>NC_142720.1:17758690-18064166 GCF_055471065.1 Atractosteus spatula
TACTGTACTCTACACATAGCAACAAAAGAAAAAGACCAAGGTCAGGTCCTTCAGAGGCTCATCTTTTTTTTGATACACAATCATATGTCTGTTTTTGACCCAGACTGTCTGTACTGAGGTTGATTGCTTGAATAGTCCCCGGTCCCAGGATGAGTAAATAATCTCTTTTGTCCCCTCATTGCCATTGTCCCGAGGACATGCCACCATCCAGTCACTCTCTTTGTTCTAATCCAGCTAATTAAAATCTGCAAGCATGCTGGAGGACAGAGCCCCAGCCCCTCGCCCACCACTTTCTCACACACAGCGAATAAAGGGAGCTCAGTGATAGGGAGGCAATAACGCCTTTCAGGCTGGGCTCACAGAACAGTGACTGCAATTCATCCTTCCTTCTTATCAGGCCTGGCACTTTGAATGGACTGCTTCAGAGAGGGATCACAGCCGTGTTATCGGATACGCTGAGCTTTATTACAAGCAGGTCCAGATAGCTGGCTGCAGAATGGGAAGCAGAGCACAAACAGAGTGTCACTCTGTTGGAGGTATACGTATTCCGTGTGTACCTGGACTTGTTCCTTTCAGCTGTTACGTTTTAATAATATTCAGTGGTACCACTGCATCGGGCTTCCTGTGCAATGTTTATTTAGTTCTGAAACTTGCAGAATTGCATAGCGCCTGATCTTGCTTAGCTGAACGTTCTACCCCAATTTGTTCATTGGAGTGAGTGGCCATGATTAAAGACAGAACAGCAGCACATTCATTTTCCCTTGTACAGCTGAAGGGAAGGTCTTATTTCCCTCTGAGGCAATTGTCCAGATGAAGATGATGAAGATCCTGGACTGGACAGAAAGTGAAGTAGCAGCTGTAGTTTTCATTCAATGCAGGTGTGGAATTATATGATGCAGCATCATGTGTTTGTAGAAAACCAAGAAGTGGGATCCAGATTCTGGACCTGTGTAGTTTGACTTATTTGATTTATATTGGACAGCTGCAGCAGCAAAAGTGATGTGGAGATAATTTTTTAGCCTCTTTTGGCAAAAAAATAATACCAGATAACCATAGCACAACAATGAAGTGGAGTGTCTTAAACAAGATTGTTGATAAGCAGGTCTACAATATGTAAAACACACACACAAAGCTGGTGTAAGCTAAAGGGTTAATGCTCTTTCATTTACAGTGTGGGGAGAAAAAAGCAACATCACAAAACAATCTCTCTTAAACGTTTTAAAGTTTTAAGTTCCGCCTGTGGCTTTGTCAGTCAGAAAAGCTTCCTTTGCTCCCTCCCTGTGGTGCATTTTGAATATTGGAGGATCTGCCCTCAGTTTCCAGACAGCAGAAAACGGCCAACCCCAGAAGCCTGTGCTGTTTTGTATCAATTGGTCAGGTGACTGAAGATGGCAGATTATTCCCAACAGCTTTCTGGGGAATGTAGTTCAGACAAGAGGTGGTATCCTGTAACTATTCCCATTTTATGGGTGGTGTAGCCCACCCATAACCCCCAAAAAATCTGTCTTTATTTTTTGAAGGAAACGTTTACCACATTTATTGTACCGTATTCTATGTAATGAGACCTGTTTTATCTTTCAGCATGGGAAAGTGGTTTCTGACTAACAGTTCAGCATAATGTTCCAGGAGCAGAACAGGGTCAGATAGGCTTTGGAGCTCATTTCGAAGGGAAATAGTGGGCTCCAAACTCACTGGGAACCACTTCACAAGATTGGTTTCTGTCTGCTACACAGCATGTGAGACTATACAAATACCACAAAGTGCTTAAAATTGTCTCCCTGTCAATACAGTATCCAACTCAACAAACCAATGAAGCACAAGACCACAAACTCCTGACAGCTATGAGGATGAGTGGATGAGTGCACTGTACCGTACATACTGTACTCATTCAGAAACTGAAACAATCCAAGGAGCGGAAAAAGAGGCGACTTATCTGATGCAATGCCTCTTCCTTTAATGCTAATTATGCCCCCTCACCCCCTATCCATCTCTTTTTTTGTGATTTGTTATTTGGATGTGCCAAGCCACAAGCGTATCATTGATATTTAGATCAGTGGGTTAATGCAAACCATATGGATAATTAATAGAGGTTAATGGAGTAACTGTCCTTTCTTTTCCCAGCTCAAATGTCAGACTACAATCTCCTCATTGAGGTGATCTCACGTTTCCCCTACATTCCTCAGAGAAACTCCAGAGTCAGCATATTATTGGTTCGGGTGACAACTCTGTCTAATGAAAACCAGCTTCCCGATTTGGCCGTGCACTGAGTCTGTCTGTACCAAGGACTCACACGAGCTGTGTAATGTAATGTATGTTAGTCAGCGCTTTACCAAGGCAACCCCAGCTCTTGGGTGCTGTGGAGTGGAAATGTGGCTTGATAAGGTGTTCACCTGCAACCAAGGGCAGCAGACTGAAACAAACACCAACACAAAAGGGTATTTGTGGGATATGTTTGTTGGATGTTTGCACTTGGAAAATTGTCTCATGATGAAAGGATTGCTCCTGAGTATTAATCAGTCAACGCCTTTTGAGCTACCCTGATAAAACACTATGCAGGCATTGCAAGTTGTTGGGCCAATATAACAGTGTAGACTAGGCAAAACCAAGTAACAAACACAAGATGTAAACAATTACCAAAATTTGAAATTCAGATGACCAATTATTTAAAGAAAAGAAAGAAAATTTAGACTTGGAATCTTATCAGATGCAATGCTGGTGTCTTAAAATGATTTAAGATTGAGACTTTTTGCTTGAACATTGCATAACAAGCAGTGTTAACAATTTTGAAAAGAAAATTGTATGCATTGTGGAAGAAGCAATCCAGGGAACATGGCATTGTATGGTACAGAGGGTTTGATCCCTTAAAAACAGGTTATGCCATTTCTTTTACTGCCCAAAAGCAATGTAGTTTTGCTGCACTACCACTATCTCCAGTGGGTATGGGTATGGAACTACCTGTGAATATGTACATGCTATAAAATTAATGGATCCATATTTATATGTGTGATTAATGTTCCTGTAAAAAGGCTACTGTTGTGCAACTATTAAAACAATGTTTTGCCAATTTAGTGTATGTCACCTTTGTTTTTAACCCCTTTCAACACTCTGTGGCTGCATGGGCTAAACTCACATCATTCTATCTGCAAGTTTTTTTTTAGCAGAGTACAGAAGTATCATACATCAACATCTTACAGCTGGGCTTGCTGTTCTAAACTTGGCTGAGTGTGAGGTGACCTCTGTTTACAAACTCACTAGCAACTTAAAAATGCTTTGTAATACATGTTATATCTATACACAGACAGCCTTGAGATACTTAAGTTGCTTATCCAAACAATTCTGTTTTAGAAAAAGGAGCACAATAGAACTAGCCAAACATTTTTTAGAAAAAAAAAGTAACTTGGTTACACTTGTTGTAAATATAGTGGAAAATCATTATATGTATAGTTATGAGCAATTTTAACCTGGGTATTGTAGCTTTAAAGTGTTTGTTTGCCTAGTGCAAAAGAACTGTTGCTAATTACATTTGGGTTTGCTTACTCTCTTTTGACTCTTCTTTTAATAAAGTATAATAAGCTAGTCCTTTTAATGGTTTGTCCACTTAATACTATTTTCATATGATATACAAGATCATTATCCTGTACAATTCCACAAGCTTCTCCAAGTTCCATCTGCTTTAAAGACCTGTAATCCACACATTCCAGTCAACAAGGCTGTGAATGTATTCTTAGTTAATAAAGAACCTTTGTCAATTGACCAATGACCAATTCATTCCTTCAGTCCTATTTCTTTTGAGCTGAGCTTTCTTATGAAGGGTATAATGACAAGATGACAATGTTTTCATACAGAAATGATTACAAGTTCTTTATTACAGAAATTGGCACAGAAACAAAGATGTTCATAATACTTCTTCATTGTAAATGTATTTATATATGGAGGATGTAAGATAATTAAAAAGATTAAAAGGTATTAAACTAATTAAATTTGAAATGTTTTTAAATGTAAATGTTTGTGTTGTAAGAACGTTAAATGAAGTAATACTGGTACACTTATCATGCCTTTACTAATGCACTATACCAAAACATGGTATTTTTTTTTGTTTGAAAATTTTACAAGACCTTACTTTACAATTAGTTAGAAATACTTGTGATTCTGATGCTCTGATTTATCAATTTCCTAAACCACGTGAACAGAATAGGAACTTCATTTTGGCCTACTTCTGTCATAGTTGAAAAGTGTATTAAATAAAAAAATTGATGTGTACTTAACATAACATAACACAAAACATACTACATCTTCATTTCATGGTGGTAATGCTTAACAAAGCATGAAGTATGCAAGTGAACTCAGCTCCATCACATAAATTTAAACTCTCCAAAGCTGAATAAAAATGCAAATAAGAAGAAGCATAGAAGATGATCTGAATTTACGAGCCATCTAATCTGTGAGCTGCCATGCTGACAGGGCCTCTGTTGTAAGTCTTTCTTCGGTGACAGAGTGTGTGTATGAGGGAATGTGTGTGTGCCGGTGTGGGCCAGTGTAAAAGACTTCCATTTTTTTCTGCCTGGGTCTCACATCTGACTCAGATTAGCATGTGGCCCTGGGAACTCATTCCCATCCGCTTGCCCAGCTCAATTAGACTTGCTGATGATGTTTGTGAGCTGGATCCTGGAGGGAATAATGTACAAGCAGGGGCCCTGGCCATTGTTGGACCCAAAGGGGCATTGCTTCAGTTCCAGCAGTGCAGTTGTGGTTTCTGGGTCTGGGGTGGGGGAGAGAAAGCCCAGCCTGCCTCAAAAGAAACCGAAAGTATTCGCCTCCCAAGGAGAGCAGAGGACTAAAATTAGTTAATTAATGTTTAGGCCATTACGCACGTTTCCATATGAATGAGTGAGTGGGCTGTCAGCAGTTATTCAGCAAACTGCAAATGATAAGGTCTTGGAAAAAATCAGAACCACCATCGGTCTGCTGGAATCCTGAACAATGGGGGCATTTAGTTAGTTATTTGGGTGAATAAAATAAGCACGGGAGTAGTTTAGCTAAGATTAAATAAAGGTTATGAGGGAGCCAACTCACCAAGATTTCTTCTAATCACGCAGCCTTGCAAGAAAATAAGTCATAACTGAAAATATAACTTTTCTATCCCCAGGTTGTATTATTTTATTGCGTTTTCTTCTGTGACACAACTTCCGATTTTTAATGTGTTCTACACTCCTGAAAGATTTCAGAGGCCTCTGATGCTAGGATGGGCCTGACAGAAAGCAGGAAACCACGCGGGTGTCCTCTGATTCAGTTGCTTGATTGCAGTGGCAGCTGGATCAGATTTGTCCACAGTGATTACAGTTTGTGTTGTCTTGCAGTGTCTCTTTAATAAATAAAAAGCACAGAGATTCATCAAGACCTTTAAGTGATGTTTATCTCTGTGTACAAATACAAAAAATGAATGTTTTTTGTTTGAACTTTTTTTCTTTTAAAGCATCTGATTTCCATCCTCAAATGAATGACAAAGCATAGGTGTAATCCAGTAGTGGTTTCGTTGTCAGATAGCTCAGATTATTTGAGGTAGGTGGAATCACTGTCAGGTGGCCTCCTCACCAGTTTGCTTGATGATTCTGTCTCAACTCCCCTATTAATAGAGATGTTGCTGATAAATAGATATACAGTACTGTATATAGAGGGTTTGGCAGTACATTTGAATAAAAATGTCATGCTTGGATCAAACAGTGCTTGGAATAATAACATTCAGAACATTCTCTTCAATAGAACGTTTTTTTTTATTTCCTGATTTAAAAAAAATGTGTGATTTCCTCTTGGCTCTGTGCATATGCTGTTGTCCATGACCTGGGCCTACAAATTCTGTATTAAATCCTTCCCCCAAGGTTGCTGTGGGTGCAGAGATTTCAATAGGATATGTGTCCAATTGCTATGATAGTCCATTGTTTTCTTTGCACTATACAGTGTTTAATGACTTACGTTTTTGCTCTCTGGGCTGAAAGTAAAGTGGACAGACACTGTTTTTTCTGACATTGTTTTTCTGACTTCAGTTTCAAAAACAATGCCAGGTTCATATGTGTATTAATCTTTTTTCTTTCTTAACCTCTATACTAGTTTACTAAGAACACTCTTAAACTCTGAGGAGCACCACTCATATGCTGAATGTTAGTGAACACCAATCAACCACATCCAGAACAGGCCTTGTGTAATAGCTGCAGTGCATTATGCAAGCTGGGATAATCAAATGGAAATGAAAAGATGTCATTGTAAAATATAGTCAAGATTTTATCTTTCTTAAATGAAAGAGTGGGGGGCTGTGCTTTAATGAACAATGGAAAGCAGAGACCCTTTGGTGTCTCACTGTTAAAGGAATAGTGCTCACCTAAGCCATGATAGCATCTTCCTGTTTCCTCTCAGCTCCTTCTGATGTTTCATAACAGAGGCAGGCAGATTATCTTGGGGGGTGGGGAGTGATGTTCCTTGCAGTCACAAGGGCTCCTAGGCCAGGGGTTCTTGTAGGCACAGAGACATGTGATGTCAATGTCCCAGCTGTTTTACAGATGTTAAGGAGACGAACGGCAGCGAAAGACCAGAGGAGACTCTTGATTCCCCTACCCTAAGGCTGTCGAGATTGCATTCCCTTCTGGTGTGGCAAACACCAGGGGCTGGACCTCTCGGGGAAACACACTTGCGTGCTCAATGGGATGGGTGGTAATTAAGATAATTAGCGAACATAATTAGAAACCTGACTTGTGGAATGCTGTAATCAGGAGAGCAGTGCTCTGAGCTGTTTAACCAGCTGTTCAGAACTGATTGAGCTGTTGTACATCACTGCTAAAAGATGCAGGCTTGCACAACCGTGCCACATTCCCTATTGTAAAATTATATGTTAGTGCAGGAGAACCTTACAAGATAATGAAAAACAGATGATAATAGCCCGCTTCAGTGACATAAGAGTATTATCTCTGCTCAGCCATTGGAAAACAAACTTTAGGTGAACAGTGCAGGGAAAAGAAAAGGACAGTCAGTTTTGGCTCAGATTTCTGTGACTATCTCTCTAAGTAGGAAGGATGAAGCATGACGTTTTGCAATCTGCAAATGGCTTTCCACACTGTAATGCTGGCTGATTAGTTCCAATTTTCTGACACAGTAAAAGCATTTCTGTTCCATTACTCCTAATTGCGCCTGTGGTCTGAGATGCCTGTTGACTTTTGACAGAAATTGCTGTTGATTATCATGCTGAAATAAGCGAAACTGTGGACATGTTTTAGTTTTAAAATGAATACAGAGGTTTTGAAAGTGAAAAGCTTCGCCTAGAACATTATTCTGCTTTATGTTCTGTTAACCATGTGTATGTTAAACACACATAAAAGTTTTGAAAATCTATAGAGTTGTAAATATTGAACCCTGTAGGTAAAATACTTCATACAGGTATCGTTAAAATGAAATTTTAGTTCGCCATTTAAATTGGATTTAACAGAAGAATCCAAACATTAAAAAATAGAGTATGCAATAGCTTTTTAAAAACCAAGATGTGCTGACTTGTGCCGCCTGTTTCCTATCCTAGCAGCCAGAAGCTAGGCCCAGGGCTGTGTTTGGGCTCAAATAAGCTGAGGCTGCAGATAGCTGGGCACGATGTAGCCCAAGGGACCCCAGCTCTCAGCCTTAATTAGGGATTCCAAACAGAGCTGGTGCAGTTAGCCACGGTCACATTCCCTCCCTTGTTTTTTCAATTAACACTCTGAACGTGGGAAAGGGAGTGGATTAGAATGCAAAGGATTAAAAAAAAGAATTGACAGCAACACATGCCTACGTTTGTCTTTCTCTCTCAGGCTGTCTCTGTTTCTGGCTCATGTTGGTTCAAAATATGCTGCATATTTTTCAGGTGATTCCCCACACATTCCATGTGCCACCTTTGGAAGACGAGGTGACTTTGAAATTTGTAGTTTATTGTTTACGAGTACATAACAGGATCTAAATTTGTTTTTTTAAAAAAAGCATCTGATGAGCTTTTTTATTTATACAGTACTGTTTCCATTAAGTGCTTTACCTTTATACAGTACCTAAATACAATTCTTTGTATTATATGGAAATTGAAAACTTTGTACAATCTTCTATTGACTTTTTAGCTACTTTATTCTAAAATTTATTCCTATTAAATGAGTATTTTTTTATGATTTTGCAATACAAAAAATAGCCTTTTAACTTTATTACTGTAAGAACAGCTGGATACTACAACTATGTATACAGCTAATAGTATGAATCTACATTAACAGATCACATATAGTTTATGTTGGGTTGTGATCAATATTTTGAAGATTATGGTCAATGTGAGTTAAAGATAAATGATGAGTTTGCTTAACCCAAAACTGTTTTAATAACAGTCAATGTTGTAATAGTAATGAACACTAGTAGGAGTCTTGAGTAAATTTTGGAAGCTTCAAACATACTTATTTTGTAACTCCTACTTGTATGTTCTTTTGATCATACAAGTTTGTTTTGGGCATATCTTTTCAGTTTATTTTTGGCCAAGTAAGAACTGAAGAAGAATTTACAAAACAAAATTGATGTGCTAGCAAATTAAAGTGAACTTCAAAATATATAACACACCTAAAAAGAGAGAAAAAAAAAGAAATGCAGAATATAATTATTGTCCTTTTCAAAATATTTTGAACACATACAACTAAAACAGATATTTAGTTGAAGTCATGTGAAGTTTTCTGAAAGAAAGATCTTATGCTTCTGTCAGTCCACTTGCAGTAGACGCAAGATGTTTCCACATGTTACAGTCAAGACTGGTACTTTCTGAATGTCTGTCTGAAAAGTCTTCCTGTTTGCTAAGCCGCACGAACGCCACTGCTGTTTCCGATTCTGACTTCAATGGCTCATGTTAACAGTTTATGTGACTCTTTCCACATTTTCAAAACATTTTTCCCTCACCAGCTGAGAAATATTTTAGTCTGAATATTTTTATGCAAACTAAAACTGCAACCACTCTTTAGAAAGTCAAAGGGAATTCCTTCTTCTGTTTCTTTTCCCGGTACTGTTGTAGCAAAATCTCGGAGTGAAATAATACATCAGCCTGTCTGTCATTCGGCTAATGGAGTCTACACAGACTATTTCAGGCTGTATGGATAACTGGGAATATTCATAAAAGTTTTACCACCACTTTCAAGTTTACACCTGTTTTTTTCTTTTTCCTAATAAGAAAACTACACAATGAAGCTGTCACATAAATCTTTCAAGATGCTGTTTTAAGAGTCCCTATGGGGAGCTTAAACTTTTCTTCTTGATTTGGGAACATTGGGAGTTTAGTTTGTCCCTTTCAAAAAGTGTTCAGCCGAATGAACACAGTAGGAGGGAATTATTCAATTTTCACCCACTCCTACTTGTTCTAAAATAAAGCTGGGTGTGCTTCCCAAGAATTCTCCTACTCCTGTCATTCAGATTTCTTTTTCTTTTTTAGAACATTTTCATTTTCAGTGTAGACTGCGGACATTTCTTTGGGAACTACTGAATTTGTAATTGAGTTACCAAATGGCTTGCAGGATATTTGCTTTTTCCTTATGAATATTTGCAAATCTGCTGTGGGGAATAGCAAACTTTTCTATGTTCTTGTTGTGAGATGAGAGGAGACATTCAAAAAGCTTTTTTGAGTACCAACACCACTCTGTTTTGTGGTCTGGTGAAGACAAAAAATGAAAACCACCAAACCTTAAGATGGGAACTTATACCCATGTCTGCTTAACACAGCTTGTTTTAGGTATTTTTTGGGGAGCTTACATTCTGTTCATAAACAGCTTTAGCCTTTGACCAGACAGCACAACACATTATTTAGAGCAGTACCAAACGCATTCACTCCCAATCCATCACAAAACCATACACATACACAAAACCATACCATACATCACCTAAAAACCAACATTTTTGTATGTTCATTCAAAGGGAAGAAAACACAGAAAAACAGAAATCTTATGAAAAACAAAATCCTTCACCCTATTGTTCTAATTTTACACAGGAGCTGAATATACTTTTTTACTCTTAATGCTACAGAATGGAAGAGTGACTTTTTACCGTTTTAAAAAACACCCTGTGGCCCAGGCTTACTCCTGGTGCTGTTTTTTTCAAGACAAAGCCACAGGTCTTGTACAGATTAGGTTATCTTCCAAGATGAACTGGAAGAACATTTGTATGATAAAGAGGCTCAGGAATTAAACACTTTGACATTTCTTTTCCTTGCATTTTTACCTGTTAATATATAGGGTATTTACTTAATAGCTGTGAGTATTGCATAGCCGAGAGAGTCCTTTCCTACAAAGTGTTCTATGTCTTCAGCAGCAATTTAGCTTCAAATTGCTAGAAAACAACACAATTCCCAATGGTACAGTGGCATAGATGTGGCTGGAGCAGATATTTCTAATTCTCAGTAAAACTTTTTTACCATGCTTTCAGTTGTTTCCTTTCATTTCAAGCCATTTTTTGTAGTCAGTGATTGTATATTCTTCCCTGGCTTTTCAATTGCATTGTGGTTTTCCTCAAAATTTTTCCTGTGGTGTAACATTGCCTGTCTGTTTCTCAATCCAAAGGTGAAACCAATATTTTGGAGGAGGGGAGATGTTCTGCACTGGGTTCTGAGACATGCTGACTTGTGATTGTGGTTTGGCATGTGTGGAGCCATCCAGCAACCTCATCTTCGAGCAGTTCATCAGCACTGGTCATGAGCGACGGATTAGAAGAGCTGAAAACTGAGAGTTCGCTTGTCATTCATCTAGGAAGCCGTGACAGAATGCACTCTGTAAGCCATTCCCTCTACACACCTGGGACGCTCAGTTTAAATCTTCGCTAAGGTGAGCTGGTCAACTTCAAGACAAATAAAACCAAATGAATATTTTTGCAAACAGAGGTGCAGCTGATCTTGACTGAGAAGTGCTAACAAGACAGCTCAACCTTTTATTTTCTCTCTTTGAAAAATATGCAATGAATTTCCCCACATTCAAAAAAAGCTGGCACTTCTTTTGTTTGTATGCATATGTTTTAACAAAAGTGGGAGGTTGTTTCCTCTGTGTTGGGAGAAACTCTGCTGTTGTGCCAGCCTTGAAAAAAAAGAGTTGTGTGTTATTTTGGCTGGTGTGCAGCGCCAGGGTGGCTATCTGTGGAGTAGAACGCAGAGCAGCTGGAACACAGCAGTGCCAGGGTGCTTCGAGAGTCCAGCATGATAGGCTTCTACAGTAACTGATCTTTGACCTTCACAGATCCAGAACATGCCTTAGACACTGATAGGGAGGTCAGCCATAGGAACATATCAAATGATGCTCAGAGGCAGCCATATTCAAAATCTGAAGGGGATATTTACTAACATCTCATCATGAGTCAGCTCTCTTCAGCTCTCTTCATAAGAGCAACAACACACACACTATGTATATCTCATTTCCCATAAGAGCACAGTCTAAAACACAAGTGTTCTTAAAGCCATATTACTTTGGCAATACATGGATGCAATTTATTATATAAGTAATCCATTTTATGGTATAGAGATGATATTTCCACTTTTAGGCGCTATCAGCTTTTTCCAGTCCCTCTGTTTAAATGTTTTTGGTACCACTGTCCTGTTCAGTGCAGCCTTTTCTTGTCTTTGCCATTTAAATATGCATTAACATGGTGCAGCAGAAGCCTACTTGTTTCTGATCACATGTGCTGCACTCATGTCATTGTTTTCATTCCTCCCTGTACTGTTTGGGTTTTAATGAGCCCGAAGGATAAGGATTTAGCCAGGTGCCAGTAGGGGTGCCCTAATCTGTGGAAAGTGTAGCTAATTTGAGTTAAAGAAGCCACATGTGTGCTAATGGGCTGGAGCTCAGATCACTGAAGCGAGTGACATCACACCCCTTAACAAACAACGCACCCCCACTGCTCCTCTCATATGCAATGACCATGGTAACATATGCGCATTTTAACTCCCGCTTAGACGAGAGGCAATCCCCTGGCCTTTGTCCTGGGAAACAGAGGCGTGACTCCCCGATGGGAACTCTCCCATTTAGACATGCATTCTTTCAGATGGCATGGAGAACTAACCATTGCGCTTGCTTCAAAATCGTTTTTGCCATTCTCTAGATAGATCGCACACCGAGGATTAGAATATGTTGGAAAACTGCAGTACTGCAGTAGCGATAGTGTGCATTTATGGAGATTTCATGCCTGCCACGTATTTTGTAAAGCTCAGTTTTTTAAAGGCTTCTAAACATTTGCTTGTAGCCATCAGGAAACCACATGATATGCATTTCATTTGTAGAGCAAATAGTAGAAGAAACTTATAAAATATGCTATTGTATTTCAGACAAAGATGTCCCGTTTTAGCTAATGATCAGCAATGAATATTTTCCTTTAGTTTTTCTCGTGCAAATTGACATACATTTCAGGCCTAGAGCACTTTTCTGCTCACTCAAAAAGGTTTCAAGGTTTGAAATATGAGCTGTGTTTTCTGTTTGACTCATTAATGTAATACAGCTGACTTACAAAAATTATAAACACAAACAGCATTTTAACTTTTGGTAAATTTGAACTCATAGATGTACTGTAGACCAGTGCCATTGTAGATTACTCTGATTGAAACAGTTGAAGAGATTTTAATGATACTAAGTGTCCTGCATGGAGCAAAAAAAACATACAGCTGATAACAACCCAGCCTGCTCATACAGCTGTTTCTTCACTAAAATTCCGTAGCAATTTTAGTATATTCAACACCATTTCACATGGTATTAAATTAATTATTAGAATTGGGAAAACATGGCTACTAATAGGGGACTTTGTGGCTACAGTCTTAAAATGGCATAGTCACTTACACAAAAAGTTCAGCCATCCTTCAGATGAGAAAATTAGATCCTGAGTCTCCATGGTGATTAAAATCCCAGTGTTACTCTCGAAAAGAGTACAGGTGTTACACTGGTGTACTGGCTAAATTACCCCCTGGCCTTTACCAATAATGACCTCCTAATATTCCCCATCTCTGATGTGGCTTCATCACTCTGTTCTCCTCCCCACTGATAGCTGATGTGTAGTGAGTGTACTGGTGCACTTTGGCTGCTGTCACATCATCCAGGTGGTGCTGCACATTGGTAGTGGTGGAGGGGACTCCATGTTTAGCGCTTTGTGAAGTGGAGTGTCCAGAAAAGTGCTATATAAGTGTAAGGAATTATTACTGAAAACAGGACATCGCTTAGCTGTGATTACTCAGGATTAAGCAGCAGAGCGAAAAGCCCTCCGATTCCTGCTCTCCTCAGCTGTACAGCAGAGATTGACACTCCAGTCTCAAGGATCAGCCTCTGGGCTTCCCGATCACTGGAGTGGAATGATCCTGCACCCCCTCCAGGTGGGGGGCTCTCACAGTGACTCTGGCTGGACAGGGAATGATGGAGCTAAAGCACAGATAAGGCATTCTGATAGAACTCTTGTTCTTGTACAGGGCAGACCAAATAATTAATTTCTTTCTGTCTTCATAATGGGTTTTGGGCTGTTCACCTAGTATTCAAACCTTTCTGACATTTTCAGATTTTAGAAAAAATGAAATTTCATTTTTAGTTTTTTTTCCAACATCTAAAAAAAGATGATTGATACAGTATTTAGTCTTAAATCATTTTAAGGAAACGGCCCTTTATTTCTTAATTTCTGTCCCTTTATGAAAGTTTTTGGTGTCAGTGAATAAAACAGATATAACCTCTCTGTTGATAATTAAACATGTAAATTACATGTCAGGTATTTGACAGTACTGTAAATGTTCCACAATACAAATCATAACAGGCAAACTTGAAATCCTTTTACTCAAGATACACTTAGCTTAACTAAAGTCTCAATATATAAAGACTATGTTTAAGTGGGTACAACTAATGCTTAACTAATATGGTTGCAATAAACGAGAGACAGTGGTGCAGTGGTAAGCATTGCAGCTTCACGGGTGTTTTCTGCATGGAGTCTCTATGTTCTCCTTGTGCTCAGATGAGTGTTTTCTGGGTGCTCTGGTTTCCTCCCACAGCCCAAAGACGCACTGGTAGGTTGAGTTTGGGCTTTCTAAAGTTTATGATTATTATTATGAAAGGTTTTTCCCAGGTGTATTCAGCCTTGTGCCCTTTGCTTGCCTGGATAAATTCCGGCTCTCCAAGAAACCCAGTACTGAATAAAGTGGTTAGCAAATCATTGTAATCAGCTAAAGTTATTAAAAACTAAACTAAACTCTGGGAACCATGTTGTGAATCCTCCACAATTTTTTTTTTTAAAGAAGGAGTATATCTCAGTTTATAAACAAACTTCATATCATCCTGTCTCTCTATTTGCAATACCCTGTTTCCAGCTGAAGAGTGGGTCTGTGGCTCCAGCAACACAGAGGAGCAGCCGAATCTTGCAGGCCATCACTCATGAGGGGCCTGCCGTCAGCTCCCTCCTGCAATCCGATCGCTCAGCCGTGGCAGGGGTTAAAGGGCCGGCTCGGGCCCCCCGCTCTCACAATGGCAGCCAGTGACAAGCAGGGGCTGGTGATTAAGTGATGGGGATGGTTTGGAGATGGGAGAAGGGTAGCCTTGGGAACAGTGACAGGGAGAAGGCGGACGCCCAGGCTAGGCGCAGCACTCCCTCCCTGTCATGATCTGTGTGACGTGAGGAACAGAGCAGCCTGAATATGCCAACGCATGTTGGGGTAGAAGAAGCCAGGCAAAAGCAGATCGGAACAATAACAGCAGAGCTTATCTTATGCTGGAAAAGTGCCTGTTTGTATTACATTAAAAGGAGATAAATAAGAGATGACTGGCAAGTTCCAAAGCAGATTGGCAGTTAATTTCAATATCTTTCTCATGATCGGTAATCTTCTTAACCAATATCAAAACATCATTGTCTGTTATTAATGGCTGAGAACAGTGTATGTATATTAAACAAACAATACTAAGTCTTTGATTAAAATGTCTTATGACCTATTGCGTGGCCTGTATCAACATTTGGTTTCTGGATTGATGTTGCTTTTTCAAATCTTTTGACTCTATCCGGTTACTTTCAGGAAACCAGTGATATTCTGATCCTTAGCAGTTGGCTTTTTGTTGAGAGTGTATAGCTTTTGTTCCAGGAAAAACCTTCAGTTTAAGTTCAAACCTTTGTGCAAAAAAGTACATTCTGTTCTCAGACTTACTGTAGATACCCTTCCTCCTCATTTCCTTGTGTTCCCTGATATGTGTTTCTCTGCTGATCATGTGGACATTCATTGGCCTCAGTTTGTCAATACTCTTCTGAATTTTGAATACTTGCAATTCAAAATATTTGTATTCATTCAGGTGCTGCATTCCCTTATCTTCTAGATAATGTTCAAGACTAAAGTTACTAAGTTTCTCCAAAGCTGGCTATTAAGGATACTCCATTAAACCATTGAAACTGCCTGGTTTCTGTTTTTTTAAATTATTCAAGAACAACACCGTGTTCGCTGTAGTGTGGCAATTGAAAGTTTATATAATTTTCCAGTGGAGCCTTACTAATGCTTTGTACCTTTTAAATATCTGTCGATCTAAGGATAACTTGTGCTCCCCAGAGATGTAACACTATGTCGTGTTACACAATTACACAACCCTGTGGGGCAGGGAGCAGAATCTGAGGAGGGCAGGTGTGACTGACTGCTGTGCCCTTAGCTTGTGGTTGGAGAATGCTATAGTATATAATTATCATAAGGGGAATGATTTCAGGGTTATTTATATCACTATTTTTTGGCCTCAAGATGATCAAACAGTGACAGGCAGATGCAGTTGTCCTCCCTTCTTGAGACTGAGAGACATTTATTACTTTTGTGTAGCTTGATATATGAATTCAGCATAACATCTTGTGTAAACTGTCAAACTGGCCCAGAGACTTATACCAGTGTTACACAGAAGACAAAACAGTGAAAGAAAGAAAAGTACAATTAGTAAAAAACAACAACAATTAAAATAAAACACTGTCAGTTACAATATTGGAAAGTTTCGGTTCACTCTGCAAGTTGCTTCAGTCATTACTAGTTCCATTGACTGAACCCCTAATTAAAAGGAATCTGCACCCTATGACAGCAGTTGGTCTTGTAAGGTTAAGCTGTTAAAAGTACTACATATATTGTAGGGCTGTAAAGAGAACAGCAAAAAATGGAGATAAAAGTTTTATTGGTGCTTTCCCAATTAAAGAGGAATGTATTCATTGTTTAATAAATCGAGAATATATAATAAAAGTTCCTGCCTAGAGTTTAAAATCCATCATTCCTCCACACCCTGCCAGTCTAATACATGAATACTATGTTGTATTCCTTACAGAAAGCTCAAAGGATGACAATAATAGTTCACTCCAATGAATATGGGGGAAAGTTTGGGGCCAGATGGAACAAACAAATACTTAAAGTGCCTGTGCCTAGTTTCTGTACTTACGACTTGCCATTTCGGTGCACAATAGTTCTCCATTGTAGCACTGCAACCCGTCTCCCAAAACTTTGAAGGTAGGCTTCAAAATGGTTGTTTTGAAGTGAACAAAAAAATAGAAAAACCTAACAAATTTGCCTTAGGCAGTGCGGTTTCCTCCAAGCACCTGACTCAGCAGAAATGATCTGGTCAAAGAAAGAGCAGATATGGGTCTATGATCCTTTTCTTTTTCCTATGTGTCGCCATCGGCTGTGGAGACAGGGATGAGCTGTGGAAGTGGAGGTGAGGACAGAGGTGAAGAAGGTGGTGATGTTTCAGCACGGACACCCTTCCTGTTTACAGAGCAGACACCAGCTGATAAGAGCACAGGAAAGGGAAGCAGAGCTGCCATAAAGTGCACAGAGAGGCTAATTACCATTCATTTGTTTCTGTGTCACCTTCCTTTACTATCTCCCTAGACCATTGTTTTGTCTCAGCAATGTGCTAAACAGTCACATCAGTCTCTCTATTGCAAAAGGATGCCTATACAGATATAAAAAAGGCCCTGACAACTGATAACTAGAGAGTATGACCAATTGAGAAGCCTATTGTGTCCTAGTCCCTTACTTCACCAATCTTCTGCACAATGAAAATCAATGGAAACTGATATCCCGTGGATGACCACAGTATATCAAAGGACTTTAAAGGAACCTCTTTCCTGCCATTATGAATGACATACAGGAACTTCCAGCATTCGCCTAATGCTGATCCCAGATTGCAGTGAATTGTTCACTGATGCTTCCTGTTGAAGATCAGGGACTGAAATCCAGAACTTTCAAGATCTGTTTGTACATTCACACAGAAGCCCAAGCTAGTTACATACTGCAACAAAATGTGCAAGGAACTAACAAACAGGAATAATCTGACAGTCTCTTATTGTCTTCATTTCACTTCAGTATTTTTAAAGACGATCTTAACAGCTGCAGCTGCTGATGAGAAATGAAAATGTGTCCTGCTGTCTTGGATAACCTGTTACAGAGATTAAACATAAAACAAATGTTTTTTTTTATTAAACAAGACTCTTTAAAAGAAACAAAAAGACTGAGTTGAGGTGAATTAAAAAGATTCTTTCAACGCTCTGATAAGATGTGTACATTTCCAGATGTGAATAGATATGTTAGATAGGATTTTTATGTATTGTAATGGTGAGCGATGATTATAAATTTAAAAATGGTGGTCAAACTAGTGCTTTTATGTTTTATTCTGTGTACCTCATGTTTTGAGAACATTTCAGTTGCATGTACAGGTATTTATTTTCTTCAAAAAAACAGCAAAGGGTGTTTTTTGCAGTTCAAAACTACTCACAGTGTAACCTAACAGGTTTCTCAGCTCTTCAGAACAACTGTCTACAATACCTCAACACCCATTATCTCTGTGACAGGTGGAGTTCAGGTTTAAGACCTTAGTGACCCACTGTGAGCACTTAGCGAATGTAATACAGTAGATGTAAACAGACAGCACAAGTAAAAGAAAAAAAACAAGAGCAACGTATAAGAACCAAAATGATGAGTTGGGGCAAAGTGAAAAGCAAAAGAGGCAAACAAAATATTGAGAAATCGAGATGCACAGCATTTTCTGTGGTAGTGAAGGGAACAGTGTGTGTGCTTGTGTGTGCAAGTACTAAGGAATGAGCCAGGCTTCATTAACCCCGAAAGCCCTCTGGCTCTCAATGGACCAAAAAAGGGAGCTGACAAGCATTCATTTCAGAGTCTTTTACTAAATAAAGAGACGTGCATCTCAGAATCCCATGCCAAACCATCTTCCAGTCTGCCTACATCTTTTAAATGGGTGATATAAAAGCTTTCAACACTTCAGAACCTGGGAAAAACATACATTAAATTTATAGCAACACAGCTGTTGCAAAAGTTCTAGATACTTTGTATTATTCTCTCATTTCAGTCATCGGCTTTCCTGCTCTCTATATATGAAATGCAATTCCATGGCAATTTTCACTGACATCTTAGAAATCTTAAACTTACACTTAATCCCGGAAAGATCTCTTTTCTGCACTTTAAAAAGTAGCATTTCAGATTTATGAATGTGTAAAGAGGAACACATGATGCAAATGACTTGGAGCACCTGTCAATAAGTTAATTAGATTTAACTGGTAAATGTGGTGTTAGATACTATCCCTCTTCGTATTGTATGGTTCGTATGTTTTTTCAAAATCAATGGGAATTAAATATGACTAGATTACAAACCTGGTTTCATCTTACCAAACGAAGCTATATCAGTAGCAGCCAGTGTTGTTACTGTATAATAGTAGAAAACACTAATGCAGGCTCTGAGTAAATGGTTAATGTTTGTAACATACATGTGTTGTACAGGTAACTCCTGATCGTATGTCTGAGATTTTTGCACAGGAGTATATAATTTGGTTACCCCTTATCTCGCCACTGTGAATTTGTATGGTCTTTTCTGTTTTCTGGTGTATTTAGTTTGCTCAAACTAAATTTTATATGCTTGGCCATGGTTTACCACATTTTGAATTGTACCTCAACTTGCTCATCCATGTCTTTATCATGACTTAACTTTGGTTAGCTGCTCTTCATTCTGCTTTTACCACGACATCCCACTATGGACATTTATACACTGTATCATCTCCAGGTCCTGTCTTATAAACATCTCTTCCTCCATGGCTACTTTATGAAATAAAGTTTGTTGTACAGATTGTAACATTAGTTTAGTTTTTGTTATGTATATATGTACAGAGACTGGGGTGCATTATAAGTCAAATGCCCTGATGGTGACTTGATGTCTTGCCTGTCCGTGTTTAGCACTGTGGCTGGAAGGATGGTCTGTGGGTGTGTTTCATGGTTGTCTGAGCAGTTTGGGGGGTCTCTACAACAGCTGTGGTGAGGGGGACCCTCTTATAGACACTGGAACACCAGCCGTGGAGATTAACAAGATTAGAGCTGAGAGGAAACCAGCTGCAGGAGCAGTAGAAGAATGTTATTAAAATTCTTGATTAAGAACTGTATTATTGTTCCCAGGGTGTTCATTGAGACATGTCACTGAACGGGGAGCTCTCTGCTGTAGCCCCCTGCAACTGGACATTAGCAAGTTTACTTTCATTCAGAAACACAAGAAACTACTTCTCTACTCTTTCCCTCCTGCAAGCCGTTTGTCCATTGATTAAACTGAATTAATTTCATATTTATTTGTTAACCTCTAAATATTAGAGTACATATATGATAATGGCAAAATCTCAGCATTCCTCTGTATGTTTGAATCTTTGTGTGACAATTTTGCAAAAACATATGATTATGCCAAAGAGACTTAGATCTGTACTGATGAAATACTAATCTGCTGACAAAATAATATTGAGACAGTCCCAGCAGTGTCCTCTGTGAGCATTTATATTCTTCTTTAATAACATCATCTCACATCAGTTACAAAAATCAACCAAGTGAAGGAATCTTGTATTACCTTATATCCTTAATAGTCAACATCCTCCTAGCTACATAAAGACACCTCTGCTACCTTGAGAGATTTTTGCTCTTTACCATGACTTTAGGGTATACTCAGTCCTGCTGTTTGTTAGAGAAACTCTTGACAGTGCAGAACTTTAATACACGTTAGGGAGTGTCTCTATGCGTGTTCAGCCTAAACACTCCATTGAACAGAGCGAAGATTTCTGGATCTCTTTAATTAAATGTTTAAACAAGTATTACATTTTTGGGCATAAGGATTAGGTTCTAAGCTCACAGGTCTAGTCTGGTGAATAAAAGTTCTTGAGTTTTGACATTCATGACGTGCGTGTTAGCGTGTAAGGCCGTCCTTTTTAAGCTTTAAACCTTTTTTTGTCAACATACAACTCACATTAAGCAAGGAGAAAAGAGGGTCAGTGTTTTCCACAAGCCCATAAATAATGTGTTCTTACTCATGCTTTATGGAAACCAGACCTCTTTTATGCTTTCCATGTGTTCCTTATGAAAATGTCCTCTGACCTTTTGGGCTTTGACAAGGTTATCTCTTGCTTTTTCTGCCCAAACAGAAGAATGCTGTTTTATTTTTAACCTTGGAGGTAAGAGCCCTGGTTCTGACGAGTCAACACCCGCACTGCTAGTTCTCAGAAATCACACAATAAACGTCACATTCAAAAGCACCTCTGCCATCTCCTCAGGTATCTCCTGACCTCTGCCCCACCCCTGCTTTCTTCTTCAGTTTGAAGCCATTTTACATTCTGTGTGTTGTATTCGCCAAAGTTTCACGGGTAATAAAACCCTTTCTTCAGACCCCAAGCTGCATGTTATGCTTAACGTTTCACAGATCTTTTCCAAATCTTTGGGGCACTCGGTGACCTTTTGTGAAAACAGCTGCTCCTTTCTGTAAAAAGACAGGTCCTCAAAGACCTACAGGGTCATTCCCTCACTTAACAAAAATATGCAATATAAACCCCTGAGATTGCTCTTGTCAGTCAGACTTTCAGTTAATGACCATTATTTCAGCAATTTTCTGCACAGAGAAAGTTCATTTCCAACAGCAGCAGTTACTTAAATGGAAGGTTAACATAGACCTGATACTATTTCATTTTAAATAGTAAAACAGTTCTGTGACCAAACGCTAGGAGTGCTCAATAAAACCTTAGCCTTGCAAATGTCAGCTCCCCAAAGACACAAACCTCGCATTTCCTCAGTTGTTCTTCAGATTTTGACTAAAGTGGGTATTTTCATCTGTGAATCAATTCTTCAGACTTAATTTGAACCAATGGTCAAAAAGTCTCCAGCCCCTTCAAAACTGGCAAGAAAGGAAATTCTTAATCTCTCCTTTTGTCTAACTTCCTGGCAAATCTATTGCAAGAGTCCATTACTGAGAAGGTAATGATGGCTGGCTTTGTAATTAACTTCTGATT
Organism: Atractosteus spatula; assembly: GCF_055471065.1. Lineage (NCBI taxonomy): Eukaryota > Metazoa > Chordata > Actinopteri > Semionotiformes > Lepisosteidae > Atractosteus > Atractosteus spatula. Next base: position 17,779,982 of record NC_142720.1, read on the forward strand.
TCTGGGAAAAAAAAGTTGTTGAAAAGGGTGGATTTGCCACTGACTCTGAAAGCAGTCACTCTGTGATAAAAACAGCCTTCATTTTGAAATCAGCAAGGGGCCATAGAGCTGAGTTGTGCCAACAAAGCAGTTTCATTAAAACTGTAGTATCAAATTTCTTTACAAGAGCTCTCACTATGGTAGATCTCTTTACAAGGGGGTCCCTGCGATACCCAAACAAGACATCTTTATTAAATGAATGAGAGACCCCCCCCCCCCCCTTGAGCATGGAAACCAATTCCATTTATTTCAAATGATATCCATTCTGATGGAGAGAGGGCAAAGGTCACAATTATAGAACATATATTATTTTAACTTCATTCTTAATTAAACTTTAATCAAGCTAATTTCACATCCGTGAGGACCTCAGTAGTTAATTGTTTCATTTTACCCTTTAAACTTGGGGTCTAATGGCTCACCAGAAGTGGTATGGCGATTGGCTGATCAAAATGATTTCCAGATGGTGTTTTTTGGAGTCTCTGTCTAAAACAGTACATGGTGGCCAAGATAATAGACCAGACTTTCACTATGAATGTTGGCAGAATGTGGTTTCACATAGCACCCAGTCCGTCTTACTTCCGAATTTGGCAGGGCTAGGTATTTGCATTCCATTCTTGCAAGTAAAGCACTCCTTTTCTATACAACTGAATCCCCATCCTAAAGCTGGACTCCTTTCATGAAAGACAGAGAATGCCTCACCGGCTGTTTATTTCTTAGCCTCTCCCTTCTGGAGAGATTAGTAGTGGTCACTGAATTCGTGAAGACAGCAAGACAGATTGCTTTCTTATTGAACTTGGGTTTCTCCTGCCTTTATCCTGATGTGTGATCGAGCGATTGTGGTTATGGATGGGAACTGAAAGAGCCCTATTGTCACCTGAGGCAGAGATGAGGCTCACAGAAGAGCTGTGTGTTTGGGATTCCGATGGTTATCAGCCGTGATATATGGCCAGGCTGCAGGATGTTTGGGACACTCTGGTTTTCATTCAGCCTGCTGTGGCGCCAGGTCAGGTGATATTGCTTGCAGGACCTGATGATGCATTAGCAGCTCTGTCAGAGGCTACGATTGGAGACTGAGAGACCCGCAGCACCGGAAAAGAATACCTCTCTTATCTCAAAGGCTAAGCAAGACTGTATCAGATGAGGGCTGGAATTGAGGACCTGAGGTTTAGTCCTGTGTTCTATTACAATATCCTCTCATGCCATAACTCTACTGAACTGTAGCCTCATTTTATAAATGTGTGACTGAAAGACAACTTGACAGTGCCTTTGAACAGAGGGGAATTTTCTAGCCATTCCCCTGATACTAGTGAAATGAACCGTGCACCTCTCATGCTAAGAAGACATGAAAGAAAGTACAGATTCCACAGAAACAACAGAAAAAAATGTATTGGTAAATTTAAAATGTCTAAACATTGCGTCCTATCATCTGTGTGCTACAAGACATCAGAAAATAACAGAATCTTTTTGTGCGTATAGTCACGTTTGGGACAATTCCCATTTGCCCTTTCCATGACTGGAGAACAGAACAAAACTGTGTGAGAAATTTAAAGTTACTTGAGTGCCGTTTGCTCGCAGTGTAATTTGATAGGGGGCAGTGTGGGCAGATCAGTACCATGGTAACCTGACTGGCTCTGGCCACAGCTTCAGCTGCAGCACATTCTCTCTGCTGGCCCTTTCTGCCCTCTCCTTGTTGAGCAGAGAGAATGCTGCATTGTTCCCTGTGAATCAGCATCCCTGCCCCTTCTGTAGGCCTGGACTGCAGTCAAAAATCACATTATTCCGTTTGGCAGTCAGGAAAAAAGCAGCTTCTTGAAAGCCCTTCACAGGGAGACAATGAAGGGTGACTTTGGTTTCAATTTTTCCTCTGTGCATTTCAAAGCAGAGGTCACCAGTTGGCTGATGATATCCATGCTCTTTATTAATTCAAATGCAATTAGCCTAACACATGATTTCCTATTGAATTATGTAATTTGTCTTAAATTTGTATGAAGAAAACATCCCTTAATGAGTTATTCGACACTTGATTACATTTGTGATGTACTTCCATGTTTTTTCTGGAAAGGATTTAATCAGCTAGGGATTTATTTAGAATAGACCCTTTCTTCTTATTAAAACAAAATCATGTGGGACTTGTATATTCATTCAATTATATAAACTAAGATTACTCATAAAACAATGGCATCAAACATCATAACAAACTTTACCTGAACTTTGAAAAATAAATCTCCATTAAATATAGGTGAAGTTTGAATGGATGGATAAAAGGCTGATCTGATCTGGAAGCAGTGTGATAAAATGAATAAATATATTTTATATACACATAATACAAATATTTACATTTATATAATAATATAAATCATCCTGGGGTAAAAAAAATACAGTTACTGACACACAGAAAATTTAGAATCTCTAACGGCTTTGTGAGAATGGTTTCTTGAGAAAATTCTGATATAGGATGACATGATGATTATATGCCTCCTGTGTCATTCGGAACATTTCCAAAGTTTCTGTGATCACCCCTTTAACACACTTCGATATAAAGTAGCAGTATCAAACAGACATAGCCCAGTCATATTCCCAGGATCTCCTTACTATGTATGAACTTCAGGTCAATGATTAAATGCAATACTGGCAAGAGGTAACCAAGGCAAACAAAACAGGAGAACCTTAAGCAACGAGATACCTCTATCTCCCTGACCTCACTAACCCACGAACGTGGTATATGTCTTGATCCTACAGTCATACGCCTGATCATCTCTTTATCCCCTGATTTAACACACCCTGTATTTCACTCATACAGATATACAATCTTCAGATCTGACCACATAGTGTGGGCTTTCTCATTTATATCAAGAAAAATACCTAAATCCCCCTGAAGGAGGTGCAATTTATGTTGGAAATGTGTTACCCTCAACAAACAAACATTTAAATATCACCCATAGAACCAAATGTGCAACATGTGATGAATTAGTATTCCTAAAAATAGAAATCAATTACAAAAATATTTTTGGGAATTTCTTTACTAATTTGGCATTATTAATTCCACTAGTGTGAATGAAGATGCTCAAGGTTGTAGCCTATTAACACAAAAAAACCATCAAGGATGTTTGCCAGTCACGCTTATTTTGTAGTCCTGAACAGACTCACTTCATACTGTGTGCCTAAGAGAAAGGCGGCAAGGCTGGAGAGTATCTTTCTAAATGAGCTGCTAGAGAAAGAATATGAAGCAGAAGAAAGATAGAATTGCCAGTCCCAGACCCAGATGTGCTTGTGGGCGCGACTGAAATCTAAATTATACTAGACCATTTAGTTCTGCACGGACTGAGCCCGCAGAATTGTGGAGAAGGCATTGCAGATCTCTGAGAGAAGTGCAAGAGACTCATTGGCTTCTGTGGCAGCTTCCTCACAAAGCCTGTTATGCCTCAGTGTGCTGCCATCCCCAAAAGTAGGGCATTGTCTTGCTTCCAGGCAGTTGTGTGGCATTCCTGGTCCCTTGATTTCACAGAATGTAGAATCTGGGGGCTGATCTATGGTTAACGGTGAAATATGTAATATCTTACATACACGGCTCAGGACAGGATTTTTTGGGGATAATTGGTGCATGGCGGGCTTTTGGACAGATTGATAGAAGGTGATCAATCTGCTGCTTTGCTTCTCCAGCAGACTATATCTTGAAAACAGAAGGCAGGGACTGAGGCACAAACATCTCACAACGTCACAACCTCAAAATGAGAAAGAGAAAACACTGTTTTAAAATATTAAAAATATCTGAATATTTTTTATTTGATTTCAATTTAATTTAATTCTAATGTTGATTTGTAATGCTCAGTAAGAAAAAATAATCTGAAGTTAATCATTGCTAGATGGGGCTTGTTGTTCACAGAATAGTGAAATCTGTATAGCTCCTTGCTGAGCATTGAAACTTATTTTGAACGATTTCCATCAAATACTTTAAGGAGCAGTAAAACGATAATACTGTAAGTGAAATCCCTCAAAGTCTTGAATCAAAAAAGACAAAAATATGCAGAATGAAAAACAGAAAAACCACTAGCCCAAACTCAACTTAATATTAAACAATACACTAAAGTTATTCAGTCTGTTCATTTTCTAAAGCAAGAGATGAGAAAAAGGATGAAAACCTTTTAAGGTGGGTAAAGCTCTGGGATAAAGGGTCTCAGTGCTCCCAGAATCACAGGAACATAGTCTTCTGTTTTCTGAATTGCATCAAACTTACAGCAGACTAGAGCATAAATGGTATTTAAAAAGCTCGGAAAAGATGTGTATTTGCTCTGTTTAAAGACAAGAATGTAATGTAAGCTTCAGAAAGCACTGTCAAGAATCACACAGAGTTCCAGGCCCATTTCTTGTTCTCATTCCGTGTGCCTTCTTCCTCTCCCCTCTCACCCACGCTCTAATTGCTCAGCTCCAGTTCCAGAATCTCTTACACGGAAGCAGGAATCACCAGACCACTTAGGCATTTTGAGTCTCACCCTTCAGCAGGCCTCCTGCTTATTTTAAAAGCGCTGGCAATTAACACATGTCATTTCACGTTTCTTGTTTTAGTTGCCCTGGACGGGACAGTGATTGTGATAAATGAGAAAGGTTACTGGCTCCAAGGTGGCTCTTTCCTTATTTTCTGGCCCATTTCTAATTAGCGTCTTTTTTTTCCTCTACCTCATTCAGTTACAAGAGTTATTTTCAGAAAAAATCCCCAAAACAAAGGAAAAGCATGTAAGGCATCACAGACCACAGAAATCAGCCACACTCCAGACATGTTTCAGGAGATGTTTCACTTAATAATAACAACAACAGCAATATTAATAATAATAATAATAATAATAATAATAATAATAATAATAATAATAATAATAATAATAATAATAATATGATTAATGCACAAGGTTATCTGATTGAGATGCACCTTCTAAACAGAATACATTACATCTGGTGACCTTAGTATGATTAACGGAGCTGAATATTTTAATTGTTTTTAAAATGGCCTTTTCAAAAACATAAATCCCAGAATGAAACTGCCAAAATTAGCAGCTTTGTCAGATTGTGGGTAACTTTCTCTAAAGCTTTCCTGGCGTTCAGTAACCAGGTAATCCATCAGTCCTGACACCAAGGCCTCTCAGTTTACTTTTTTGTTTGTTTTCTCAGTTTGAAGTCCATAAGAGCAGCATAAAGCCAGCTCTAAAGCTCAGGCCTGCTCCATTTTACAAGACCCAGACCACTGTTACAAGGGCTATCTCCAGGGAGCCCAGGATCAGGCCATTCCAAAATCTCCCTTCATTAAGTGCTATAAGGCATCTAACTGCCCTTCTGGGGGCATCATACATCACTCGGGGAAAAAAACACAGCTCTGCCCATTGATTTCAGTTGAGTCAACAGGCACAATGAAAAAGAAAAGTAATTTAGTTTTTGTAATAAATAATAGAGCAACAGGATACACAAGGATGTTGTTACAATTCTATGAGTGCATATAAAGAATATTTTGATACTATCTTTCATGATATCTTGGTACTATAATGAAAATGAAAACAATTGGTAGCATAAAACTGAACACTGTGAATGCAGTCGAAATATTATATTATTATTATTTAAAATACAACAAGTGAAATAAAAAAAATAAAAACACAACAAGGGACACTGGAATAACTTTCATTTGGTATGTTTTTGATGCCTCCTAGTTAGATATATGTATTCATTTTTCTTTTAAAATTGCATTCAATATAGAACATGTGTACAGTATGTCACTACACAGTCAGAGAAAAAATACATTAAGATGGACAAGATTTGGACGTATAAGGACTAGATAGTCTTGAGAGGAGCCAGGTAAAATCACAAATAAGTTATCTTTGATGCCCCAGCAACCCACCTGGTCATGAGATGGTAAATTGTAATGAAGATAAGCATGTTCAATATCTATGTGTAGACTGTATTTCACTCTACTACGTAGAACCCAGCAGTATCCAAAGAATTTTTAACCACGCTGTGCTTTGTGATTTACGTTCCACAAATAACTTTCTTTTCAATCCATGTGTAGATATAGCATGCTGTGTGTCCTCAGAGACAGTGTACCTGCAGTCAGATGAGCATTTATCCAGACGTTTCATCCAGCTATAGCTCTAAAGTTTTTAACAAGGTTACAGTAATGACAATATTATTTCATCTTCAGAAAAAGGACCAATAGCAGAAACCTACTATGTAGAAAAACAATATGGGTGGTGGTGGTTGTGGTATTATTAATTAATTTTGAAAACACAGTAAACTACTGTAATTCTCCCACAAAATGACAAGTATGGTGAAATTAGAATTGTATCATAGTAATTGTGATTCTCAAATACCGTATGAGCTGCGACCACATTTTTGCATGAGAACTGGAAACACGACACAACATTCAAGCAAGATATTACAAACTCCTTAAACCGTGACTGCAACATGTAGACCCATTTTATTCAGAGGAGCACATGCAGAAACCAGCCAGTTTATGTGGCAAACAAAATGTGGTAAATGTCCGATTCAAATTCCGCGTACCGCCTTGGCTGTGATAGAAGCACCAGTTCAGTGATGTTTCAATGCCACTCGTAACGTCAATGTTTGGCACATTTGAGATAGATGAAGCAGAGTCACATGTCTCTCCTACTGGCTATGATGGCAATAGCTAGAACACACCAGTCTGAAACCCTCCATGAGGCAATGTCTTGCTGTCATCCATGTTAAAACAAGAGACTGGTTTCATGACCTGCATTTATTCCCCCCCTTGTGAGTAAGAAATAGAACCCGTAGGCCTGGATTCTGAAGGTGTCTGTGCTATTTAAGGACGATGTCATCCATCATTTATTTTGTTCTAGATCTTTTACCTCCACAATACTCCACTGTGCCATTCCATGACAATATAAAATACACATTTCCTTGTTGGAGGCAATATATTATCCTTGTTTTATGGATATACTCTGCACACTTGATTTAAGTATCTCCCAGTGCAGGCTTGTGAAAAGAATCTCCACTGAAAATGTTCTTTGCACAAAATTCTCAAGGACCTTGACAAAGAGTCTGTTTTTAATTGCTATGGTCCTCTCCCCAAAATGCACGTCTATTCTAAACCTCTCTTGATTAGACCTAAATGACCCAGGAGACCATAAATATTGGCAATACTGCAAACTGTGACGGATGAGATTTTAAAGTTCTGTTTCCAATTAAGCTCTGCACCAGGGCCATGTTTTAAAGATATTCTAACCATTCCATACGTTTGGTCTGATTCGGGGCAAAAAATCAAAGCTCTAAAATGACATGAAGTGGAATCATTTTAAAGCCAAAATTAGGTCAAATAGTACTGTCCTTTCTACTGCTCTCACCTCTCATTTTTAAACAACTTAGTATATCAAAATAAACACAGGAAATTATCATTAACAGTGTTCCCCACATTGTGTGAAATGGCATTTAAGTGTTCAACTGATCGCTTTCTAAAAAGGCATATTTGTTTTTGGTGGGTTGCAGCATCGTGGTGTTGTATGTGCTGAATTTTAAATTAACACAGAAACAATATGAGGTTGTGAAAGTTTGAAACGATGTCAAACGCTAAGCTCCCACACTTCAGCCTAGCTGCTCTACTATTTTTCGTGCTCACTTGCCTGCTTGATTTGCTCTCTCCACCCAATCTTCACCCTTGCAACAGTTCCCTGGTTTACCCTTCATTAAAGCGGTTTTCCGCAGCCAGGCGAGTTACCACAATAGAGCTCACTATCTGAATCACTCCCCTCTGCCTTAATTAGAGTTTTACTGAATACCAAATTATTATTACCGAATGGCCAATGAAGCACAGTTTGCTGAACTAACTTTAAACAATATGTGTTCTAAACACATAAGCTCACTATTCCATAATTGTAACTATTAAAAATGTTTACAAGTACACTTTGAAAAGTGGTTTGGGAGGGTATTTCACTCCCAATAACTTGTAATTATCACAGTTGTTTTTCCATCATCAAGTAACAATATCCGTGACTACCATTTGAATTTGACCATATGAATCTGGTGTCTGAGGCATAGATTCTTAACAACATAAAGAGAAGAGACATGAATTTGCCAGGATGTAATGGCACAGAACAGTGAAGGTAATTAAAAAAAAAGAATCTCAACTCTTCTTGGAGTATGGAGTAGGTGTGTTTGCATCCTCAGGCCTTGCAACCTAATTACAATTAAGCAATAGATGGTTTCCAAAAATATAAATATTTTTGTATAAATATAAAGTATAAATATTTAAACATTAAAACCTATTTGGATTTTTTTAATGTAAGCAACTGTACATGAGTTGGTTCATGGTTCATTATATTAATACATACTATAATCTTTGGGACCAGACTTTCTAGCTTGATTACATCTCTAACAAGCCTTTTAAACACAATAACTTCAATTCAGCCCAAGCACCTCTGAGCACAGCTTCACAGCCAGCTGACTATGAGTAATCCTTCTGCCTTAAGCTCACTATCTTCCAGCTTTGCTCACTTCCTTTCCTTCAGACAGGGAATGCAGTCAGCAGCTTTGCTGGATGTGTGACAAACCCAGGAAGTAAACAGAGAATCTTCTCCATGAGCTACAAGTGACACTGTGAAATCCCAGCTGGTGTAGGCCATCAGTACTTTCCCAACACTCCCGCTACCCTCATGACAGCCTCGTGCCCTGAGCTGCCCCAGCAAACTACCCCACTGCAGTCAACTGCAATCAAAGACTCCTTTCACTGTGGATTCCAGGAAACTAGTCTTTGAACCTGACATCTAATCTGGCACAGTCTTTTCCACATCACCTGTCTCAGCTCTTCAAAACATTATGGAGCTCTTAATTTTGATGTTCTTAAAAAATACCTTTCCATTTACAATAAACCACAGCAGTAATTTAAAAAAAAAAGCAAAAAAATAAATTTTTATTTAAAAAAAAATAAACTAGCCACAGAAGCATTAGGTATCTGTATCCACACTGTCTGTAATATAACGACTGTTTTAGTGCTGTCTGAGGATATATTTTTAAATTCTATGTGCATGTTCAGCACTTGCAGTACATTGCTCTCCAAGCTTATGCTAGCCTTACTGTCCATTTGCTAATTCATTTTACCGTATTGTTCCTTCTATCTACACTCAAAATAAATTTTGCATAATTTATAATGTCAATCACCTTGGATTAAGTATTTTACACTGCTTTTGAGTATATTTTAAAGGCCAGTGAAACTCCAGAGTTTATATTTTGTACTGTCAAAGAGATCAGAGTGAGGGAAGGCAGAACACTAGTCAGTCAACACCAGCTAATTGTTTGTCTGATGCCCAGTTAGAGGTGGAAGGTTGCAAGGGGAGGGCCTTTTAACTGCAGTAACCAAACAACAAATCTAAACTATGACATGCAGACATGGTTTATCACAGATCTCTAGCAGCTGTAGGGGTTCTTTGATGTTTCTTGAGAAGAAAAGACCTTTTCTGAACTGTTCCTTCCAACGTAAGTGCAATCCTTCACAAATCCTGCGGACCTGGGCACTACTGTGGCTCTCCCACCAGCCTGTTGACTCTGTTAAGAGTGGCCACATCAAACCAGCCTATGTAAGGCCAACCCTATACTCACACCAGGAAGATAGAAGCAACCACAGAGGCTGCCTTTTTTAGGCCTTCAGAAAGGTTATGAAGGATGACTTCCATTGTGTGTACAACATTGGTATTTTGCAGCAGTTATGCAAAACACGTGTAATTATAGTAATTGAAAGGCTGGAATTTGGTGAAGAGAACTTGTTAAAGTTCATTTTCATGTTCTTCCTGATGTTGAAATACTACCTTGTTTGTCTCTCTTGTGTGAGCATGTTCAAGGTACGACAGATTGTTTATCCACGGTGACAGCTGCTGCCAAAGGGCCATGGTTACAGACCACAGAAACACAGGCTCTTGATTGCTTAGCTCTCTGCACAAACCCTGTCACCAGGCGTACTGAGTGGGAGACCCATGATTAAGCATAGATAAACACAGTGATTAAAGATTGCTGTGTTTCTACAGAGACTTGAGCCTTGAACAAGGACTCCAAAAAAAAGAAACAATATCTTTTATATCTCTAATTTCTAGTTTGGAATGGCATACATACGTTATTTTTTATTACATTTATACAATCACAAATTTCATACTAGTGCTTCAGCTAAATCAAAATTTTCTATTTTTATGATATGCAAAAAACACAGAAAGTATGTCAGATGTTAGCTTAAAGGATTTTATAAAGCAGCATTTTTCAGTAATTATAATTCTTGATTCTACAGCATGCATATTTAGAGGTTCTTTTAATGTTTGTTGGACATAAATTATTGATACCTAAGAGACTCAGAGCAGTCCTATTCAATGTTGCTGCAATTTTCAAAACCTTTTGTTGTCTTTAGGCTTAGCTGGAACTGCCAACAGAAAGCTTTGTGGTGTTATTGTGCTTGTTCACATTGAATGCTCAATCCCTTCAAAATCAGCACTGCAGGACTACTTGTTAAAGTACTCCATAAGCATTCCCAGTGCCTTTCTTTCTCTGTTCTCTTATATTCCTCTCTTAATGAGAACAAAGCTACAAGAACACATTAAAGAGGTTTTTGAAAAAGAACACATTTCCATATTCAATGTTGCAATGCTATTATGCTCAACAGATTTTTTCTACTTTCAGCACGTATAACTTTACACATTGGAAAAACAGGATGGAATCCACGAACTTCATTAGAATACACAATAGGTAAGCAGGTCTGGCACATTGTAAAGTGACTTTACAGACTCTTCAGCCACACAGCTAAAGTAGTTAGTTTTCTCCAAATTAGCATAAGGCCAGCTGAAACAAGGGTAAAGTCCATTATAGGGGCTATGAAATTCTACATTGAAATAAAGACAACTGTGGAAATGACCTGAATTCATCATTTATTCATCTGACACATTCAGCACAGATCTTGCCATCATTCAGTTTGTGATTACTGGGCTGGTAAATTTTTCTTCACATTCCCACACTAGAGTTTGACAGGTGTGATTGAGGAAACCCCACATTCCATTACTTATGTGAAGCTTTGGGCGAAAACAACTGTCCTGGCCTTTGAAGCAAGGGACCATGTACTGAAGACTCCTGCCAGCTGGGGATGGTAACTTATTGAGGAAAACATAAAATTTTGGGGTGAAAAAGAAATTGTATGTATTGTATTGAATGTTTCTGCTAAACTAATTTTAGCAGGAGGCTACCAAAGGTTATGGTTATTTACAAATGTTAGAACTTTAGTCGTATATATATAATAGAATAGAAATAGAAAACCACATTCACATTTTCTTAACCTTTCAATCAGTTGGTTGCAGGATCATTTTAGAAGCAATTCTTGAAGAGGTTGGTTAAATGCTTGTCACCATTCCCTTTCGAATTGATGGAGTCTGTCTTCTTTTTCAGATCAAAACGAATACTTTTAATGAGAAGGGACAGATAGTGAATCTCGCAGGTCATCAATGTGCTCCTAAATCTAGCCCAAAGCAATAACTGAAACCAGTGAGGAAAATACTGGGGGCAGCTATTGTATTTATTACAATATGTCCTAAAAATGCTGTATGAATAAAATGAATAGAACTGTGCAGATGCAATTTATTTGTGTATGACTATATACACTCACAATGTTTCGACAGTGAAGCCTTCTTCAGGTGACACCTGAAGAAGGATTCACTGCTGAAATGTTGTGTTTTCTCTCTTCTCTTTTCAGCATGGAATAAACCTATTACTTCTTCCTTTGCAGACCACGCATGCTGATGCAGCTCCCCACCTGAACTATATATACTCACCACTATTTTGCTGTGGAAGGTTAAGAAATCACTATAATAATGAAAACACTGTGCAAAGCGGCACTTCAAAAGCAATGAGCCACTGCACAATGGTGTGTAGCGCAGTTTTGGAAAAATCACATACAGTATGAGGGAAATAAAAAATGAACAAACTAACCATTGTCTATATACTGTATATTAGTTTTGTACAATAACTAATGTGTTGTATTGCATGGTCAGAGTACACATGATACGGAGGCTGTTGGCTGCTCACATGGGAATCACGTGTGGTGGGAGTTCAGGGTTTTTGTGGGACATTAAAAACAAAAATGGAGAACGTCTGAGAGATTGAAATAAGTTTTCAATATTAACATCTTTCCAAAATTTATAACAAAGCATTCAGGCTGGTGATGAGTGCAGTATGAATGTGTGGGGAGGAGGATTTCACAAATGTTTTGTAAGAAATTAATATAAGTGTGGCACAGTATGGAGAATATTGATGAGCTGCTGTAGAACTAAATCCTGTTGGGCCAGTGATTGGATTACACTTGTGAATAAAATTTTTAACATTACTAACCATAACTAAAAGGAGATTTTAATCTGCTTTTCTTAGTGTAGAGGCTATCTGAACATATTTAAAAACGTATTACAGTATATACAGAGAGGCATTAAAATTGCACTAAATGAGCAATAATTTTTTAACCAATAGCATTTTATGGCGTTTTAAATAAATGTTTGGGAGGTAAGACAGCAACTAAGTTCTCCTACACCTCTGCTACAATAACTCCAATCCTCGCTTCACTTTCACTTTCTGAAAAACTATCAATAGCGTAGTGAGTTCCACTTTCTTCCTTGAGTCCATCGTTCTCCACCTTTGCAGATACCCTGTGGTTACGTCCTCACTCCCCATGGGTCCCAGCGTACTCATTCTACTGTGTAGTGCTTGACTCTCAGCTAAGCAGATCAAATCAAAGATTCCTATGCCCAACTTCTTATTAATAATTCCTAAATGTGTATTCGTAGTGGGTGTTATTTTTCTTGCACTGAGGATTAAATGGCTCTTGATATAAGTTTCATTGTACTCACAGGATTTTGCAGTTTTGGCAAATCCTTTACTTTTATCGTGTATTTTGCCTTTTCTTTTTGCAACAGACACCTCAAGGAATACAATTGCAAGCTGCCATGTACAATGTGTGAGTATGTGGGCGGGTGTGTATGGGGGTTATGAATGAATTTATGAATGAAAGCTCAAAATGACAAAATAAAAACCTTTACAGAATGCTCAGTTCTCTATATAGTGTTAGGCTGCTTGGAGAAAATCACCATTGTCAACAGAGCACTGCCCTGTAATTGGTATCAGTCAGTCAATGCATTTCTAAAGAATATACCTCAGAGGCAGCATGGTGGTGCAGTGGTTAGCATAATAATAATAATCAATTAATCCAGCACTGCAAAGCAGTTCAATTCCATTCAATTCAATTCCTGAACTGGAGTGCTATCTGTATGGAGTTAGTATGTTCTCCCTGTGTTCATGTGAGTTTCCTCTGGGTGCTCTGGTTTTCTCCCACAATGTTACTTGTGTGTCTGTGTGTCTGCCCTGTGATGGACTGGTGCCCCGTCCAGGGTGAACCCTGCCTTGCTCCCCCTCTGCCCCTGAACTGGGAGAAGATGCTCAAAAATGGATGGATGGAATGTTAGTGAAGATATTCTACAAATAAATGAGAAATCACAGAAAACAAAACAGCCTTTCAGCCAGCCATTGTCCTGAGCAATTAATTAAAATTTGTTCTTCTGGTATCGATTCAGATAACCGAGGATTTTGCTTAACAACTGCTCCTGGGTTAACTTCTAGACACTGATATCAGACAAAGTGTGAATGAAACTTCTTGTTTTTAGAAACATATTTAAGGCATTATAATAAAACAAGGGTTGATTGGTAATCCTATAGAAAAGGTTGAACATTTTAATAATAATTATTTTTAAAAATTGAATTAAAGAAAACTTAACATGCTACCATATGTTATATTTAAATTAGATGGTAAGGGCTATTTTTATGTACTCAATAAAGTGTCTCCTATTTTCAAACAAATATGCATTCTGCTACAGGTGTCCTAGATGTTTACTAATAAGGTAAATAGAAATTAAAAATAATTAAAAAATAGAAATTAACCTTGACCTTTTGGTTGAGAAGATCAGCGTTTTACCTCCTCCCAAAATTCTGTTTTAAACTACATAAATTAAAAACACTGTTTATTTTTATAACACACTGGTATTAAAATATTCTAGTTATTTCATGTAAATGTCCACATTTTTTCATTAATTCCCTTTGAATTGCCAACAATAAATGAGCTTTCATGTGCTTTGAGAAAGAAAGACACTTTATTCATTTTACAACTGCAAAATAATTGAAGAAAGCATTTCCTTGCCATGAGAAATCTTGCCCTTTTTCAGAAAGGCTTGTTACCCAGGTCGGCTTTTATCCTTTTACGGGCATTCTTACCTACTGTTTAATATTTGTACTACTTATTTTCATAAACAATCAAAAAGAAGCATCAAGAAATGAGAACAAAACAGCCATTGCTACCCCCTACAAGAGCATCCCACTCCTTAAGGAGAAGAGAAGCAAAAACACTTTAAAGACATTCAGGATTGGAATCAGTTGTTACTTCACTTAGGAGAAAAATGGTCCATCTCTGCCGTCATATATTGTAGGGTGTCTGTACAAAATTTTTCTGCTTTTTCTCCCTGCAGAAAAAAACATAAAATCATATAAATTAAAGTATACTGTATATGCTGTATACATACACTTAATTGCTTTATTCACTTGTTTTATTCACTAATGGGCACAATTAAGTCAGTATAACTTTTTATTTGCTGCCTTTTATATTGTATTTTTATCCGTTTATTTTAGATAGTTTTCATTAAGAACAACAATTTTTAAAGTAGTGGTAAAAAAATAAATATTAGTGATAAAAATGAAAGGAATTTAATGGAGCTAAAGGTTTTGAGAGATGGTCACAATCACACACATACTGTATATACTGTATGAAATTATTTATTGGCCTGATATTGCTTATAGAGACTCGCAAATGTTTAGCTTATTAACAAAATTATTCCCTCTCAACTAAGCAACTGGTGTTGACAAAGAACTTCTATGATTGTTTTGCAAGAATACCCTTTCATGGTCTTGTCTAAAATCATGTACATGCTCAAAGTTTCACCAGCTTGGCACTTCTTGTCGTGGGAAACCTAGATTTCTATTACAAAATCCACAGAACATAAGAAAATGGATTTAAATGAATTTGAGTTATTGGGATAGCATTCTTAAATGCTTTCTAGTAGTACCAAGACATCTATAAACTTTGTTTACAATGTCTAACCCAGCATATTATAGTGCTTACACTTAAGCAGGGACAAAGAGAAAAAATATGATAAAACCTTACATAACAGTCTTTAACACAAATAAGATAAATACATCTTATTGTAAGTAGTAAGTCTAATATAAAAAAAGTACCTCAGGAGTCTTCATCACATCATAGCGCATTTGTGAAGCATAGCTTTGGCAGTTGTATTTGAAGGGATTATATTCCATTTTCTTCCCAATACTGTCGTTCAGGTCTGCCTTTATCTTTTCAGGTTTTTTTGGGGTGTGACTTTTATCCAAGTAATTGAACACTTCATACGAACTTTTTCCAGCCACAGCGTTAAGCTCATCTTTTTTCACTGTAGATTGAATGGACGCTGGCTTACTGTTGCTCTGTCCTATTAGGAAAATTTTAGGAAAATAAGTGTATTACAGGAAACCAGCAGAAATTAGTGCATGTGTCTTTAATTTTATTTCAATTTTATTTTATGTATTAGTTTATTCAGCAGTGGCATAGTGTATAATAATGATGACACATGTGTTACAAAAAAACAACATGTTGCTGTTTAGGTTTAGTTAAAAACCTTTCCAGTAGTCTCAAATAGACACACATATGTATACTGTACCCCCACAAAGATGAACAATGTAATCTTTCCCATTTTCATTTCCAAAATAAATCCCCCAGTGACTGTAGAGACCCCGATTAAAGGAAATGATATCTCCAACTTCAGGTTTCTGTTAAAAAAAACATCAATGGTCAGGAGACAAGCCATTCTGAAACGCAAAATATATTAAATAAATGTATGTAGTCGATTGTGTAGCCCGTAAACCAGAATAATGGTAGCATTTTAAAATAGTGACCACATTCCTTAATTAATTTTAAATAAGTGTCATTGGGAATAACCTGTTAATTTTTTACATAATTACTGGACCAGACTTTTTTTCTGCACTGTATATTCCACCTCGTACTGTAGGATTCTCAAGCATCGCCATGAGATATAGTATATTTTGAGGTCTCTGACCAGTGTGGCATAGTCAGTAGAGCTCCAACAGAAGACTCCTAGGTGGCATTCTTACTACGCTGTCATGGAAGGTAAGTCCTACCAAGGCCTGGTACCTGGGGTACAAGCTTTTTCCCCTTACTTTGAGAGAGCATACCACTCTTTTGGGAGAGAGATTCATGATCTCAGATTTGGAGGTGTTGACCCTCATCCCAAATATACTCGGCTTCAAACCTTTCCCTTGTGCTCTGGAGGTCACTTTCAGATGAGGCAAAGAGGCCAACAGCATCCGCAAACCAGCAGAGATACAATCGAAACCTTGGCTACACTTTGACATAGATCTCGAACAGCAGAGGAGACAAGACGCTTTCTTGGTGGAGTGCGGACTTCACAAATACAGGGACTGCAGGGCACACAGCAGCAGCCCATGCACCCCGTACATCTACCAGGGCTGACTAGGTCTAGTTTGTGACTCTTTTAAACTCCCACTCACTGGTCAGGCTATCCTCTCCCTTGAAACTCACTCATTGCCTCACAGGTGATGGGCCCACAAGGTGTAGCTGTTTAAGGCTGTGTCTGAGTGAGCATCCCAGCAACCGGGCACTCAACCTTGCTGAGCTACTATGAGGGTCTTGGCTGGATAAATTTTCAAAAGGGATTTTGCCAGAAACTTGTTCACCAAGGGAGACCCTACCAGGAACACTATGACACAGAATCTGATATAGCTGTGGGGTTCATGTGAACTCTACCTAGAAGCCCCCCCCAAACCATATTCACTACAAACTGTATAACAATAATAAAAACAAAATAATTTCAAGATAACAGTGACCAGACTTACTTTGCCTTTTCCAGACATGCTTCTTGAGTGAAAGGTCTTTGAAGATTAACTAAAATCAAAGCAGAAAAATACATTTGCTGCTGTGTTCAATAATTTCACATTTCTATGCTCCCAAGTATCTGCATGACTCTTGAAATTATAACTTTCAGTTCAAATATCTTAGAAAAAATATAGACGTTTCTGGTCACGAAAGACATTAAGCAGTTCAGTAACTCATAACACTGATGAAACAAGCTGACTAATATAAAGGGATAGCGTATGTAATAGCTTGACGTTAACTTGCCTGGTTGAAGAAATGTCAGCAATGGTTAATAACTAATCTAATACTGTAGTATTCATTCAATTAATTCATCACAAAATGCTCCAAGGTCTGTTTACAATAGTGTTGTAATAGAACAATAACTCACCCCAGTAGGTTTTCAGAAATTCAGAAGTGCCTTTGTAATACAATGTTAAGACATATATGCACTTACATATGCAAATTATTTTGAGGAGGTCCCTGCTGAGGAAGAAAGGGTTGAATAACTTTGGAAAAATTCTCAAAATAAGTAGACAAACAAGTTATATAAGAACTTCCCACTAAACTGAAACTTTCTTTTAGTGGATTCATTTTGTAAGTTCAACATCACATACTTTGTGATTTTGCAATTTACATGTTCATCTTATCCTGCATGCTTTCCAAAAACTTAGATTAAGAAATAAATTACATATTGAATATATTAATCTTCATAGTGTTGTTACTAGTGTTTTGTGGTTAACAAAAAAAGAAAAGTGATTATAGTTTAACAAAATTGAATAGGTTAACCAAAACGAATAGTGATTTTAGTTTTACTGCAGATTTAGTTGGGTAGTTATTGTGTAACAACATTTTTAAATTTCTTAGAATTATAAACACATCTTACGATGTACTGCACCAATGGCACAACATAGAAAGAATGTTATTAGTATTGGGTTTATCTGAATCAGAATTCTGTTCTACCAATTTTGTATTGAAGGAACTCTAGATAACTATTTACTTGCCTTCTCATGCAGTCTGCCCATTATCCTGTTCTAACAAGTGATTATTGGCCCAAGGTTTTATAATTCAAATTATAGCTAGTTTCTCCAGATCATTGCTTGACTGGAGAACCATCACTTCTTGACTCGTAAACTAGTCCAAATAAATGGAGAAAATAAAAGGATCTCTATGAGAGAGCACAGATCTGATCAACACCTCTGTGGTTGATCAAATATATTGCTGTTTCGTAACCACTGTTTCTTTCAGTACATTAGTGCTATATTATAAAGACAAACTATTTTCTGAAGAAACATTGTTGCCCTATATTGTGAAGAGAGTGGCATTAAAAGCTTACAATTTATCCATCCAGTTGTTCCTAAACACTTTATCCCAGAAAGCAATGGGTACAAAGCAGGATACACTATAGACGGGACACCAGTCCATTGCAGGGTACACAGAGACTGAAGCACACTCAAGAAAACAAGCAAATTCCTAATGCAAGAAATTGTATATGGCTAATAAAGTGACCTTACCTTAAAACATAAGAAAAGCTGTTTCGTTACAGAACTGCTAATTAGCGGGTATCAAATGACCTCTTCAGCCACATTGGTAATAGAGCAGAATGGCAGCACAGAAAAAGGTATCAGCAGAGACACCTGATCTTTGTGTGCATAAGGAAATGACAGGATGCTTCAACAATGGACCAATTGTGCTGTGGTCACATTGGGGATGTGTCAGGGATGTGTTGGGGATGCATGTCGCCACTATGAGAGATACTGACATGAGTAGACAGTATTCCCAGTGTATGACAGCATAATCTTAGTCTGACACAAGGTGATCGCTTTGTACAGGTGACATTCAATTTCGATCAGCACACACTTCATTAAATGCAAACAAAGGGAGTGGCATGTAGTTTCTTCCATTTATCTCAGAAATGTGGAATGTAGGAATGCAGTTGTTTCAGGTTCAGCTCAGCACTTTCCCTGTATGTATCAACAAGGCAAGTTTAAAGTTTCCTCCTGGTGGTTTTGTTCATATTTTCTCTTGAGTAATTAAGTAACACCCATCTAATGTTTGCACTACTAGAACTCACTCAACTGCTCATGTTCATCCAAAATTTCATATTGATTTTAAAGCATATGCATGTGAATATGTAAAAAACATCTAAATCAAACACAAATTAGGACTATATGAAGTCTTCTACCTTTTTGGAAGTAGCATTATTTCTGAAAAAGGCAGATTTGAAAGATTAAAGCACTTTGAGAAGCCACCTATAAAGGCGCGATATAAAATAAAGCTTATTATCATTATTATTATTAGATTTCAAACTCTAAGACAAAAGAGCCTACAACAGAGATGATAAAATAGTTCTAAATGAATGACAATCCAAGGAAATATTAAGAATCGTGATCATGCCGGAGCTTACACCAGAGTAGCAGCTCTCAGGAATGTCAGTAAAAAGTAAAAGATGAAGTCCATTCAGAGCCACAGCTCATCCTGGTTTTCATTGTGTTGAGCAGACTAGCGATCATGTTACTCCCCCTGGATGGAACACTTGTCCATCCCAGCAATACTGGTCCCCATTTATACAGCAGGGACTTGAAACCTTTGCCAGTCACATGGTCAAAGGCTTACCCATGCCATGCAATGAAACCCAAGTAGCAATACGTAAATGAAAGGCAAATATATAGTCTGGATTTGTAATCAGAAAGGATGTGAGAAAAATAAGACACCGAAACAGTTCTGCATACAAAATATGATGTAATCACAGGATACAGTAATGCATTTCTGGTCACGCATTTTTGGTAATGCATTTCAAACTGTTAAAAATAGCTTGATTATATAGCTTTGCCATCCAGGAAAGATAGCCATGTGTTTGCATATGTAGTTCTAACATCTAAGGACTGGTAAAATTGATTTAATTGATTTAAAACAAATACATACATTTATGTCATTTCAAAATGTCTAATGTCTTAATTAAGTGGTTTGGATTGACAGGAGACTGGATCTTCCTGGAAAGGAATTTCACTGTTACTCAGATCAGGCTGTTATTTTTCCAATTTATTGTTGTAAATTTTTCATTATGAAAGAATAAACAGTATCTAATGTGTGCTTAGAAAGCTCCTGGCCTTTGCTACAGATAACAGTATACAAAGTGAGGGAAACTTCAGGAAAAAAGATTTTGGAATTGTTTTGAAGTTGCTACAAGGAAATACTGGGTATTTATAGAATTTGCATCCTTATAATGAAAATTTCAGCAAAAATGTACGAAATGCTCTTCCTGTTATTCAGATATGCATGTTTGGTTTGTATTTGCATACAGCAGCTGACCATAGTCTGCAGCCTGCAGCTTTTGCCACAGAGCCAGCAGTGACCGTCTCAGATGTGATCCTTATTCAATGTGCTTTGAGGGAGCATGCCTGCTTCATTTGAGCCTCGGTTCTTCTGCGATTAGAGTGTTTGCCTCTGTACTTTGAAAAGGAGATCTAGCTGTGGCTGAGTTCACTTAATACTAATGTTCAGGAAGACCTGGAGTTAATGCTAAAATCGCACCTGTTTTCAGCCGATCGTTGACTGCTTTCATGGTTGACATTGGGTGTTTAGGTGATACAAGTACTGCAGATTTCTTATGGTCCTGCGGGAACTTTGATCTCCTGCGCCTTTGTGAGTGCAGACTTGGAGCTCAGACAAACACACCAGTGAAATGGGCGATTTCCAGCGACAGGTGAAGGTCGTTGCTTTCAGTGGTGGCATGGGTGCTCAGTTCAGGACACAACAACTGTGGTCTCAGTTATCCTTTCCTTTCCCATTTAGTAACCCAGTATTTTCTTTTCCATATTATACAGATGCAGTTATGTACACCCGTAAATCATATGAAGCTTATTGGATACTGCACATCTTCAGCATATTACAGAACATGAACACAAACTTATAAATATGCTAGAAACTTTGTTGATAGTAAGTTAGGTTAGAAATGTATAACCTGGTAGGATGCTTTTTTTTATTTGGCTTAGAGAATGTTTTTTGCTTCATTATGGAAACATAGCGAAGAAAAAATACATTCCTCACATAACATGCCGACCTCAGGTGTGGTAGAATTGATTTTAAACCCCAAAGTTCCTCACCTTCTACAACTACACATTTTAGAAGATTAATTTATTTCTCATTTTTAAACCAGCCATAGAGTGTGGAGGATATATACGTTGTTCAAGTTACTGGAAAATAAGCCCTTTGTAATTTCTTGATAGAAAGGCAAAATTGCTACTGTATAGGCGGAAACAAAATCCATTGTTGTCTTGCAATAACTTAGAGAGAAACAGGGTATTTCATAATATTTATAGAAGTTCAACTGAATTTAGGGTACAGACAGGGCAGACCTCAGACCTATATGCAGTGGAGAGCACTGATAAGGTTCAGAACACAGAAGCCATTGTTTGTGGAGGCCTGGTTAATATTTTAATGAATGTGAAGTTGCCTAAAAGGTTGGCAGAGCAGATAAACTGATTCAATAAATTATTAACGCTAACCAAACATGTTTTATGTGCTCACTCCAAACTGCCCTCAGAGGTCTCCTGAGGTTTGCTCCAGAAATATTTCCTTTTCAATGCATGCTTCTGTTTTTTGGAAGCTCCTTTTCTTAACTTCTTTTCAACACAGAACATTAAGTGGTAGGGCTATTTGTTTTTATTTTTACTCGCACTTAAAGGGAAGATCAAAAGCCCTGCACAAAAAAGAGGAAGAAAAAACAAATGAAAAAAAAGATAACAGTGTAAGGACATTGCTAATGAGCCCAGCTGTAAAAATCTGAACTCCTAAAATAAGGTTAAATGTGCATTTTCTAAAATAGCCCTAAAGCAAACTTGAAGGTATAGTTCATATTATGTATGAGAAATATGGAAATTAATTTGCTGTTCACATCAAGACAGAATCATCTTAGGATGATGATCAACCATTTTGCTTTACTAATGGTTTAAATGTTTTAGTAGACTTGACTAAATATTTATAGATTCTATTTTGCTTCTAATGTTGTGTTATGGGCATATTAATTTATTTTTCCCATATTGCTACAATTCATGACTTCTTTTATTGTCAGGTGCTTTTGTTCCTTCCAGGCTGCGCTCTTCATAGCTGAAACGCAGTGTTTCTTTTCTTTACCTATCAGCATGGAATGAACCTTCACTTGCACTAATGCAGCCTAGGCATGCTGACACAGCTACCTACTCAAACTCTGCCTTTTCTGTTCTGTGTGATTTTATATTTAAATTGTGACTATAGTATACCAAAGAAAACCTTTTGAAGAGGTACCTCAAAGTAGGCTGTTAATAGGACTGTCAGCAAATCAGTATAGGTATTTAATAAGTGTACATCTGGAGAAAGACAGGCATATATATATACACATCAGCCTCAAAGAGATTTCAAAATATATAGAGGTGCTTGAGCCACAAGAGATATGACAACAAGGAAACTTCTCAGTTATGGTATTTATTGTGTTAGTTCTATAGACCAAGACCAAGCACAAGACCTTTTATCTCATGCTATCACTGGCACTCTCTTTTCCTGAGCTACTTTTTAACTCATTTCATGGCAGTTCTTAAAATCAACAACTTTTTTGCTTTCTGAGGTCACTTTTAGTGTTCTGATGACACCTCTTATCATGCTTTGATGCACTGGCATGCATTTCCTACACCCAAGGTCTTTGTTGATGGCTTGCTATCTGAACAACAAACACAGCAAAGTGCAGTTGGTGGCTTCTCCTTCCCTCCTGTGCTGTGACAATGCCAGCACCCCTGACCTGTACAAGGCTGTACCCCCACTCCACGTACTCTAGGGGAAACAAGACAACCTACAAAGGAATTGCAAGGCAATTGTATTGTGCAAATCACAAGTGTCCTTATTGCAATTTGCAAATGTTAATATCCAACTGATAATTACAAAACAGTTGTGTTTATTAATTGCCCTAGGTTCATTATACCATTTGCCACATTTCCACTAGACAAATGACAATGTGTTAAGACAAAAGTGTTGACCATGACCAGCTGTTGCCCGGAGCCTAAACTGAGTGTCTCAGTGCCTGTTTTTATCCCAGCAAACCCTACTAACCCGGGTCCTCTTTGTCTGCTCTGGAATTCCTGTTCCCCAAGCTACACTCTGGACATGCAGATCAGGTTTCTTGGTAATAGGCTGCACAAATACAATTTTGGCTGAAAGTAAATGCATTAGCCCTGCTGATCATAGTGCTTGGGGCTTTGGTGTCAAAACACTCCTCTCTAGCTTATTCCTTTCTTTTTCTCAACTCAGTGGCTTGTTGTCAGGTACTAATTTTGTACAATAATGTCCACTTGAAACATACCATAGTAGATTCAAGACCCATGAAAACACATTCAGGCAACTCCGAAAACATTTCTATATTTTATTAAAGATGGAGTCCGCTAGTTTCACATTACACATGCTTTAATACTTCCACTCTGGATCCAGACTTCCACAGTGTAAGAAATAGTGCTTTTGGGCATCCATTGGTGTGGACTAACATCCATGACTGTATAGAGACTCTGAAACTCAATTCACTTGAGATGGATGGTATGTTTGAACACACATTGGCAGAGGTGAAAGGTCTGAAATTCTGGAGAGTTAACCTCTTATGCCATCTAGCACCAAACAGATGAGTTCTTTACAATTATCTCCCACAGCCCCTCTTCTCTGCAAGGCGCACAACAGCATGCTCCTCATGTAGTTTGTAATTCTTTCAGGATACAATCAGGATAGCTGAAGGTCTGTGAGGGCTGGCAGGTTCTTATATTTTGTTTGGCTGGATAGCATAATATAATGTGGAATTAGATAATATTGGCTCACAAATACTTCACAGTGGTGTGTCTATTGTTTAACTATTTATAATTTAAACCAGATAGACTACTTTGAGGTCCAATAATTAAGGTGCAAAGAAGACATTTGTCATGTTGTTTAAGCAATTTAGCAGTGTAAGCCGGACGTTCCAAATCACAATCCTAATTCCTAACTCACCTTAATGAGTTGCTTCAATATTCGAGAGCACTCAACCTTCCTTTTTTCTTTTCTACTACTGAAAACAAAAAAAGCCTTGTTTTTGTTTCACCATTGTCATTCAATTGCGGAATGCAAATTTAAGTAATACGCACACATAAACACACAAAGCAGAGATCTTTTCTAAAGAGCTCATTGAATATGAGACCTGTATCATGGGAAATGAAGAACATAAAATTACCTGACATTCCCACTTTTCTAAGTTTAAAAATCACCTTTCTATGCTACATTCCAAAATTGAATCTCCAGATGTACAGTCTAGTTTCAATGTGCCATTTATAAAACTTCACCTTAAGTTTTCAATTGGAAACATTGATTCTTTCCCAGTCCTTCTACTTCACATTTCTGAACTTAGCCACTTCAAGACTGTCTGAAGCAAATCCCTTTCAAACTTTTAAACGCGAAAGGAAATGCTCAAATGAGTTTGTTTGCTTTTAAATTTCAGTTGGACATGCGCTCATGGGAGAACAAATGCCAAAATCAGCTGAAAGATGCCTTAGAAACAGAGTCAAATGGGATGGTCACATCATTTCCTTCAGACTAGCTAGGTGGTTCTTAAGCAGGACTTGTTTGTTTGTTTTTCCTTTGGAATAGGAAGCAGTTTCAGGAGATCCTTCACAGTTTTCATAGTGTTCTAAAGTAGTTGGACAATGAAAGTCTATGTACTGCACACTATATGCTGAATACTGAGGTGCTTATATAAAATGTCAAATAATAATATTTTTATTACTGTTACATTGTGCAGAGACCAAGCAGAAGCAGGCTTTATAACCATAAAGAAGCTGAAAATATGTGTTTAATTCTAAAAACAAACTGACAAAGGGTGACACAGTGGGTGGCAGTGTTTTCTCACAGCTTTGTAAGGTCCTGGGTTCGATTCTGGACTGGGACACCTTGGATGGAACGTTTAAATGCTCTCCCCTTGTTTGCATTGGTTCCTTGTGGGTACCTTGGTTTCCTCCCATCTTCCGAAAACATGTTAAGTTAATTGCTGCCTCTGAACAGACCGTGTGTGTGTGTGTGTACCTAGCTGGACTGGTGTCCCATCCAGGATGTAGTTCCACTTTGTATCCTGTGCTTCTAGGATGGGCTCCAAAACATGTGTCTTACTGCTAGTGGAAGAGTGGAAGAAATGAATTATGTGTAGAAAACAATACATTCTCTTTCAAACGCACAGAAACCCAAACCAAAGTGCACAATGTATTGGAAAACTGACAAATGGGAACATTTTTTTTCAAAAAGGAAGACTGTGGTGGGCATGTGAATATGCTGCCAAGTCAAGGTTTTGTCGATGATTTATTAGATGCCTTAAGAACTATACAAGAATGTCTGGGATTCATTAAGCAAGAGGGCCCATATTATCACTGTAGGACCTCCTCAATTTTGTAATAGGGAATAGCTGATGATGGATGATGAATAATGGCAAGGATGGCTCTTTGCAAAGTCTTTATGTACTCACATTACATAAAAAGATCTATATCCTGGCCATTTTGCCAATATTGCAAAGACACAATAAGTCTGTTGTGAATAGAAAAAGGCAGTGCAATAATTTTTCCTTCTGAACTCATACATGGAGGTGACACCAGTTACTGTGCATTTACTTTCAGTTTAGTGGGAAAAGGAACAACGTTTATTAATTTGTTTAGCCTCTGAAACGCAATCTCCAGCTGTGCCACCCACAGAACTACAAAATGGAATGCCAGCAATATAGTAAGGAATAAAAATACATACCAGTCCATGAATAGGCCTATTAATAAGAGTGTTACACATAATACAGAGTAATTCAGACTGCTGGTTTTGTTGGACTTGTTCCACTTTCTGGAATGTGAATCACTGAAGTCTGACCTTGCTGCAAAAATGAACTTCTCTAGAATTAGTGTCACTTAACTAGAAAGGCACATTCAAAAGTATGGCAGTACCAAAGACAAAATGCTGAGCAGTCTCAAACCAGGTGGTATGTTTTTATTGTTTACCTGAACTGAATTTGGTGGGGTTCTATCTATGTGTATGTCTTTTATAGATAAGTGAAATAATGATTTTGAGGGATTAAAATCATGCATTTGGTTATATCCACCTTATAGGGCATTTTGTAAAGTAACTTATAATATGCTGTGCAGTTCCCATGTAATATACTACACCAGGGCTAGAGACTAATAACTATTGTGGTGTGGACACATAATTGGTATTCAAAATGATATAAGACCATTGGTATCCAGAATGATACAAGTCAGCCCTCTATGGTGTTAGAGGGCTTTGTGTACAATATTTCATTCCATCAGAGACAGCAGAATGTTTATCTACAGCTATTACATATGTTCCCTATCACAAATAAATGGAAGATTCATTTTAATGCTAATTCAAATATCTTGAAGCATCAAAAGAAAAACCCAGAGCCTGTATTAAAATAATAATAAAAAATAATAATATTAAAAAATAAATAATATTTATTGTGGTTCAAATCATGCATTGCATGATTTTTCAGCTAGAAGTTTAATACATCAAAATAATTTTACAGTTAGATAATTTCTGTCTTTTCCACTACCAGTCAAACTTCAGTATTCAGCATTGAAAAATATACTATGCTTTGCTGTTTCTTCAGGATCCGATGTTTTACAATTCGATGTATTCTTTGTGCAACAAGTTTTTCTAATATTTCTTTGTACAACTGACCTGTACAAAGTGTGATGTGTGATCTCCTACTATTTGCAGTGTGGGGGCTCCCTCTAGTGGCTCTGTTACAACAGGCGTGTCGTTTTTCAACAGGTAATGACAGGTCTGTAGTATAGATACTGGAACTGACCTACAAATGGTGATAAACTGGTAGAAAAGCAGTTAAACGCACTAGGCTTTCCTTCACTTAATGCAAAATATAAAGTTTACGTTACTCTGAAGGTGTATTTTTTAAATCATGATTGTTTTTACCATAGAAATACAAAGAGTGATGATTATCAATCTCTTTATTTAGTTTGCCATGGAAATATGCCAGGTCATATTTGGCCAGCAGCCTATCTGAACGTTTGCCTATCTGAACTTTTTTCCAAAACAATTGCATTTGGCAGGAGAAAATAAGAGTACAACAGAAGCATTTACAGCTTGTTATTGTCTTTTACCTCAGATAGTTATGGATATGGCAGAGATCAAAGGTTTTAAGTCATTTTAACTGAGTCTTCAATCCATTTTGCCAATAGTGCTGTCAATCTAATCCAGATTTTCCAAGGGTTTATACCACAAAACCACCAGAGCCACATCAACCCCCCTCCCAAAGGACAACACTAGTGTCACAGTAGTGTTCTTACATACAGTCCTTACATAAGTTTTTCCTATGTATCCAAATACCTGTATTAAAGTGTGATTCATAGGAAGACATTGCGATTCCCACAGCAAAGATAAGTAAAGATTGTCACAGAAGAAGAAATGATATACTGAGCTGAAATCCAAATTTTATAGAAGATGAACACAACACAAATAATTCTGGATGTTAACCATACTGCATTGCAAAGTTCCAACAGAGAAGTGCCAAAAATGGCAGAGAGAACATGCATGAAGTTGCAGTGTTTAATGATTCTAATGATAAAATATAAAAAACATAGAGAAGTAAGATTCACAAAAAACAGAACTTGGTATGTGAGGTAAACTTTGAATCAAAAACATCAAAAACAGTTAGCATTCTGTTTAGAATTTTGGCATGAAAGGAACCTTTAATGAAAAAGAGTTTAGTTAGTTATACATTTCACTTAAAAGCATAAAACAAAGGAAAAAAATACAATTTTACAAAAGAATAACCTTTTCACAAGCACTTAGTGTGAGGGAAAGACTCATTTAGAGCCCCAAGGGATGAATGGGCAACAGAGGAAACATCTTGGTACAATATGTCTCCGCAGCCCATCGAAAAACCCATGTGACCTGTGGCATATGTTTAATGCAAACAGACATCGCCATGCGATAGGCTTAAGAGTTCATCTATCTCTGCGACAGCTGATAGTTTTGCACATATTTCACCCTGTACCCAATGGGCAACAAATTGCCTTAATGATTCCCAGCCTGTTTTGAGGGAGACCTGCGATAGATGTCAGATGGACAGGATGTTGCTGTGAAGGAAGTTCTCTTTGTCTCATGCTGATTAGCTTTATTCCCCACTGCAACATTAGCACAGCCATTCATCACTCTCTATGTAGTGCTGGGGTGTGTGCAGAACAAGCCCAGGTCCAGGTTGTCTCACACAGCAAGGAAACAGCAAGTATTCCATAAGCTCATTGGCACAGTTCAATCAAGTAAAGAAACACAACAGGCACCCTAAAAATGGGAGCATACAAAATTAAATCAAATAAACATAGTAATTGTACTTCAGAGCTTGGTAATGTACAACAAACCTCTGAGTGTTTCAAAGGAAAAACAAAAATATAGTTTTTCTATGTGTTGAAGATTTCTCATACAAACTTTCTGCACACATTATTCTTTATACTATTCTGGATCATAAACTGGTTAGTTTCCTGTTATCTTACATGTTTTCAGACATTTACTTCCTTTAAAAGAGATGCCTTTGGTCACCAGTGGTTGTGCAATGCACAGTGAGCAGATTATACAGTAGTAAAGAACTATAGGCCACTTCTATAAACTTGGTATCAGCCCAGAAACATTCCTCCATCTCTGCACTCCCACCCACAGCAGAAGTCTCACTCCAGGACTTTGCGCTTAAGGATATGTTTGGCATGTAAATGAGAGATGAGGTTGGGATTTTATGAAACCTCACACTGAAAGCACACTAAGGAAAAGGGAGGGGGAAAAAGAAGCACTTTCATGAGAAAGTGCCTGAAAGCTGTGCTGTGAATCACGTTTCCTGACATGTCTCATCTGTTCTTGTACTGCACTGCTCCTGCCTGCTATCACTATGTGCCAACTCGACGTCTGCACCACTGCAGTTATACTGAACAGAGGGTGGACGCAGAGGTGCGTCACTGAAAAAGACCTGGTGCAGAGAAGAGCAGTGTGGTCAAAACAGCTTCATCACAGTGCGTCCCTCTGCCTCACAGCCACGACTAGTGGTTGATGGACCAGTGTGGTCTGTTCACCCTCCTATGATTAAATTCACAAGATAAAAAGACAAAGAATGGCAGACAAGGGGACTCATTGCTCCTTTTCTTCTCTGACATATTCATATACTGTATGTTTGATACTTTTTTCAGACATTGTTTTCCATGCATCCTCAACATTATGCATTTAGGGTCAGTATTTTAATTTTTTGTTGAGTATTCAGTGGCGTCATCTACTAAGATCCATAATAATAATTGCTTACACTTATATAGCACTTTTATGGACACTCCACTCAAAGTGCCTTACGGGTAATGGGGATCCCCTCCACCACCACCAATGTGGAGCCCCACCTGAATGGTACTGCACATTACCCTCACCACACATCAGTTATTAATGGGGAGGAGAACACCCAATTCATAGATGGAGATTATTAGGAGGCCATGATTGGTAAGGGCCAATGGGAAATTTGGCCAGGACGTCTGGATTACACCCCTACTCTTTTTGAGAAACGCCCTGGGATTTTTAATGACCACAGAGAGTCAGGACATCGGTTTTACGTCTCATCCGAAGGACGGTGCCATTTTACGGTATAGTGTCCCCCTCACAATACTGGGGCTTTAGGACCCACACAGACCACAGGGTGAGCAACCCCCTGCTGGCCCCACTAACACCTCTTCCAGCAGCAGCCATAGTTTTTCCCACAAGGTCTCCCATCCCAGTACTGACCAGGCTCACACCTGCTGAGCTTCAGTGAGCTGCCAGATGTGAATTAAAGGGTGACGTGGCTGCTGGCAAAAATGCCTCTATGGATTTGTTTGGTATCCCAGTTGTAAAAATTAATCCCACTTTTAAAAGACAAAAAAGACTGAAAAGTATAATGGTCTCGCAAACATTTTCTATTTTTTATAGTTATTATACATATTTTGTCTGGGTACACATAGAAATCCACACATCAATACCTTTAACATAACTACACATAAGCACTTTTCCCTCACACATGGGTCAGCTTTAAATTATCACATATACAAATGCAGATGTGTAAGTCTAATATTTGTGTAAGTCAAGATTAATGATACAATGCTATAGATTCACGTATTTAGGCACGTGTGTGGGCAGAGTGACCAACATTGTGAAAGTTGGGAAGCTGAGCGTTAAATGTTTCCTTCATTCCTCTGTCAAAATCCAGCCGTTAATCTTGGAAAAGGCCTGATATACTTTCACTCAATTTCTGGATCACAGCCAAGAACATTCTGTACCATACAATCTGTCCGTTTGGAAGTATATATTTCATTTTGCTTGAAAGTAGCCTTCAAATATCACATACAAGACAAACAATGGCTAAACGCAACCAGCTGCCCACAAATTACTCATGTGGTTATGGCTCTCCCTGAATCTCAGCTGCTCTCTACAGCAGAGCAAACATAGGGGACTGACAGCACAAATTCTGTTCTATGTCAGCACTGTCACTCTACACTACCACTTAATCACAGACCAGAATGGTCAATATCTCTCCTCATTTTACCTGAGTTTGTTGAAAATATGTAATAGAAGAGCACAACAAACAAAATTAATAGCATTTCCTATAAACACTCATGTGAGCATGATCAATATAAAATATAAAACAAGAATCCATATCTCATGTAGTAGATATACAGTCCTCCTGCCTATTTTCATCTTCTTTCAGAACACATGGCAAATCAGATCCTTCTAATATTGAGTGTGCCCTTACACTAATTTATGCTTGTGGTATAAAACCGGAAATACCATTGTATGTTTTTTTTATACCAAATGTGCCATAAAAGTAATGGCATGTAATGAGTCATAATGCAATATCTCTGTGAAGGATGCCTTGGTGTGTTAAAGAATATAATAAACCTATTACTGGATGAGAGCGGGTACTATGAAAAACTTTGTCTGCTTCCTTGTAAATGTGAAATGGAAGTAGCAATGGACTGTCAGTGGATCAAGAAACAATTGCAGGTCCTAGCCATTTGCTGGATTGAGGAATCCGGCAGCAACATCTGGGACAATGACCTCTCCAATGTGCTGAGAAAGGCAGGGAAAGCCCTCATCCTGCCTGGCACTGCACTCATGCCTCCACTTAGTGAAGAGAGGAGAGGAAATATACCACCTGCACCCATGCCAAATATATGCTTAGCTCAGGAATGCATATATAACCATAGTTACACACATCAAGCCCTATTCCTTGTTCTGAAATGAACGTGATAAGCCTGTGATAGGAGACATGCCATGGTTTTATTAAGAAGACAAAATACTCCTTTGACAGCAAGAATATCTAAATATTTGCCGTTCGTTCTTTATAATTACCACCCTTTGCTTTCTTTTAATATGGCATCTTAGCTGTAGCTTCAATTCAGAAAGTAGGAAGAGGACTGGAATTTTGTGGTTACTATTCTTGAATGAACTGGCTTGAAACTGCAAGACAGAATGTGCTTCCAGAGCACTGCAGCAGGTCTTTGCACCACACGGAGCAAAGGAACTACAGCATCTGCCCTGCAGACACGGTGCGTGTTCGTGCAGGAGAAAACCCAACCCACACCTCCAAGCTAATGAACAATTCATGATTAATGGCATCTACCTAGATAGAACAATAAACATGGCAGAACTTGGATCACTCTTTCTCTTCAGTTTGTATTTCATAATATTATTCTGCATTTTTAGGTGGCTGTTTTTTTTTAACTTTCTTCTTTATTGACTGAAATGCTGACATTTACAAGGGCACTTTCATGTGGATGAAAATATTTTGTCTGCACGAAAAAGAGTGATTTCTTCGTGCTATCAATAGATATTCCCCTTGTGTTGCATTGCATGTACTTAGCATCTATACCCTCTTTTTAATTGTAAAGACAGCCTGACAGATTTTTGGAACAGTGTTAATCGCTCTTCCAGATGTGGTATTGAATGGCTGTCCTTATTAAGAAAACTTGTTTTTATTAAAGTTAACTATAGTCAGCTCTCATTAGGACATATTTCAAGTGATGGGGAAAAACAATACTTTCATATCTGTCTGTGCCTGTGACAGCTAACTTGTTAGAGGTCCTATAATATTGACGATAATCACAGTGCATGTGCTGAACCCAAGTTATAGGAATGGTTTCAAATTGTTATTTGTTTGATTTAATATAACTTATTTATACACCACCTATGTGAACAAAACTGCTACGTTTAGAGTTCACTTTGGTATATCTGCAATAGGAAAACTTAAATCTGATGCCTTGTCTATCCCAGTTACAGTATGTCACATCTACTGTGTACTGTATGTAAAACAAAAAATGTGCAAAATCTCATTATATCAACAAAACAAATAAATCAATTGACATTTTGCAAATGATGCTGCTTGATATTTGCTGGTGTCTAAATTAAATGTATGTTGTTATTAATCATTTTCCTTGTGGAAGATCAGTATTTCACACAATTCTGTTTGCTTTGGTCTGGCCTGCCTCCCAGAGAGCTGGGTTATGGCTCTTTTTATGAAATTTTGATGAGGTCTTTGACTGTTTGGTTGAAAGGCTGCAGAACATCTTTTATTTTTTTTCTCTTAAAACCTGTCATTAATCTGAAATATAAGGCATTGCATTTTCTGGTCCTAGCCAGTTCTCTTTAAAAGTGATTTTATTAACTGAGACATCTGCCTTTTTACAGCTTAAAAATAAGAAATGTAACTGTATGATATGTTCTAACTGTCTGCTGAAACAAGCAGAAAATTTGTGTGAACATCAGCTTTGTATTTTATTGCATATTTAGTATAAGGCCTTGAAACTTGAACTTCACCAACCTTGTGGCTGTGCTAATGAACCAGAAACACAAATAAATGTTAAAATACTGATGAAACCCTAAATGCATTGGCTGCTGTTTTAGTATTTTATTGTCTTTATGAAAACAACAAAGAAATATAGTTTTGGATTTCTCTGTGTGATTTTTTCCATTTCAGACGCCATAGCCTTATTAATAGGGCAGTTGTGAACAGTCCAGTTGTGATGGAACTCTGAGACATAGACAAACCTTTCCAGACGGATCATAGACAACTCTGTTTTTAAAGTGAATCTCAGGACACTTCAGGATGATTCATTCTTGTCTTGGGATAATCTCAATTCAAGCATACAATTCATTCCAGAACTTTAGGTCCCAGGTATGAAAGTAACCACCAGCAAGTACTGTATATGTTACTTGCTTACATTTATATTTCACTTATATTGTACATTTCTCATTTCTAATTATTGGCATTTAGTAAAAAGACATATGAAATCATAGAAGACATAACATGACCATTCTTCCAGTTTACATACTTCCTGGGACAAATCTTCAACAAAACTCCTTAATTTAACTAAAAATCCTAAATGTTTCCTGAGCCACTTAAATTTTGTATTGTATTAGATCCCGAGAAGATGGTATATTATAGCTAGCTTCTTGTTTTCTGCATTCTCTGTCTGGGTTGGTGCTGGGGAACATTTTTACGCATTTTGAGAATGTTCAAAGGTTTCAAACAGGTCTCTTCCTGTTTGTCCATTATTCTTAAAGAGATATTCCCTGTTTTCACTGGGTACGCTTGCTGGCCGATGGCAAATCTGAGCCCCTCACTGCAGCAGAAAAGGATCTGGCTGGTTAGAATGTAGTTGTCTGTGCCTTGGGAGCCTCCCATTCCCTCTCCTGACATCACTGGATCCTGGCCTGTATATCATTGCTATATGGAATCTCATCTTAATCATAATGAATCATTGTAACTGTTTGACTGTTAGGGGTCATTACAACTTTGAATAGGGATGTGCGGAGATTTTATATTTTATTGGGGCAGCACAGTGTTGTGAGGAAGCCTTTGGACTTACAACTGGTACAGTATGTTGCTCTAATCCACCCAGCTGTGAAAATGGGGGTCAGCATTAATTCAGTTCCCCCATCCAGTGGTGAGCTCTAGCCTGTTAGGGTTATGTGGCTCGAATATGGACTTATCTTTTTTACTATATTTTATTGGGTTTGGGAAAAAGTTCCTATGATTGTCTTTTAGAATTTCTTAATTTCTAGTTTTTAATTAAGATTTATTTTTTATATCCAGAGAGCATTGTGTATTGTACAAAGCAAGACTTTTCTGACTGTGGAATCTTTAATCCACTTTCTTGCGAAACTTTAGTGCAACCATTTCCTTACCATTTTCTCATTGTTAAATCCATTTTAATAATCATGAATCAAAGAACCAAGGAGCTTTATGCATTTAAGGTCCACAACCATGTGCTCACGATCAGAATGATGCATTTCTTTCAGCCAGCAGTTTAAACTTCATTTCATGTGCTTACTGGGATGACCCCACTGTGTAATATTAACATTTTTTTTAAATGCCACTAAAATACCTAGACTTAACCTATCAAAATACTTAACAGAGAATTTTGATCCACAGATCTGATAAGCAGCCAGAGTCTTAGTCAGAAAATGTTATAAACAAAGTCAGAGTTTTATCTCTGGAATGTTAGTTCCAAACAAATACTGTATGGGACTAATTTCCTCATAGCATGTAAATCTTGCATAGTGCAAAAAAATACCTATTATGGTACATTCCAAGCAAATGGCTTCTTTATTGACACTGTGACAAAAATATGAGAATTACTATACAATAGAAATTAAGTCTTACAGTGTATAAATTAATATCAGTTTAAGGCTGAACTTTCTATATACGAAAGCTGTATTTAGCAATGCCATTGCTATGCTGTCCATTAGAAAAAATGTTGCATGCACACACAATAAGAGAGATTGTAGTTTTATGAGGAAGTTCACATCAACCTTATTAAAGAAAAAAAAACAATTTTTATGTAACAATTTTTATAAAAACATATTTTTTAAGCAACACAAAGAGATCAAGTACTAAAAATAAATTGAGGGGTTCATTATCTTTTCTTGATTAACCTGTTCAGTTCACTTTGTATATCCTTCACAGGACATGTCTGTGGTTTGGTGTACCTGTACAGACAATTGGTGTAAACAAACTTGTGGTTTTACTTAACAATGGCTCCATTTCCCAGTACACGATGACTAAGCCTCTCGACAAGTACAGACAGGGGAAATGAGCCAGGGCAAATGTTATTGTTTTAATTTCAGGAAATTACCAATAAGCCTTTCTTTTCCTAAACAGATTTTGTAAGTAAGGTATACGACAGAGACATACAAAGTCAGGTTCGGTTTAAGAGTGTTCAAAGAAATTAAAATTTTCAAATGCAGATATGGGACCTGCTCAGATAACAGCAGGAATATGACTTACAAGAGAGAACCTGGGTTTCTTTCATTTGCAGTGTGTTGGACAGTGTGCATTCAATTAGGTAACAATTGATTTTACAGAATAGATTTGTCAGTAAGATTATGTTTGCATGGTTATGGGTCTAATAATTCTCTACTTCAATGATATTCTACACAGATTTTCAGGTTAAACCCTTATTCAGTGATGCAGTGAAACCCACTATTTCAAAATGTGTTTGTCACATAGAATGTAGGTCCTCCATCTGCACATAGCCTTTGCTGTAATCCTGTTAATTTGCAGTGTGGAAAACAGTTTTCTGGAAGACATATCATAAAGGACAACTGTGAACTTCTCTGATTCCCATCTAACGAATATATACAGTAAATTCTTATTATTATTGCACAGCACATCTGATCTCAAAGAATCCCAAAGAGTTTTACATACAATACAGAAAGTGACTTTATTCATCATTGAATGTAAGTGTACAGAATAGTAAGAATATTCCATTGCTGACAGCTATACCCTTCATTTATTATTACAGAATTTGGGTGGGAAAAAATCTTATTGGACTACGTTCCAAGTTTGTGATGAGTGCATTTTAGAGAAATACCTGGCAGGTCTGTGCAGCTGAGAGTGATGAGGGTCCTGGCCTTTGAACAAAAGGTGCCCTAAACACAGGCCGTGAATCCTCTGCTCTGACATGCCATGTGACGCACAGTGTTGCTAACTGTGACAGATGAGAACTCCACAAGTTTATACATACATAGTGCTGGAATCCTGCCAGGTCATTGAGCAACCATTCTTTTGAAACATTTGTTTGTCTTAAGAATACTTTTTTTCTCATGTATTTATGTGATTGACTATTTCAAGTTTTTGAAGACAGCCTGTGAACAGCTTGTGTATGCATGATGTCAGATTAGATGTAACTCATTTTGTATCAATGACAGAATTAACTGCCAAAACTACCGGAATTCTTACAGTTAACCAGACATTGCAAATAGAATAAAAACATCTGCAGAGCATTTGTTTGGAGTATAAAATAAATGTTGCAATTAACACTGCTTTAAAATATAATATGGTGAAAGACATATTTTATTAAAGAATGTTTGTAATCTCACAAATTCTCAAACAGGCAAATATTGTAGCAAACATTATATACGGGCAGCCAGGTGCATTGTGAAGTGACAAGGTTCTAAAAATAAAATATGATTCAGCAACAACCCAGGGACATCTGGATTAACACTTTGAAAGGAGATACACAAGATCAAGTGAGTAAAAATCATTTTTTATCACAAGTTTTATAAAATAATCACACATGTATCCAACTGTTTTACAACATCTTTTTAGAGTAAGTCTATCTCCATACTCACTGAAAACCCAAGAAAGGTGAGACATACTGTACAACAGTGATGCAAAGATAAAATTGGAAAAATTCCAAAGTGGAAGAGAGGAACCAAACAGTGGGACTATTATCCGGAATAAATCAATCAAGTAAAAATTAGTCTCCCTGTCCTGTA
This sequence comes from Atractosteus spatula, assembly GCF_055471065.1. Taxonomy (NCBI): domain Eukaryota; kingdom Metazoa; phylum Chordata; class Actinopteri; order Semionotiformes; family Lepisosteidae; genus Atractosteus; species Atractosteus spatula. The sequence continues at coordinate 17,816,853 of NC_142720.1, forward strand.
TTCCGGCCACTTCAGGAACCATGATCCACATCAAGTCTTGGATCACATAAGACATGACCGGTGGAGAGGGGGATAGGATACCAGCAGGCGAACGGAAAGAAGGAAACTGAGGTCAGGGAGAAGCCAGGCTCTGTTGCTTGTCTAATCTATTGTCTGATCTGTCCAAAGCAACTGTGCTATAGAGAACCACCACACTCTCTGTGATTTACACAGGTTCTGCCACTCTGGTACTTTTGAAAGAGTGACATGAGCTTTCCAGCAACTCTCTCGCCATCCACATGCCGTGATGCTGTCCTGTCTTGTTGTTCCCATCGATTCCCTTTGTCCCCAAAAGTAGATTGCATCAACCAACAAAGCCCTCCATCTGAGCATCAAGTCCTGCTTCTAAGCATCAAACAGCACTTTTCTAAACATTGCATCCTGGCTTTTGGTACAATAGAGGCGGGTGGGAGCATGTCACAACAACAGTGTTCAGTTTGATCATGGCAGTTTTGAATACAAAACAGGTAATCTGAGATACTAATAAAAAACCTAACTAATAATCCATCAAAAAGTGGCAGGGGTGAATACTTTTGCAAAACACTGTATGCACACACACACATAGATATATATCAGCATAATCAGCAAATTATCTGCAGTGAGCCAATGTGTACCCTTCCTTGAGGCTGTTGCTTGTCGGGATAGGCTCCAGTTCCCCTGTGACCCTGAACTGGAAAAATCAGGTAGAAAATAAATGGATGGATAACAGCATTATAACAGTAATCACAGGTTATCAATACATACTGTAGCTGACTTTTGGTTAATGGCCTGTACTGTACGTGCACATACTGTACAGTATAATAGCTCAATAGTGAGCTGGTCTACATGTACCTTGTACAACAGTGATTACAAGTCTGACACATCATTGTATCATTTCACTAGATGTTCAGAGATGTCCACAGACACGCGACCACTTGCTGGTCTTCTTATGACCCAAATTGCACTTCTGATTGGTGTTTTATAACCACCAACCACTGCCTCTAAATTCTTGAGGCTTTTCTGAATTGAAGTCTTAGTCAGATGAGCTGAAGGGCATAGTGGTGCACCAGAGTGCTGTGCACCAGCAATGACTGATTTAGCAAGATCACTCACATCTTCTTTTCATTAGCACTGCAAACTGTGAAAAAGAGTTTAGCTGCAGTTGCTTTACAGTTGTTAGCGATTATGGGACCACGGACTGCATCTAATATACAGCTAATATACTGGATTTTACAAAAAGAAGTTGACTATACTTTTTTGCTACAGTATAGATCTGAAATGAGATTTTTAAAATTTTTTTTGGGGCATGAAGTTTTTTGCTCTATGCAGAGGATTTTTGTAGAAGTATTGCATATTGGTTAAATGAAATAATATGCATAACATGTTATTTTGTATTTTCTGACTTTAAGCTTAAACATGTTGTGGAGTCCTAAATATAACACCACAAGCATCCTCATTGTCCAACCATGTTTGTCTGCACTAATAACATTGAATGAAGTAGAACTATAAGAAAGAGAAATTGGTTAGAGATTACTGATACAGGTTCACACACAACCTTTTACATTTATTAAGCTTTGCAAATACCATAAGCTCCTTATTTTTAACTCTACAGTAAGCCCTTAGAAAATTTCATTTGAAGTGACAATATTATTTTCAGTACTCTGCTTTCTTTATTTAAGCTTATTTTACTGTTGACATGGTTTTAATCTTTGTTTTTGTCTTTGATGAAATTATTTTTTGTTTTTGAAATAGTCGTCTGCTATTTTAAATCGCGCTAGGATATTAACCATTTTCAGTGCACTGGAAAACCCAATTCAACAAAGTGAACGTTCTCTCCAGAAAAAACAGTGCGGGCAGAGTTAATTTTCAGAAGGTTATTGAAGAACTTATTTCAAACCTTCACTTTTGAATTTTGCTTTTTTATTTCTGCAATTGTGAACATGTCATGCTTTGTTCGTCGCAAATTACGATACACAGGCCATGGGTATCATGATTCTAAATTTATTACTCTGAGAGTTCATAGGTGACCCTCTGTAAGCACCTTCAAATTCAGTGGCTGGGTTAGGTGTCATTCAGTTTCATCAGTCACTCTGTTCTGGCTGTTTGAACTGCTTTTACACCCAGAATGCAGGACCTTGGACCAGGTGTGGTGAAGAGTGTGAGAGTAAGATCAGAGGAACATAAGAAACCAGTTTAGTTACACTTTCTCATACCTGATAAAGCAGACAGAGCAATACACTTTATATCTGATTAACCTAGATAGCTGACAACACCAGAATGTTTTGTCTGAGAGGGTGCTTGGGGGAGGGAGGTGTGGATTTAGTGTCTGGAAAATAAGATTAGCATACCCTGCAAGTAACAAAATGAATAAAAAATACATTTTACTGGGGTTCCACAAGGAAAAAAATCATACTCAACCATAGTTACGTTTCTATTTTTATTTTTAAAATGCAACTGGCTGAATAACTTCCTGTATTCTCTAGTGATAAGGATATGTTGAATATATTTTGTAAAGCTCTATTACCTTTAATTACCTTCAATACTAGCTGACTCTTTAAAATGTGTGGGTGCTTCTTTTAACCTTGGTAGCACCAGGAATTGCTGTACCTTCACAGAAAATGGAAAGATGAAACCAAATTCATTTAAAATCACAATGAACCTTTCATGTCACTACAACAACTTTAACATGAAACTGGTGTTTATACCAACTTAAAAAAAAAAGCTGGGCACTTTGTAAGATATACCAATAACATAAGTCGTGTTAAAAGCAATGCATCTCACTCTCTAATCACTGAGATTGTGAACCATGTTGTTTAAAACGTAAACTCTTGTACTAGTGGTAAGGATATTTGTGCACTCTTTCTGCTGAAACATACACTGCTAGAGCCACACACCAGTTGTACACTGTGAATCCTACAGTGTCTTCTCAAGTAGAGTTAGCATTGATTGGACAAGACCAATGTCAAGTTACTGTCATGGTTTGGTGTATTACATTGGATACCTTGGATGACTCATGCCTGAACAATTCTGGTGTTACATGGCCAATTGAGGAATCCTGTTCAAATTACAGACCAGTTCAAACTGATGATATATGGGCTATAGGGCTGAACAAGCACTCTGATCATTTCCTTTTACTAGTTAACCTATGTGAGAATCATGGTGTTTTAGTACTGCTTTAATATTATTTGAAACCAAGTATGCATACAAAAGTGAAGCTTTACTGTTGCGTTTTTCAGAGTTCAATCAATAGTAATAATTTATTAAGGGTAATGCAGTAAGTCAGGTAGTTGTGAATACTTGCCTTGGGCTCTACAAACAATTTGAAAAGAATTTGCTGAAGATCAAAGATCATAATTTACAACAAATCGATTACCATTGTTCACCATGTAAACTCTAGAGGCAATGATGACATCCTAAAGATCTTTTCACTTTTGTAAATTCTATGTAGCTCTAGATTTTGAGATCCCCTTTGAGGAGGAAAACAGGCACGTGCATAAAATTCATAGTTACATAGTTCAAATTATGTTTTAGCTTTACTTAAATTTAGTTGTTATACCTTATAGTGTTTTTTCCCCCATTTTCTTCTCCTTGTAAAAGCATTAGAAAGAATTCATTTCCAAGATTCATTTGATAGATGTTGACCAGGTGTACCCTCATTTGAGCATGAAGTTATAAGGAAATCAGAAGCTGTTAAAACTGGCAGCATGAATCACATAGCAGACATTGTTTTTTGAAATTGCAATTTTCATAACTTATGAGCTGGAACACAGCTGGGCTGAGCATAATGATTAATTATCCCTAAGGCTGTAGTGCCATGTTTCATGTGTAATGCATGTTTGAATCTGTAACCTACTGTATATCACTGTGTTAATGGTGAGTTATGAGTGAGCCATACAGTACAGTTTTTATTTTAAAGGTTAAAGTTTTGAAGTTTTTTGCAATAATTAAAGAAATTGTATATGAGAGTGACCTTCCCCTGATATAATTCTGATTCTGCTCTGTGGAACTGTCTCTGAATTTTAAAAACTTTCTTTATCTTTTCAAAACAATTAACAGCTGAATACCATTTCAAGTATGAGACTCTGACCATTCTGTGAAGCTGTTGCAAAGCTAAAGACCCTAGTTTGATTCAAAGCACCACTGACTTTCCACTCCCCATGAAAAAACTTGTAGGGAATGCCAGGAATGAATTATTTTCATTTATGACACTAAAAAACAGGGATATTTCTGCCATTGACTAATAAAGTATGGCTGGACAAATTCATTATTTACCATTCATAGAAATTGCAAGACTTGAAAATCAAAGCCTAGTGTATTGCTGCTGTTTACTTTTAATGCTGCATGTTGCAAATATTTACTAATGTGGGCAAACAGGCAGTAAAGTCTTCAAACCTTAAACAAATTCCCTTTATCTATGATTCATTTCAAAGGGAATATTGCACATGGTAGCAGAGAAATACAATGAGCACATGACCAATGTTTGCTCAACTTTCTTTTTTTCTCCACTGTTCAAGAGACTTTAATCAGAGCTTTGCCGAAAATGTTGAAATCTGTTATTTGCAGCATCTGCACTCAAATGTTCAATTTTACAAACCACCACTGATCTTTGGCCGCTGTTTAGTGCTTTAGGTTCCATTGGTCTGCATTGTATAACATGCATTGTTCGTCCTGTGAATTCCCCTCAGCAATGTTCTAGTGATCAGAGACTACTTTCAATAATGTGCTTTGCATACAGTACGAAATCATGTTTGTACTTATTGGCTCATTAGAATAAATATCTGATTGCATCTCCATTTTGATGATGAGTAAGCATTTCTCTGCCCTGAGTGGATGATATTGACTACTTTGGAAATGTTTGTTAAATATTATTTTCTGTTAATACACCCAGAAAAAACAAATACAAAAACACAATCTGCTTGATTGCGCCAATTCTCTAGATGAGTTGGACCCCTACATAATACCAGAGTTTTAAGGATTCAGATAGATGTAGTCAAGCCTGACCTGTCTGTGCTATCAATATGATTCTATAGCTGATGTAAAGATTGATCAGAGATCCCAGGGTGTGGATCTACAGTATGTGATTCATGAAGAGCTTTGAAAGGCAGTGTGGTGAGAACAGAGTAACAATAAGCCGCCTACAGTATGTGCAATATTGACTGGCATAACCTGTGGATTTCATATCCTATCAGAAGTGACAAAGCAGAGGGCTGTATCCCAGTCCATTCGGATCCTGGGGTTCCTTATCATTCATCTGGTTCACAATTAACCTAAAATAAACACTCCTGTGCTTTGCAGCCTCAGAACTACTGCAAATATTGATCATCAGCTACCTGACCAGCATTGCGAGGTACTTGAACAGTGATATACTGTATGTGTACAAGTGGATAACAAGTACAATATAAAAACTGAATTTTGCCTTACAAAACTGTAACCCAAACAGGCTGAAATAATTATTTTATGTGAGAAGAATTTTTCATATAATTATACAAGTATCCTAGATAAATACAGAAATAAATACAAAGATATGTTTGTGTATATACTTTAATAAGCTCAGGCTCCCCCATGATCCTGTATTGGATAAAGCAGTGAGAAAATGGATGGAAAATTGGAGATACTTTACTAAATAACTTGAAGAGATTGTCTGTGTTTCTCAGAGCATGAGAGCAGAACTCAGAGCACGCTGAGAGAATGATTGAGTGCTCATTAGAAAAGCAATAATCCTGGGATATTTACTGTAGTTTTGGTTACAGGTAATGGGGGGTACCAGTAGGGCATCTTTCTTATCTATGTGCGTCTTGTCTGGAGCAGCCAAGGGGTTAACGAAATTCCAAACAGCAACATTCCAAGTCGCTGCAAATGCAAAACGCCCCAAGGTCTAGGTTTACAGTTTCTCTTTAAGCTTTCCAAATAGCCTCTACGTTTATAAAGAATTTATTAGCGGATCAACATCTGCAAACTATTTCAACTGTTGTTTGTGTCAGACTGAGCCAACCAGAACGTGTTCCTAACCACTGACCATAAAGCAGTCCCTATGGGTCATCTTGCTTTGGAAAATATTTTGGGGTGAAGAGAAAATGAAGGCTCAGAGTAAATTTTGCCGTGCAAGGATAATGAGCTGACCGGAAAAACCGTACCGTGTAAAAAAAAACAGGACAGCGTCTTTCACTAAGCCATTTTAATGCGCGCACACAGACACATTTGTATCTGTGGATATGCGTTATCAGTGGCATACGTTGACCAATGCCAAGATTATGCATTCAGGGGATTGCAAAACTTGAACTTTTCAGGTCTTCTTAAAACCGGCAGGTAAAGCTTAAAAAGATTTGACAGTAAGGTATTGATTGCAAAATAAGATTGACGGCATTCCTTTCCATTTCGGTTTCGAAAATGGATTTTAGTAACATTTTAGTAGCAGGCTAATCATCGAAATTGATCGGTGTCCATTCGTGCAGACTTGGGCCCCCGATCGGACAAAATCCTTAACTAAGGAGTAATTACGAAGGTGGCAACGAGATGCATAAAATAAGAGAGAGAAAAAAATGGGCTATTTGCCTGTGATATATATAGCTAAAGCCATTAATGATTAAGGTTCAGAACAGATGGGAGAGATGACTTGTACTCCCTCGCGAACTTTAGTTTATAACTTTTATTTAAATCAGCTGCATTTTCCCCATCACCCTATCACGTCACCTGTTTCTTATATTAGTTGATATTTGATTTGCTCGTATGTTGGTTCACGCAATAAACTGTAGTTCACGTGGTTTTAGAGCGTAAAATGTGATAATATGTCAGGCAAAGACTATGTAAATTAATACAAACAAAGCTATTTGCCAGGCACTGGAGCAGTACTGAGAACACCATCTGAGAATAGTGAGAACAGACTAAAAATCAAGCAAAAACAGATAAATCTTCTTAAGCAATTAAGGCGTTATTGCCAGGTGTCACATCTTTTCAGCGGTATCTGTCGGTTAAAGAAAATGTTCAAATTTTGATTGTGGTAATCCGCATAGCGTGTGCCTAGTTAATGGTCACTGCACACCACTGTATTCTATGTAATATATTGTTTTTTAGGTTTTAAAATAGCATTTAATAATTAATTTTGTTATTAAAGGCTATTTAAATAGCCTAAAAAAATCATTCAACAATAATTATTCAGTTAGACATTGAATTACACAGTTACAATCATATATAAAAAGAAAAAATACAAAACATTCAGATTTTCAAATTCATTTTTAAATGCTCACCCTTTACCACACACAAGACACTACCTATCCCACATACACTACATTATAGATACAAAACTGATCTTTCAGACTTTTATTTTTAGTGAACTAAAAATAAAATTAAAAAGGTTTTATAATTAAAAAGGTTTAAGTAGGTGGTAAACCTACAATTGTCACTCCTATGCAATCTCTTAAGTTTCTTCTTTTTTAGGTTACCAGCATATAAATAAGGCAGTCAAGCTGCTAAGTAGACAAGGAAATTTAAAATGCTGCAAATCTACTCTGAAAACATTTTTCTGTGAATTTTAAATGCATATGTAAACCACTAAAAAGTTTTTAACTGGTATAACACACTTAATTTTTAATGTTCAGTTTGGACTATGCCTTCAGCTCCAGCTAACTCTGGCCCTGTTACAGTAGATATTTGTTTCATAGAAAAGTAATATTTCACAAACAAAGGTTTGCTTGCTGTTGGAAATAGAATGTCTGTGAAAAAGAGATTGAACTGTTCTGGAAGCCAAGGGTGATATTGAGTATAGGCAATGAATTCATGTTAACTTACACAATTTATTATAATAAATATGTGAGGGAAGCAATTCATACTCATGGACAAAGGTGCCTGTGTCCATATTCACCAATTGATTATTTTTGTTTCACTCACAAAGTAACATTCAGTTAAATATTTATCCCCCACATAATTAACCATTTACTAATGATGATGGATTTAAGTACTTGTGTATTTTTTAGCTGTAATTGGTTAACCAGTGAAGATTTGAGGAAAGTATCTTGAGATTTTGATTATATCAACACAGTGATGTCAGACCACAGCAGGTTACTGGAGAAAGAAAAGAAATGTTAGAACTCTCACACCCAGAGAAAATTATTTTTTTCCCTAAAAGCCTAGCTTTACTGTTTCAGTCTTCTGGAAAATGTGATCTTTGCTGTAATGGCAGTAAGTAAGCCAATGTATAATTTGCATTACCACATTTTTTATTAATTTCCGAAATGTTAGAGTCACTTTGCTACCAAACGTTGATCCAATAGACTAAGAACTGAGGAGGGTTTATAGATTTAAAAGAATCATTGAAACAAGCCTCTGAGAGAATATCACAAACTCTGGACTACTGTGGGACCTGAAAGTGGGACACACTATAAAAGTCAAGTTTTCCCTAACCCACCTCAAAGAGGTACCAAGTGATAAAGCGATCAAATCAAGTGGTAGGCGTAACTTTGAAAGTACTGGGGAATGACATCTGTAACAGACAGTTCTTTCCGGGCCCTATGCGGACGACACAATCCGGGGTAGAGTGAGAAACACAGGGGAAAAAGCCATGCAGAAAACTGGGATCAAAACAGGGGGCGTGTCCTTGGTGCGCTGGTGTTCGGGGGAGGTGTGGCCAAGGCAAACAATCCTAGAAGAAGTCCAAAGGAGAATCCAAAACAGAGCAAAAATCCATGGCCAGGAGATCCATCCAAAACAAAGGATTAAAAACTGGAACCGGGTCGGAACCGGCGGGAGGGGAACGGGAACAGAGAATAAAACCTTAACGGGACCAGGTGCTTCTAGGTCCCGGACTTGCACGATACGGAGATCAGATCCAGAGCCCGGATTATCGTCAGCGCCTGGCTTTTAAGGGGGGCTGGAAGGAGGCTAGAACACGGAACAGGTGCGTGGAATGAGGCAAACAAGGAAGAGCCGGAGCGCCCTTAAGGGGGAGGGACTACAATCATGACAGTACGCCCCTCCTTTTCAGTGCGGCTCTGAAGCCCTAAGAAAAAAAAAAGGAAAACCAAAACCAGATGGAGTCCGGGCTGCTAGAGTGCCATCTGCGGGGTCCAGGTCTTGGCTCTGCATTCTGTAACAGACAGTTCTTTCCGGACCCTATGCGGACGACACAATCCATAAAACCTTAACGGGACCAGGCACTTCCAGGTCCCGGACTCGCACGATATGGAGATCAGATCCAGAGCCCGGATTATCGTCAGCGCCTGGCTTTTAAGGGGGGCTGGAAGGAGGCTAGAACAAGGAACAGGTGCGGGGAATGAGGCAAACAAGGAAGAGCCAGAGCGCCCTTAAGGGGGAGGGACTACAATCGTGACAACATCTTTTGCCAATGTTATTTTACCTGTTTGTTCTGATCAATTAGATAACATGATGGATGGCTGCGTGGAGCAGGGAGGAGAAACGCAGCAGTCTTTTGGGGGAACATGGAATAACATGGAATAAGGGTCAATGATGAGTGCATCGCCAAGAGCAGCAGATGTGAAGGAAGCAGCAGTTGCAGTATCTGCACCCAACCGAGTGGAAATTCTGGACTTGTCCTACTCCTACAAAGATGAGGATGCAGCTCCTACTGTCTTTGACCCTGATGAAGGTGTGAGGAGAATTATACAGCTGGAGAGACTGAACGCAGGGGAGGAGGAGATTCAGAGAGTGAGCGCTGTAGCGATGTATGAGAATAGGACCCGCGACAGAACAGCCAGCAGGAGAATTCGGGTTTGGGCGTCCCCAGGTGGAAGCTGCAGACAGGAGGAGCAAGCCAGCAAAGATGTATGTAAAGCCAGCTGCAGGTATTCACGAAACACGGAACCACCAAAATGAGTCCTTGGATGACAGATATGGAAGACTTGTGATTTCTGACTTTGTTCAGGGAATCAGGAGCTGAAGACACCACTATATGAAAGCAGGCAGAATTGGACAGTGGAGGAAGATACGGAAGGGAATTCTATGAGTGATGACAGGCTTTGGGATGTCCGATAGTCAGAAATGAAAATGGGTGAAAATATTTATTATGCTTGTATACCCTCAGGTGTTGGAGGCCTTGAGATGAGAAGCATGTACAGCGAGCTGGGTGTTTTGTATGGGAAAGATGACGTCAAAGACCTGCCTGTTTAAGATGATGAGAAAGATACTCCAGTCCTCCTCTGGAGGAAGCGAAGGGTGGATGGGACACTAAACTCGGCAAGTGATAGGATGATAGGATGGGCAGTGAGCATTATAAGAGAATGAAACTGGAACCATATGAGCAGCCACGGAGAGGAACAGGAGCAACTAAGAAATGGGAAGGCAGCACCAAGTGTGAGAGAGCTGTCTGTCTCTGTCCGCGGCACACGATGTGAAAATGTGGAATGTGAAAAACTATATGAAAGGAAGTCCTGGGTGCGAGATTTATTTAAGTGTAAGGGAGGGGAAGTATGCAAGATTAGGACCTTAACTCTCTCTTGAACGTCTGTTGGAAACACCATCAATGGAAATGCATTGGCTTCATGTTTCATGTAATGTGCTCAGTTACTTATATATTATTATATATATTATATATAATATATGTTATATATTACTTTTCTGCACTGACATACATTCCATATAAGGCCTAATGCTTTAGTTAAGGTGTTAGAGATCACATCTAAAAAATGTTTTTCCAGCATCAAACCCATTAACAGTTTTGCATGCGTTAATGAAAAATTAATATATTTATGCATATATGAAATAAATATATTTAAACTTATCATGTAATATATATTTATATATATAGGCTTTTGTTATTAAAAAGGAATCAATCATCACCGGGGATTAATTATTACCAGTATATTGAGAGTTTATTAAAAAATATATAATGCGTTACAAAGAGCTTATATATTATGATTCTGAAGCTGGACGGTGGGAAAAGGACCCCAGCAAACACTGAGTGGCGACTTTATCAGTATGAGAAGTCCTTATATTTCCCTCCCAAGAGCATGACTGGAAAGCCCATAAACTATCTGCTTCCTCTGTTTATCCAGTAAAGGCAAGAGATAATCAGAGAAGGAATGACTTTTCTGACAAGGGTTTTATTTACACTAAGGAAATTTCTGTGAAAACAAGATAGGTTGTGTTTCCATTTGACCCACTTTGTTAGATGTGATTATTTCAAACACTCAATCTAGGTCCCGTTTCATGCTTGGGTTTGGAATTGAAAATTTTGCAGTCAACAAATTATACTTAAGCTTGAAATCCATCCATCCATTTTCTAACCTCTTTATCAAATATGGAAAGAATGAGCCGGAGCCTATCCCAGCAAGGCAAAGTTCAACTCTGGATGGGACTCCAGCCCATCGCAGGGCTCGCAGACACAGACACATTCACATCAGGGCCAATTTTCCCAGAACCCAGTTAACCTACCAGTAACTGAGCCAGAATTGAACCCAGGGCCCTCGCATTATGTGGCAGCAATGCTATGCCAGTCCATTGCAGTAAAGCTTTAAAAAATGTGATATATTAATATTGTATATAGAGTTTTCGTAATACTGTATAAACAACAATAGCATCATAGTTAAATCTAGCTCTCTGACTAATACATAATTACACAGCTGCTCGAAAGCTTTAGAAATTTTGTTTTCTGATCTTTTCACTTAGTGCTTTTTCTTCCTTATGAAGAAACACTGTTTTTAGACAATCTTCAACTGTCACTTTAGTCTTTATTTTAAGCTACGAGTCAATCCTGATAGATTTATTTTTCAGTACAAAAGTAACATCTGAGCTTTTTGGATGTGTAAATCAGAACAAGTAATGTAATGATGAGGAACATCTGACAATTAGTGAATCAGACTTGATTTTTATAAGTAAAGTATTAGTACAACTACAAGTTCATTTTGGCTGCTCATGTTTGTCAACTCAAGTTTGCCTTGAGTTATGACTTTTAAAAAGGAAACTTGGTTTCTTCTCATCCAAACTAAGATACAGTATATTGTTGATTTTCTTAAAATACAGTACATATATTTTAACTTTTGATTGCTTTCAATATGTCTAAGACTTTTGCAAAGATAAGTATGTGTATGTACAGTAATTCTGGAAGGTTTTTGGCTGAGAGTAATAAATGAACGTTATACGTGTTTATTAAAATTGTAAAAGCAAAATACTTTCATCAGAGTTGTCATAAACAACCTTTTAATTAGGTACAAAGGCCCAGTTTTCCCTTTGGATTTTCCGATGTGGGCAGTTTGCCCATGTAATTAGTTTATTATCAGTGGGCGGTTTTGCTTACAGTTTTGGGCACAGGAAATATAAGAGCCTAAGTGTTTTATAACCATTGCATACAGTGCCTTGCTACTTTAAAAGACAATACAGACTATGTATGCCATTGAGTGCTAAGCAAGAGTCATCAGGAAATAAAGTACTGAGTCACTTGTACACTTTGAACAAACAAATGCTAGAATAATGACTCTTATGATGAAAAGGAGTGTCTGAGGTTATTGTAGAGCAAATTATATAAGACTCAAAAGAACTGAGTCATGTGCATCTTAAAAAAAAGTTGCCCTGAAAATAATCATATTCTGCTCTATTTCAAAGCTATAATACATGGTGCAAGTCTAATCTTTTATAATCTGTATTCCACCAAAACATTTTCCAGTGAATTAGATCCTAGATAATTATTACAAATTATTATACTGGCTTAGCTTTTCTTTACTTTAACCATGGTGGCCAGTAACTCATAGCCATGCAGTGCTCCAAATACATTTCAAATGTGGGAAAGTAAGTTAGAGGCAGTTCTCTTACTGGCTTAGTTGGCTGCTCTTTAGCATTTAAACTTTCAGCATGATCTGCTGTACTCATGTTTTTATATTTCCTCTCTGGTCACAGAGCATTGCCCCTAAAAACTACAAAGGAGTTAAAATCAGGCCAGTAAATGGCATATATTGTATTTACTGGGAATAACAACACCCAAGAAGCAAATGTCCTGAAAGGATTATGGAGTGTTTAGTGAAATTTGTTTTAACCTGCTTGGCTGAGGGCTGACCTCTTGGCCAGAGGACGAGGAGGCTGGGACCCCCCTGCAGAGCGAGGAGTGACCATGGGGCAGCTGCAGAGGAGAAGATGGGGTGGAGGTGGGATGCAAAAGACATATGCAAGGGAGCGAAGGGGATCATGTATGGTTTTTATAGCGTTTTAGGAGAGGAAATGACATCTGGAGTGATTGCTAATTACTGACAGCCGAGTCTGAACTTGGTTGTTGACATTCCTCCCGAACTTTTGTTACAAACTCCATTGAACCTACAGTACTACTACAGGAGGAATTAGAGTAAAAAAATATGTTTATCAAGGATTGCAAGGAAATACAGCAGTGTATTCCTATTTAATACTCTGAGCAAGAGCTGCAGTCCTTTGCTTAAGAACAAACATCCTTTTGATAAAATGAAATGATTGATTCAAGTGAAATCAGTATTTGATTAGAACATTAAGCACTTCAGCCTGGAAAGCATCACTGAGCTGCAGCATTTTTAAAGCACTCAAAATGACAAATTCACAAATGCAGTTAGAGTTTTTTCTCTATCCACCCTGGGTTGAACTCCAGATTAAATCATGATAGATGTGGTTCTCTTATAATTTTACAAAAACAAATTTTACCTTTCTCTGTTTATACAGCAACCTGGCTCCCATTCTGACCCATCAGCGTGAACCCTGCGCTTTTCACAAGAAGAGCAAGTTGTATTAAGATGGTGCTATTTTTAAACTGGCTGTACCTTACAGGAACATTGGTCAAAAGTTTTTTTTTTGAGAGGGGGTTAATTGTTTGTTTATTTTTTGAGCTAGTTTTCTGTTGATGGGGGAGAGGTATTTGACAGGAAATATCAAAACCTAGAGCTCTATACCAGCAGCCTCTCTGGAAAGTAAATAAACAGTCAATTATTTTTTCTTCTTCGGTTATTTAGAAGCATTAAGTCCCTGAAAGGCTGCATAATGACATTTTGGAATTTTTGTAAAAGGCTGGTAAACAAATGGGGCAAAGGCCAAAGTAAATATTGACCTGGGAGGTGAAAGCAGTCTTGAAAAACAAGCCTGGGTTTGTTTGGATCTGCAAGACTATGTACCTTGCAAAAAAGGACCATGAATAAGGCTACATAAACACTCACCTGAATCCTTACACTCTGGAAACAGAGAAGGGAGATTGAAAACTGTTCGGATAGCTAGATGTGTTGCTGATTACGCAGTGGAAAAAAACAGTCAAAATCCCTAAAGGTTCATGCATTTGAAATTACATTGTTGTCTGCAGCAATGCTACTGAAGGTCAACAGGTACATTCTCATACATATGCATACAGAAAAGATATGCTTTCAAGTGAATGAACATCTGGTTTAACAGTTTATTTATTTTATGGAATAAATAGCTTCAAAGTCTCAAATGTGTGAGCTCATGGTACAAAAAGAACACATATGCACAGTCAAAGTAACTTGAAACAGGAATGAAGACAAATTCTTACAAACAGCACAGCCTTAAGGCTTGAATGTCATTTAGGAAGCCTTTCTCAGTTCAATACTTCTGCTCTTGTCATTAAAAACTGTATACTATAGTATATCTGGGCATTCACTCCAGCCACTGGTTTAAATAATACTTAGAGTAAGTATTAATAAATGGCACCAGATGGAAAAGAGTCACAAAATCGTATACATCAATCTAAGTTAAGTCCTAGCTCTTATCCTAAACTTCTGCACAAGGAGACATAAGTTATACAAGTGAGTGGGGTGAGTTACAGTACAGTATACTGTATGTATGTTACAAGCATCAACAATTTACTTAAAGCCTCCATTTGAGATCTCCGATATTATAACAATATTGACTGTTATTAATACAACTTAGTTTGGGTGAGAAGAACCCAAACTTGTCATTTGGCAATTTAGCTAGGCTGTTGTTTGTACTACAAAATCCAGATCTATTGGGATTTAGTGTTTAAAAAAGGTGTGTTAGAGGAGACATCTAACAGTGGTGTAGTTAAAGCCAAACAAATGCTCTTGGAAGCTAAAATAGCTGTTAAATAATAAATGTTGTATGTTTTGCCTTATTTTATTAACTCTTTCTATTGAAACAAAATGTCTTTTAGGTCCCAATGACCATAAATTATGGCATGTCTTCAATTATGAGGGACCTTGTCACTGTTTATTTTTCTGTGTGGCTGTGTGTTTCTGCTTAAGGAGGGAACAACATTTGCAACAGACATGATTTACTTGCCAGACTGTGGAGCAATGAAAAGTCACTATTTATTGAGGCGCATTATCTTCTCAGCTACAGTATGTAAAAAAATGTCTTTGGCGGCTCTCCCTGTCTCGCAGACCAGCAAAGGGAATTCCCACCAGAACACTGAAAGTCTCTCTGCATGAAACGTTGCATCCACACTTAATTATTTCATGTAAGCGTCTTAATCTCGTTCTTGACAACAGTAATCCCACCGTTAAACAAAAACCAGTTCCACAGTTGCTGTCTCAGAGAAACCATTGTAATGGGTCAGTTAAGTCTGGGCCCATTATCATGAACCTATATGCTCCGCTGGCATCTGTCACTGTACTTCAGTTGTCATTTAATGACATGTGCACCAGTTTGACTGGTGCACATGTTAAATTATAGGAAAATACTCCTGGATAATAAATTAGCGAGAATATTTATAAAAAAGGACGGGTGAAAAGCTTCACTACTAAGACGAACCATTTAGCATTTGATCTACTATTAGGGCCACTTTTCTGTGATTCATTACATAATTTTTACAATAATAATGAAAATGCTTTTGGAGTGTCACAAATGTACGATTAATTAAAATAGTGTTTGTTATTTTAATTGGTTGCAACCAATAGGTGCCAGTTATGTGGTGTGCTGTAAGTGCTCAGACTATTTTTTACTATTTTTTTTATCACATTACTGTTAAAGCAGGGGTGAACTTTGTTCATGTCTGGGATATTACCATAGGATTTCACTTATACGTAGTGCTGGTAACTATTGTTTTCCATCACTTTAGTCAGTTTTTCTGACTAATAGTTAAGTCAGTTGATTTGTCATTGAAATCGTAACAATAAGGGACTGACTTTTCATTTTAAAAAGTGTCCATTCAATGATGGCAGCTGCCAAAAAGAAACCTTAACTGCAGACACGTATATTTCAGAAATGGATGCATTTGTCATTTAGAATCAGAATCAGAATTACTTTATTTGCCAAGTACTAGGGATATGAATTGGTGTTTTGGTGCAAAAACATAGGTGGAAACAATCAATAATACTGTATATACACACTTCACACAAAGAACATGCACAGGTATGTTAAGGAGTTCATCCCAAGAAAAAGTTATGTGAACACTTACACAGGAGATGCAGTTACTCGACAAAAACAGCAAACATACAACCAACGACCAAAACACCGTAGATGTACATGTAGCGGAGCTAGTTCGGACACGGTGAAGTCATCGCCCTCCCTGCGCATAGCAGGGACCTCAGCTGCCTGGGCTGAGGGAGGTCTCCTTTAGCTCATGTGGCTGATTCCCTGTTGCGTTACGCCGGAGACGCGGGTTTGCGCCCCTGGTGCTGCGGGACGAATCTGCGGGGTGGAGCGACGAGGGCACGAGTCCACGCGGGACCGCAACGGTCACATACAGTTGCCACCCTCGACGGGTGGTAAAAAAGCCCAACCAACCCCAGTATCTGCACTTGATTTGAATTCTGGTAACAAAAACATGAACCATCTGACTATCGCCACAAGGCTTCTAGCACAATAATGAGCACGCTAAACGTGTGTATGTATTGTAATAAATTCTGCCAAGAGAAACAACATTAATTTTGGTGTTCCACATTCATGGAGAGTCTGTTTCACTGAACGTTAAAGACGCTGTAAATAATTTAATTAGCAGGAGTGTAGAGTGAAAGAACATGCTCTCATTAACAACAGCATGAAGCCTCGTTAATGATAAGAAATGATTTACCATTTGAAAAGAAATGTTTTGTCAGGGTGAATACATTTTAAACGGAGTACCCGTAATAATTCTGAAAAGCTGGCTCCAACAGTAACTGCATTTTCACCATTACATCTATGAAATATGGAAATAAATGAGTTTTTTTGTACAAAATCAGTTCAAGGTAAGGGACATGTATCTATGACAGAAAAAAAGGACAATTAGGTGACCATCTTGGTTTGCAATTTAAACCCCATTTCACCAGCCTATAATTGCACTGCCACTAGAATGATACTGACTAGGCCATAGAACAAGAGATTTTGTGTATGCCCAGTTTATGTTATTCTCTCATTCTTTGTAACTGTATTCAGATTACAATAATGTCCACCAAGTCTGGAGTTAAATGGTCAAACAGTGGTTGAAAAAGAGAGATTAGCATTTGATATTTCACCAAAAAGGTCATGATTTGATGAGGGTGTAAAAAGTTGAGGAAATGTGTCAAGTTTCAGTTCTGTTCAAGTTCTGATTCAGTGAGTACAGTGGGACAGACAATTAGATTTTTGAGAACGCCATAGTGGTCATGGTGTCATGCGTGAAAATCTTTTTTTGTTACTTTACAAAGATAACTGATTTAAAAAATAATTTGCCCTAATATGTTGCTAATTTCAAAAACCCTTTATGTGAGTACTTTAAGTCATTACAGTACCCGATCTGTTAACTCCCACTGTGTACAGTATATGCTGTACAAACCTAGGAAATGTAAGTATGTAAATACTTAACTATAAATGCATTGCCACTGCCAGAGACCATATTACTTTAAATCTATACACGCTTGATGTCATAATTCCTCTCCCCTCATTTTCTAAGAGGCAGTTGCAGAGTCTGTGACAGAGTTAGTCACAGCATGAGCAGAAGACTTTATTAATGCCATGTGTTGTGATGCAAGTCATTTACAGGTATCTTGAGAGGATACCGTGCGAAGGAAAAAAAGCATGATGAAGTGACCCTGAAAGTAGATATGCCCTTAATTGTGTTTTTAATTTATACCTTAGTTCAAATTCTGGCAATCGGCCAGACAGGTTTGATGTTTTCCTGTTGGCTACCACTAGGAGTATGTTGACACATGAGGTATGTAAGCTCATGTTATGAACCTGGTCAATTCTGATGGAGACAGTTTATCCTTTAATGGCCTCTTAATGAGACCCCATAGAGCAATAAATAAAAGGAAAATAGTAGAGAACAATGCTTAACTCAAGAGCCATAACAGTTCCTAGAGGCACTTATCACAGATGCCCACTTTTACTTTAGTTGTTTTTGAATAACTTTGTAACTTCTAGCAAAGGCTGTTTGTTAATGTACTATTCTATTCCTATCATTGTTAATAACACTCAACTTTCTATATCGCTCTCTGTCAATGATATATCGTTATGTGCAGACTCTCCCACTCATGATTCTATGATTCTGGTGCACTTCCAGAGTATATACAACAATTTAATTAAATCATGTCTATAAGCCCAATGCATGATCTTTTTACCTCAGGGGCAAACAAAGAGACTGGTTTCCTCTATTTATGATCATCATTCTATTGCAAGCTTCATATAAGTCCATAGTGGAAGACCTCCAGAAAGACCTCTTAACCATTGAGTTGAATTTATTCACACACTGTATACATTGAATATATACCCAACATAGATTAAGCTAGTTGCTGGGCACAGCATACACTCCAGAGGTGGCTATGTTCTAATCTGCATCAATCACAGCAGCAAAAAGAGACTGGACTATCTGGTCTGACTGTGACTTAAATGTTGTTGATGCTGAGTTGAGAGCCACCCCTCCCCATTCTCTCTCCTGGCATCACTCGATCCTGGCCTGTCTTGATATTATTATACAAAACTTGCAAGAGGGATGTCTTGGCGGGCTACAGCTGATCACGTCAAAGTCCTGCTGCACAGGATTGTATTTTAGGGGTCTTAAGGTAGACGTTTGGTGTGGAGTCCCACAGAGAGTTTTTTTTAGTTTTGTGTTGTATTTATAAAGTTTGGGAATTTTGTCAGAAAAACATGGGAAACCTGCATTCATGGCCCACTTGCCTGTGAAAAGCTTTTAATTTTTTTTCCAGTGTAAGTATCTTGTTTGCACAAATAATATGGTTCATATTTCAGTACAGTGAATATTCATTAGTTGCGAAGTTGGATACAACACCATGGTAATGGTTGTTTTCTAGTCCTTATGTGAAATAGACTATTTTAATTTCTATTTTGGCTGGCCACATATATTTATGCCTAATAAGCAGTTACCTGATATGCATTTACCATAAAACCTCACTTGTCCCTCTAATTTAAGAACCAAAAGACATCACATTCCAAAATCTCTACCCTTCTAGTATCCCTGCAATAGAGATATTCATCAGATATCAATATCCTCCTAGTAATAGGCTTATTCCATGCTGAAAAAAAGAAGAAAGAAAACACAACCTTTCGGCCGTGGAGCCTTCTTCAGGTGTGAATATTTTTTTCTGGTAGGAATTTTATTATCATTAAAGACAATTATAACATTGTTGCAACTTCCTTTCAACCCATACTGTTTCTAAATCTGATCAATTCAATCTGCTGTGGAAGAAAAGGTGAAACTAGAAATAGTTTCTACCAATTGAACCATGAAGCTGCCATCTTCCTACAGCAGGAAGTATGAGCTCTAGATACAGAAAGACGCACCATGACACGTGTAATATGGGATGACACAGCACAACACTAGTTAACAAGAGAGCACTGCAGGAAACAGATACAGAAAGAAATTGTAAAAAGGGGGAAAAATGAACAAATGAACCATCAATCAAAGGCATCGACCTCATGCGAACACAAGTTTCCAACCCTAGTCGTGATTTCCCACTGTGGTAAAGTAAGTTCACTAAAAAACTGAAGCTGAGACTAGCAGACCTGCCAAACCCCAGCACCACTCAATCCAGAGATTCACATAATCAAGTACACTCTTCCGCTATGTAAGAGTTTTCTATGGGCATGTTTTGAATTCCAGTAACCACAAAGAGCTAACCACTCTGCCAATAACCTCCCTCCCTCCAGCCCACCATAAAACATACAACCTCAAATATCTGAGGATGGAATTGCACAGTCTGCATTTATTTCCATCAAAGTTACTGACTTGCATAATTTCGACAATCCCCTTACTTGCGAGGGGATTATTGTTCATGCACTTACAAAAAAATGAGTTGATTACACACACATACAGCATACTGTTCTGCTTTTTCACCATTAATTTCACAATGACACCTCACTTTAAAAGGAAATTAGCAGTAATTGCATCTTCACTATATCCCAATTTAGCAAAACTTCTCATTGCCCATTAGTTATAGGCTGCTTTGTATCATTGCTACCAATTATTATATGATATTTATAGTTGTGATTATTATAAACTTGTCTTTGTGCAAATACATCTACAATCTGTTGAAAAGATTGCTGTCAGGTGTCTCACTCAACAGCCAGTAAAAATAAATGAGCAAACATGTACTGTACATATTGATCAGCGGATAAACTGCTTGAAATACAAGTAAAACAGGCTCAGGGATGAGTCATTTGTCACCAGTAAATGCTTCTGGGACTCATTAGGCAGAAGAAATTTCAGCCAAAAAGAGTTTGCAACCTTATTTTATAACATTAGAAGATTATTAGTGCTTTTAACTGGAAGAGTTAAGTTTAAAGAGATATCATGTGACAGAAAATAGTAAAAATGTTGGACACTACACATTGAACATATTTTGTAAAAACAAAATACACCAGAGTGAAAATTCAGACTAAAGTCAAAAAGAAATCAACAAGAAAGAATCAGTATCAGTATGACCTATTTGAGAGGAGTAAAAAACATGAAAAACACAAAATTCTTGGTAAAGCTGGACATGCTACATACAACAAATCTCAGATCTTCATGCTTCGATGTACAGTAGGTCTCTCAACAGGCCTGTTACCGGGCACCCAAGTAGAAGTTTAGTCTTCGTCTATCCCTGTTTAAAACAAAAGAGCTTCCTCCCCTCTTGCTCTAGCTTCAGACAGCCAAGCGCAATGATGTACCTGATGATGCCCATGAAAGCAGAGCACTGTGTCCCCAGGCTCTGGAGTTCATGAGCAGCAGTGGGGAAAAAGAGACCACCCAGCGTGGAAAACAGGTACGTAGTAAAGATACTTTATCCTATCAGAAAGGGAAAGCAGAAAAATTACATACTGTAGGGGAACTACACAGCAGCACCTCACAGAAGTCTTATTAAATAAATAGTTAAAAGAACATTTGTGTACAACTGTATGGGTTTTATATATTGTTTTTTACACAAAATAATATGTATGGCACCAGCACAGAATTATTGTAATAATACAGATGTAACTATATTTTGGGTAAACACATGGTGTACACGATGACAATAAGAATGAAACTGTACTGCAGCTGGCAACCCAAAGAGATATGTGGTAAAAACCCTGCAAACAATATTATAAAATGAGCCAATATTCTGTATAATCTTATACAGAAAATAACTTACTGGTAGATGTTTCTTTTTTCATTTTAGTTTCATGTGGCATTTACCCTAAAGAGATAAACATTTACTTGTATATATACACCTATATTATATATATATAATATAAGTATATTTTACTATAACACTTTTTCATGTTCTTGTGAAAACCATTCATGATTGAAAGGTGATACCATTGTGAATTATCACCACCTGCAGGCAAGTGGCTTTAAGGACTGGCTAGAGAATAGTTTTACTTTGCTAAAATGTTTTTAAGTTCCTGACAGGAAGAAAAGATGTATTATTGCTAGCTACAAATATAGCTGGTATTCAAGTGGAAATTATTTGCTTACTAAAGCAAAAAAGTCTGTTATTCCTTGAGTGATTTAAGGGGTAGGCTAGGCTGAAATGTACCATATTCCAGCACAGTACACTTAAACTTGTGCACCAGACAAGAATTTGTAGAGAGCTGACAGAAATCTAGAGAACAGACATCCATGACCTCTTGCTGTGTGAATATCTTTCCTTTGTCATAAGGGCCATTTACATGAGTCCAAATACTCCAACATTCTAGAGAAGTCGAGATGACGTATTCTGGTATGTTTTTCAAATGGAAACACTATCAAATACATTCCAAGATGCATTCTCATATTCTCTCAATAGCTGAAAAACTTTCCTTCACATTTGGTTTAATTGCCTGTCCATATTTCATTTTATCACTTGAATTTGAAAAGAGAATATAAATAATAGAGAATATAAGAATATAAACATAATTAGATATAAAAATATTATATTAGAGAATGTCAACAGGAAGATATATACAAGAAGATGCATATTAATATATTTCGTACGCATAGACACTGAAGATATTTTCAATTAAAGTAGAAATATCTGCCATAATCAGCACATTTTTAGTGTAACTAAGAACCGACATACCATGAGATTACAAAGTGTACTATACATCCTCAAATGCTCTTTCTGGAAGAAATAACCACTTGTGTTGTCACAAAATGCAAATGCATTATACCATAATTAAGTCATAATTCTCCTTACCTCAAATTGTTTCTATCACAAATTAAAACAGTGAATGTATTCTACAGTTACAAAGAAAAGCTGATATTTAAGGCTTTTAATGACAGCCTGCAATATGTCTTTAGCAGTTTTATTGATCTTATTAGGAAAATGCATCTTACAGGTGTCATATTCTCCACCTGAATCTTGGTCATTTTTTAAAGTGGAATATAGAACCAGGTAAAAAATGCAGATCATATCTTTCACGAAAACCATTACACCTCTCTGTTCCCTGGTGTAAAATGTCACCGTTTACATAAGTACTGTCTAAAAGTGTTATTAAATGTGGACTAGGTAGTTTAATTCTCCTTGTTGCTCCTATGTATTGTGTATCAAAGTTGAAATATAATTAGGTGTATCCTATAATCTGGGCAAATAAAAGAGACTGTCCAGTTTTCCTTTAATGAACCAATATTCCTGTGCAGATTTAAAATCTCCATTGCCTTCTCAGTCACATGAGATGTAAGTTTTTGTCAGTTAATATAAAGAGAAAATGGAAACAGAACTTGTGCTCTGCTTTTCAACAAACAGCATAAAACATAAATTGAATGCATAAGTTCAACCACACAGGCTCCCAATTTGCAGTCAAAGATACAGCTCCTCATTAATTTCATACGAAAATTGCAACCATCTGAAATATCTTGAAGTGTTCAAATGTATACAGTTGGCTAACCCTTGCCACATTGTTGTTGTTGTTGTTTTTTTCATTTAGGTTAGGTACTTCAAGATCTGCCAAGCAAAATACAGCTAGCAGCGCAGTCCAGTAGTGAGAGGCATATGTTGCTGCCCTGTGTTTTTTTCAAATGGAAATTTTGAGGTCCATTAGTTGTTCACTGCGCTTGAACAGCTAAAATCAAAAGCAGGGAAAACGTATAAAGGAAATTTAGATTAGCCCGAAAGTGAAGAAAAAAATACCCAGCATATGTTACTCATTTGAAATTAAACTGTAAATGGAGCGAAGTAAAAGCTGGCAAGCCCCTTTCCCCCTGAGAGGTGTAACGACTCATATCTGAAAACACTCCATAGCGCACCAACAAGAGCAAGAAGTCACAATCGAGCCTCTGTTCGCCTTCTCTTCTGCTTTATTTTCTCACAGATTCTTCTCATGCCAACGCTTTCATTTCCTTTGCTGCAAAATAAACTTGGCAAGAAAAAGGACTCAGGTCCATGGAAATTCTTAAATCTAGGTTTAGCAGCTGCACTTCAGTGTTTCAGTAATACAAAATGACAGTAATCATAGGCTGCCACTATTTCAATTAAAGTCTGTTTTTTTTTTCCATTTCAGTCCGAGTATGTCTGAAAACAAGAAGAACTTAAATTAAAATGTAGATGTGTGCCATAGTAAGGATTCAAAATAGCTTATCTTGGACTTTTATGTACTTCAATCTTTTTTCTAATGATGCTTTGAAACAGTCTAATTAGGATTTTTCTTTACATGGGGATAGAACCATGGTAACCAATTGTACAGTTTAATACAAATGGTAAACCACCGAATATTTTTTGCTGCCATAAGTCATAGGAAACAAAACAACATTTGCATGCTTAAAGTGAATGGACTTCATGTCTAACTTTTGTATTTAACAAAAAAATAAGGCTGAGTCAGGGAGAAAGAAAGCCCTGTGAGTGATAAAACTTAAAACAAAACCTGGATCCTCAAATATCAGTGGTGACTTCACTCCAACACAGGGAAGATATCTCTCGCCTGCAGGGGCCTGAGAATTGGATATGCTGATTGAAAAGTCTGAGGGTCTTAACTTTAATAGCATGTGACAAATTGCCTGTATTTTCATTTTACTTTACATTTATACAAAAATCAGAGTTCAGCCTTAATGTTTTTCATCTGTTGTCATTTCCCCAAAGAGAACACTCCAGCGTCTCCAGATGTCTTTAAAAAAAATTGACGTTCAGGTGTCTGCTGGCCTCTTCAATTCAATCTGCAGACCAACAGGAAACTGTTTAGTTCTAGTGCATCAAATGGAAAATTAACCCCTTGATATAAATCAAGACATAATGTCTCCTGTGATAATTTTGAAGGACATAGCTCTCTTTAATGAGTACTTTTCTATTTGTTTTTATTTCAATTTTGCCAAAAGCACACATCTTTCTCAGGGAGAATATTATAATTGATTTCTCAAATGATCTGTTATGCTGTTGATCCACATGCAGACAAATTATAACTAAAGATTTCAACCATTTGTACTTTTGTCTAGCTATTATTATTGTTGTTTTTTTTTCTAGAAAAACTCATTTGTAAAATCTTTAAATTTTGTCCTTTTATCCGATTCTTGAAAATTGAATTTGTAAAGAACAGTGGCAGTAGTGTTATATAAAAATGAGTAAGTACCATAAAGTACACAGCGATAACTTTGACAAGGGAATTTCCAGTCTATCGTTTATCAGAAGCAATTGCTTTGAAAGTATGAAGGGAAAAAAAGTATTGTTGATAAAGCAGAAAACACAAAGTACAAGACTTCTTGGCAACGATTAGTACTCAAAATCTGTATCAATGTGATTTTTTGTCAAATATCTCATTAAGGTCTTCATAGATCTGCCAAAACCTGATTTTATCATAAATCTTCCTAGTTTCTGTATACTGACAATTGTGTCTCTTCAGGCCACAGATGATACTGTGAAAACAGTAACAAATGAAAGATTTCTTTTCTTATATTTTCTAACACCTTATGACTTCTGGCCTACTGCTTCCTCAACATGAATTTCTGTTCTGCTACTACAGTATATGATTGCCACAGTCATGGAAACCAAATGGTTTTTCAAGTTCTTTAGTTTAACATTGGTCAAATATATTAAAATTTTGATGCCATAGTATTATATTATATGGGGTCTTAGCATAAAGATACAAACATAAACATGGAGCAATTTTTTAAAACATTATTACATTTCAAGTCTTTTTATGCTTTCCTTTGAACTTCATTAATTTTCAAACCATTGACTTCAATGTTCATTGTAATGTCACTGTGTTTAGGTATCAAAAACGCATTGATAGAGTTTAATAAATTACAATGGAGTTGAGAATCCTGCTTTTTAATTGTTTCTAATCAATGCCTATTGGACAACACCTCATTAACCTTGGGTGTGAATTCCTATTTTTCCTTTTTGTAAGACACACATTATCAAGAAGTGGCATAATTAGTCAGATGAGGTAATGATAAATTCTGCCTCTTGGACTTGTTTAAAGTCCAGTTTTCTGTTGCTGTGATGCGATGTCTAGTGTAAGTCAACCCTTTTCTGTTATAGAAATTGAACAAGCTACAACACTTTCTCTATGCAGTCCCAGCTATTCTATGGCCATTAGGTACAGTATGAGGTTTGTCACAATTAACACTTAGTCTTAAGAGATTTATAGGCTTATAGGCATTTTTCTTTACATTGACTCTTCTACTATACAATGTTTGCAAATGATAAGCAAGATAATTCCCTGTAAATATTTGTGGTAATTTGAAGAAAACATTGTTTTTTATTGCTGGTTATTTGTGAGTAAAATTTCATCATGAGAAGTTTTAATTTGCTGACTACAGCAGGGTAAACCTTTTTGTACTAATGTTCTTTTTCCTGCATAATGTCCTTGGGATTCCATTCTAAGGAGCCTCACAGACTCCTTTCTTCAAGGCTACAGCCTCCCGATTTAGTTATCAGCTGATGAGGCAAATGTGTTTGGGTAACTTGTGTTTTCACTAAGCTCCTCATAAAACCATTTTGTTTGCACAGCAATGTAAAAGCATTCCTACTTAAATGCATCAGATTTGTCTAGTCTAGGCTGTGGTTGGCTAATGGCAGACCATAAAATCTTTTTGATCTGAACAATGCATTTCACTGCATCACATCTCTTTGGGACTTCACCATTGTGTATTATGTAAATAATAAGAAATACAATAGCTTTAAATTCAGCTTTATGTACCTAATTGCCATTTACTTATACAATTTGCAAATAGAAACTTGGTTTAGCCATTTACTGTAAGTATTTTAATCTGTACAAAACAGGGCTTCACAATGTTCCAGGAAATAACGCCCACCACCAATGTGTTAATAAATACCCTAAATATTTGAATTGCAATGTCACAAGGCAAACAAAACATAATTGATTTCTTTATAAACATGAGAACTACATTTCTAGTTAAGGCAAGCTGATAACAAAGTTAACTTTGGACATTGGGCATACAGTACATAACCGGACCGAGTTATATCCTTATGGGAAGCTCGTATCTAGTTTGAATGAATACTACCACATTGGGCGGAGCGGTAGCTCTGTGGCTAAGGATCTGCGCCTGTGCCTGTGCCTGGAAGGTTGCTGGTTCAAATCCTGCAGCCAGCAGAGGATTCCTACTCCGTTGGGCCCCCGAGCAAGGCCCTTAACCCCAACTGCTCCAGGGCACTGTACAATGGCTGACCCTGCGCTCTGACCCCAAGCTCTCTCCTTGTCTGTGTCTCATGGAGAAAAGCTGGGGTATGTGAAAAGATGAATTCCTAATGCAAGAAATTGTATAGGGTTAATAAAGAAACATTATCATGAAGAAAAAAATCCAAATGTACCCAGGAAGAACTTTGCATGCATATCAGCTGATGAGTGATGTCTCATTTATCCATTCCTGTATACACATATAAAATATTCACATTGTATTCAAGTAACAGAGATAATACCTCTTGCATATAAATATGTTTTGTTTAAATCAGTTCATTGCTATGACCCTATTACCGGTACAGGAGGGGGTGAGAGCAATGTGCATGACTTCCCCTGCAGCGCACTACTGAGCCATCTGTCTTTCCTCACACTGCAAGCCCCTAGCAGCGCAGGCATGGACGGAGGACTTATGCAGCTGTATCTGATAACATTGCAAGCTAATAGACTCTCCGAAAAGCCACAGAGGTCTCTGCTGCGTGACAAGCCAAAGAAACTACAGCCAAGGCAAACCCACCCAACCCCAGCAGCTCCTGGCCACTTACATACTGCTCTTAGGGGAATCACAGCTTATAACACAGCATGGACTGTAACTGGTGATGTCTGAAACACATGGGTTTCGGTGTTTCTGCCACTAAATTAATAAACAGGTATTGCCTTTTCAGAACTGTTGATTTCTGTGCCAAAAGAGCATACGTTGTAATTCTGGATATTTATTTCGGTCTTCTGTTTCATTTCCCTTTAAAGAGTAATTCATACGATGAAGCTCTGTGGTGTGATGGATAATAGATTTTATACATAAGGAAAAAAAAATCAGCCCACTACTGACTACCCTTTTTCTTAATTAAAAATGTAATGAAAGTTTAAGCAACCTGCCTAAAGACACTTTGTTCTTTAAAAGTAATTTACTTAGCTTTTGAAACTCATTTACTTCTGCAGTTTCTCCTTCGTTTTGAAAACAACTTGCACTACTGTACCTACCCGAAGAACAAGTCTTCTGCATTTAATAGTTCAACAAGTCTACTGTCAGGAACACAGCAGAGGGTTAATAGAAGCCATTAAATCCAATATACTGTAACATATATCCTTCAAATTATAAAAAGTTTTTTACAATGATCAAAATAATACAATTTATCTTCTCTTCTTAAGGCATTTAATGGTGGGCATGAGGAAGACTAGATAAGATAATTGGAATAAAAAGACATTTTAAGAATATAAAACATATTTTACTGGTCAAGTGACCATAAATGCATCTTTTGTGTACATTTGTACATATTTTAAATAAAATTCTCCTTTATAACAAAATAATATTGACAACATTTTAGTTTTCTCTATTACAGTTTAAAGTGAAAAGTGTGTATTGTGATACAGATAACATTGTAGTGTAGAGAGCCTCATACTGAAGAAATGTCTTTAATTTCTATCCATATGGCTATATACAGTATAAACTGTGACTGAGACAAGGTGCAATGCTCACAACAGAATGCGGGAACATTTATACATTTTTATTGTGTACAGTGTAAGATCTTACACCCGAAGTATATGGAACATTAGAAAACACAGTTAAAGACCACTGCAACTCACAAAAGAACAAGCAAAAAAAGTTTTTAATGGATGTAACAGAAAGGATAAAGACATACAGTGTAGATGGTCTGTTTAAGCTCAATCTTAATGGGCCTTTGTCAACTGGCAGCCCGTGAAGTGAGATATCACCTCCTTTCCTATAAGACCATTTGTTAATCATGAGTTATTATGTACTGTTGGTTGCATTGACAGCTTTAAGCTTTCTATTAACAGCAATGGCTGAAAATAATATATAGTAGAAAGTTAAAAATCTCTCCTGGTTAAAGAGGTAGCATACTGCTCTATCAGTCTAGCCTAGTCGGTGTTGGGCTGGTCCTTTCCAGCAGACTTAGGTCTTTTCTTAGGTTGGTTAATAGCACTCAAGAATTTATTAATCTGACATGCACTCTAGCAGATTAATTTAGGGAACGCTTTGATCATGCACAATAAACCTGCTTTAAAATTTAAACCAATCCTCAACAACCAATTAGCAGAACAATAAGAGGCAAAGGTCAAAGTACTATGAATAAATCTCTGGTTTTCAACAAACAGCTTCCTAGTAAAGGCCTACATCAAAAGGTATTAAACTATAAAAAGTGTATTTATTTTGTTCCCAAGCCATTTTATAGATATTTTTTCTAATTTGTTTTTCAGAAGACTTAATCTAAGTACTGTATTTGGCTGGGGGTAAAATTGTGTCTTTGGCAGAGTTTAAAGACCCTTGAGCAGTGCTTCGATCCAATCATTGTACCTGCGTGATAGGCAGCAATCAATCCTATCAACTGCAGAGTGTGAGGTGGCATGATTCTGTTTTGATTTGCCATGCTGTACTCTGAGGCAGGAAATTCTCAGACTGTGAATTATCCGGAAATTCTGGCTGCCTAAACCCTCTGACAGAGGAAACGTTACCAAACCAAATTTATACACTGCACATGACATAGATCTTGCAATCAGGCACAGTATATTCTGCATCTAATAAACAAATGTTCACATTCATATTTTATTTAGCTTAACAATACATTTCTAATACACACAATTGTGTAAGAGAAGTGGATGATCGTCAATATCAATGTGGAATTGTTTTTGAAAATTAACTGAGAGGATATCAGTGCTATACTCACTAAGATGTGCGTTGATCTGCGATTGTAGTATGGCGGATACACAGCACGCCGCCATCTGATCATATAGCACTGGCTTTTTCCCTGACGTGCCAGGAGAGGTTTAGAAATATAATCCAATTGCACACTTACTAGCATATCTGTGCTATCTGCTTTAATAAAAGCAATTTGTGCCAGATTACATCAGAGACATTTTACTTCCATAAGCAATGTAAATTATTGCTAAATAAAACTTGACAGCTTAGTTCTATATAAAATCAGCGATGATCAGTTATCATTTAACTAACTTTGTGAACTAGTGTATGCTTTGTAAGTTTTGTTCTCCTTTTTTCCCACCATCAAATATCCATTTTTATCCCACAGTATCTAGCTTTTCCACAAACCAGACAGAAAAATCTACGTTATGTGATGACCTGCAGCATATCCTGGCCTGCTGAGCTGTGTGAACAATCCTACTGTAGATGAGCAAGATGAAAACCAGTTGGACAAATTACATTTTATGGCAATGGTAATGGCATGTTGTTAATTGGGGGTTATGCAGTGGAAATTCAAAATGGTTGAAATTCAAAAGATTGATTTCTGGTAGTAGTTTGCAAGAGTTTATCCTTTTTTCAAAAACAAAGCATGTGTTCATTATTGTGTTTTAAAAATATTTTTTTTAAAATAAAAGACAGCATGGTGGTGCAGCGGTTAGCGTTATTCCATAGCAGTAGTGTTCATGTGGGTTTCCTTTGGATGCTCTGGTTTCCTACCATGGTCTAAACATGCTGGTAGGTTAATTGGCTTCTGTAAAATGTCTCATCCAGAGTGTATTCCACCTGGAACCCAAAGTTGCCCAGGCCAACGTGATCCTGAATTGGATAAGTGGTTACTAAAAGTGATGTGATGCTTTAATAAATAAAAGCTTTGGATTATATACATCTCCATGAGTAGAATATGAAATTGATGCTATAGCAGATCACAGAGATTTCTTGTTTCTTCAATCTCAGTGACTTGAAATTCAATACAGGTACTTTATATTTATGTATTACAGGACTCAGTGGCACAGAACCTGTAACAGAAGACTAGGTCCTTTTATTGTGGGAAAACTATATGCTAAGTTTTATGTGGCTGACATCAGGTATGCGTGCATGTATTTAGAATACCATTGATTGCAATATTTGTGTTATTTTGAAAACCTGAGCCTTTCTAAATAGTATGAGAAACTGTTCAGTCTGTGTAAACCCATATATATTTCAGTAAGGTTTTATGGGCAATTGGATCTCACGCAAATGCCCTAGCACTGCAGGTCTCATATCCTCATGGTAGGGAGAGCAGTCAGGGTATGCTTCACAAAAACAATCCTCACACCAACATCTGGGAGCCAAGAAATGAAATCCTGCATTTGTTAAAAGGTAGAGCCCTGGTTCTCTGAACCCATCATAATGAGTGTGGAGGTGGATTGGAAAATTCACTGTCTTGAGATTCACTTAGAGTTCAATAATAAAATGTTGTCACCAATGAGGGCTAACCAAGCATTCATAGAAATGTATTACAGAAATGACTTTGTGATGGTGCCCTCAAAAGCATGGGAGTTCCTCCTCAATGGAGAGCATCTCTTACAGACAGATTTATTTTGCCTGTGCTGCAGATAATAACACACTTCTCTGAGTTATGGTTGTGTTGCGCCCCCAAGCCTTCTGCTGGAAATTCCGTAGTTGGCTGGGGAATTCTGATTGTGGGAGTGTGTTTATAAAGGACTCAATATCTGCTGACATTTATATAATTTTATCATTTGGAAAACACTTACTGCCTGCCAGTGTGTTTGGCCATGGTGATAATGAATGTAGAATGCCATGTAGAAAAAAATGGATGATTTCTCATTCATCTGCAAATGAATGAACCCATAGTTGTGTGATTACTCACATGTACAGCTATAATGAGATGTGCGTATTTACTGTAATGTCAGACCAATTCTATCTTGTTTGGTGATTAGTAGGTAATTGATCCAAGGATCCAGCCGTTTCTTAAAAGAAGCCAGTCTGTTGGCTTCAACAACATGACTGGGTAGCTTGTTTGTTCCAACCTACAACAATCCTGCAACAATTTACAGTTTAAATGCACAGATACAAGATATACTGTAAAATATACGGATCAGATTAGGTACAGATTTCCACTTCCAGGTATGCTTGTGTTCCTTTAATGACCTTTAGTTCAACAGCTCTAATGTCATGATAATAAAAGAGGGTGTGAATTTTACATGGAAAGAAGGGACTTGTAACAGCAGAGGCAGAAAAGACAGCAATTCCCTTTGAGTACTATAAACCTGCAACTTAATGTAATCAAATGAGGGACCCAAAAGCCTTGCTGAACATAAGCAACACAGATACTCTGAAGGATTCTGAAATGGCTGAGTGAATACTGTATGTCTTCATGTGTTTTTCTTTCTGAAGGAAAAACCATTTGTTTTCTCTTAACATTTATTATGCTCTCATGCTCTTACCAAGGCCAGATAAAAGAATTGAAATTAAGATTAATATGTAAAAAGAATCTGTCTTTTTGTTCCCTAAAGCAAATGCCAAGCAGCCCCAGGACAGTGGAGCTGGCATGTCACCTGTCATGCTCAGACATGGGGTTAAGATAATTGGACAGTGCGCACATCAGCTGAAGACTTACAGGATGTTCTTATAGAGTACTGAAGCTAAAGTACAACAAGCTGGATCTGGCTGGACAATGGCAAACTAAGCCTGCCAAGTTTTTAAATGAAAGCAGCGATGCATTTGAAACAGATTGTATTGCTGTTTCCTTAACAATGCAAGAAGCCAGAGACAAAGAAAGGAGTCGTACAGTGGCTGACAGCCAATTAAAGGACAAGAGCTGCCTGTCATGAGTGAAAGTGCTACAAAAGCAAATCATATTAGCTGATATAATATCACATCCCATCTGTAATCAAAATACAAAAGAAATAGTTACATACACTGTATATTATTTTAAAAATGCATGGATATCTTTATCCAACAGTGAGGTAAAATTATGTCTAAGTATAAGCCATAAATGTTTTTTTTGCAGCCAAAAATGCAAGATTGCAATAAAATCACTAATTATCTCCATGTCTATGTCATGGTACTACAGAATTCATAGGTTGCTTGTTTTTTTTAGAAGAAGAACATATGTAGCACTTGGCCCATTTTCTCTTTAATTTTCAACATACCCTCCTCCTGAGGGATTTCAGCGAAAGCTTCACTTATGGAATAAATTACCTCCTGCAGCTGAAATTCATTTTGGTAAAATGCATGACATTTATTGAGAGGTGCACTCTGATGTCATTCTCCGGCTGCAGGGTGAAAGTAAATAAATGAAGTGCTAGGGCAATTTGAGGAGCTGAGTTCAATTGAACAAATCATAAAATTAGTACATTTTAGATAAAATGGAATTTACTCTTAAACATGATTTTGCATTTTCACTGTAAGGCTCTGTTTTCTTAGACCGTAAAAGAGATGACTTATTTCATTTACTGCTAATAACTCGTAGCTCCCTATTAAAAGTGCATTTATACATACTTATCCCATTGAAGCACCACCCTTAAAATCAGATTTAAGATTAAATTCTTCATTCTGCATTTCTAAAGGCCTAATGATTTCAGTGGAAATCCAGTCCAGCCATCCTACCGTTTTCTAACTGCTTCAATCAATTCAGGTTTGCAGGGGAGCTGAAGCCTGTACTGGCAAGCAAGAAACACACCATCATAGCACACACACACAAACATAGACAAAGGCATGCACACACTCACACCAGGGCCACTTTTCCCAGAAGCCAATTAACTTTCTACCAGTATTTCTTTGGTCTGTGGAAATAACCAGAGCACTCAAGTGAACAGAGGAGGGGGATAGACAAACTCCACTCAGACAGCACATCAGAATTCCAGAATTGAACACAAATATCAAACTGTAATGGTTGAGTGACTGAAATGTAAAGATAGCTTAGAAGATAGGGGGTCACTATTTGTTTGCAGAAAAAAATGCTTTATTGTTTCAAAAATCCCTAATTGTTTTCCACATCGTCTCTTTATAGAACTCCGACTTATAAGCTCTCCCTGTTCTCTCCTCAAATATATTTCTCACTTCCTGCTGAATGTGAGGCTACATTTAATACACTTATCTAATCAGTAGAGACACAATGATGACAAACCAATAGTTAAAACGATAAAGTAAGCAGACAAAAACCTTGGCTCTGATAAAGCGGTAAAGAAGTTTTTGTTTTCCATGTGGGTGATAAATTGGAAACAAAAGAAGTAAAATCAAATATTATAGAACCTCAGTGTCTGCCCTTTCAGAGTTTAAAAGTTCACCAAGTTGTATTTTTAACATGTCTTGCTTGTTGCCAATCAGAATACATGAGCAGTATATTAAAGGTTTTTTTTACAAGGTACAAATTGTAGCTTGTTTTACTGGTTATGAATCCTGCTGCTTTTCATAATTCAGTCTATATCTGCAATATTGCTCTTAGAAGTATGACTTCGATTTTTTTTCTTCTGCTCTTCAGACAGGAATATAAATTTTAGAAGAAAAAAAGAAAATTGAGGCTGAATTTAATGAGCCATGATGGTATCAGCCCCAATCCAACATACACTGGGGCCTCTGTTACAGATGCCTAAATTTAAACCATTCCCAGGGCAGTAATGAACAAAGCAGTCCTTCCATTCAGGAAAATCCTGGACTGTGATTCCCGTCTCCCTGAGCGGCCCAGAGCTGTAGTGGAAAAACAGGAAACACATGTGGGACCAGATAGAACCAACTTTGCGCAGTTCAGAGCCTTCACTCAGGGCATAGGGCAGATATATACGTGGCTGTACAACGTTTCCTTATCCGGTAGGCAGAACAGTGACAGACATGGGACACACGTGCAATCTCCGAAATTTGCGAAACAGCTTAAATGCAAGATTATTTTTAGATAATGTTGAAGGGAAAGCAGACTGCCCCACTGCCGGATATATTGCTGGGAATTATTCTGAGACACAGGCATTAAATATAAATAAGCATCTGGGTTCTATTCAGTCAGCAGCCTGCCGAAGATTCAATTCCATGCTCTTCGGGTCTTCGGTCAGTCAAAATCAACAGTTAGTCCTGGTTCTCAGCCAGTCTTCTAAAATCACAAAACAAATACAGAAGAATTATTTTTGATACGTTTGACATGAGATTTAAAGATTAGAACTGTTATTAATTAGGTAAATCTAAAAACATGTCTCCTTTATCAGTTGCCCTTTATCTAGAGTGAACAAGGGAAATTTTGGAACATTCAACATATCTTTCTTGAGGTTTTATAAAATGTTCATTGGCTTTTTCAAACTTTTCTTAGTTTGCCAATGTCAATATTTGCATTAGAGATGAAAAGAACTACCTAAAAAGCATATGTTATTGACAGGAAACAAGAGGCTTCAGTACTGTTTGGTAATACTAATGAGAAGCAATGAAAACCCAGTGTTCGCTTGAAAATGAAATATCAAACAAAAACATATTTCTGGAAGTTTTTCACAGCTAAAATATTCCTACCTATCTGCCTTTGTAACCAAGAATTGACAAGTTTTTCTGAATATTGGCCTACTGTTAATCATTTAGCCAAATCATGGTCTGACCCCAGGACACCAGACCAATTCATGAGGTTTTGCATTAAAACCATGAGATTAATCTCGGCTGAGGCTTGGTACAGACTACATCCGACTCATTTTTTATTTCCTGCGGGGATAGGGATATACAGTATACTGTAGGTCCTTACTTTAAATAAATATTTTCAGATCTATATAAAGTAAAATATAAATGTATTTTGCTGTTCATCTAATTTAACATGGACTTGTACAGTTTCATAAAACAAAAAGAAAAAAATATATGAAAAAGATAATATTTACTGTACTTTGCATTACAGATTTATTGAAACTCTTGGAATTTTTTATGTTATGAGCTGTTCAAAACTACCGGTAATCAAAATGTCATGAAACAAGTATAATGGATATTGCTATATATTATTGTCTTTAATTTCATTTTAATCATACATGAAATAACATATGATTTCCTATTTTTGAACATTTGTCATTTTACACCCAGCTAATTTGGAATCAACAATTGGTTCTTTATGTCTAGACATGGTTAGAACTCCTGTACAGCAATGTAATGGGGAAAATGAGGAAGGTTAGACATGAGGGAATGAGAAAGTTCACCCATCAAAGTGTCATTCACCTACTGAGACATGGAGAGCACTACAGTGCCTTACTGTTAGCACCAACTGCAGCTCTCTCTCAGGTTACTGTAAGCCAGCAAGAGTTTCACTTTCATATGAATAACCTCAACTCTACCTCTGATGTTCTTTATCAATTTTGAACCAGCACTGTGACATGATTTAGAACTGAAATTCATACTTAATGTATACAAAGTCAACAAGTATTCAAGACATGGTTCAAATTATTTATGCTGAAGTATTCATAATATTTCCCTTCATTCTACATTTGTTAAATTTTCATGAAAAGGGATTAGACTATAATTTTATCTCCAACATATTCTTTTATTTTAAGAAGGGTCAGTGGACTCTATGTAGGTAGTTCATATTCAAGCCATAGTTACTAACTGGGACTGAGCTTATCCTGGTCCCAGTCTTATTTCCATGGGAAACGGACATTAATGTACAGCACATGACTGCCTCCAGGGAACATGAGTCCATCATATAGCCTACCTCCAGCAATCTGGTCTCAACTCATAAAGTTGGGTGGACTAGGGCAACTCTTCACCAAGTTAACCTAATAGACTCATTTAATAATCTTTCTCTCTACAATCTCTATTGAGAACTAAAATATTAATGTAGAACAAAGATCTCCATGTGTGCTCTTGGACAGCTACAATCCAGCAGACATAGGAAACCACTGAATCATCAGTTTCTAAACAGCTGAAGCAATGTAATTGTAATTGAGTAAACATATGATATTATAAATTTAGTAATTTTGACATCACTTGGAACAAAAATAAGAATACTGTTCAGCCTTGAATACTCAATCAATAATTTCCAAGTGATCTCAAAATACAGGTAATTTAGTGTGACCAATAACTGGATTAGGACTTTCTGAGACAAGGATTGGAAACTCTCCCAAAGGAAATCAAAATTAAAACTTACTGTATAAGGATGCTTTCAAGTTTAATCTACTGTTTCAGAAAGAGTTTCTGTGATTGTTTAATCGTCCATACCAAATGTATATTCTTGGCTTTAATTTTATTTTGTCTGATGTGTTTTTCATGCATTGTGAAGTGAGTTCTAACACCACACTATAAAATAAAGTGTGTTATTAACATTAGTATTATTAGCTACTAGTAACACACTACTAGTAACTAGAATGATGAGTCAAATATTGTCTTCTTATTTGCAACCTATCAAGTGTTCTCTTGATCTCCACAGGAAAGATGCAAAATACCAAATAAAGAGTTAATTTCACCAAACGGATTTTTGAAAATAAGTTAAATTAATAGCTTAAAAATAGCTGTACAGAAAACTGTAACTCCATGAGGTTTGCACTCAGTGTGACCTCCCCTCACCCCAGTCATGTGTGCGGGGCCATGTCTCTCTGGGAGAGCTCTTGTGTCAGGAGGGGAGAGTGCTGTGCTAATGGAGGGGCTCTGTGCTTGGATCGCTGGCTCAGCAGCTGGAGGACAGCCACACTGCTTTTTTTCCCTCTCTCTCTCCCTCTTTTTTGTAACATAGAGTTATTTCAAGAACTGTAAAAATAAACAGAGACCTTGGGAATCTGTATCCATCCAAGAGAAACTTCTATGAAGCAACTTTACACTTATATAAGAAGTCTCACTTGTGAGGTAAGTTTACATCACTTTTTTTCTTTTTTAAAGGATCAGGTTTGGTTGCATAAGCCCTTTTTAAACGTCTATCTAACCAAGGTTTATTTGCACAAAGCACCCTGTGGGAAGACTGAATGTAATAGCACAAGGACTGGCCAACTTAATTACCCATTTGACCACATCAGAGAGGGCCCATGTGACACAGCCAGACCGTAGATGCCAGTGACTTTCAAGAACTGCATGACAGCTGGTTTTTGAACTGGTATTTACTGGTTTCCTGCTCTGTGAATGAAAGATTATATTCCTTGCAATGAGAAAAAATATCTGTTGTTTGTGAAACCAATGTAAAAATGCCCCAAAACGACTATGACTGAATTAAAGGGCAATTTATCTCAAGTGAGTAGCAGTTTTCTTCCATTTTGAATGCAAAAAAATGATAAATGAGAATATATTCATGTTACTTTGTGAGAATTAAACTTCTGAAAAGAACCTGATTAAGTTGATAATGTTTTGCAAAAATATCTATATTTATCTCCCTCAAAATCTTCTTTTCAGAAGAAAGAGCTTTGCAGTTTATAGCAAACTCATCAGCACAGTGCAGGTTCTCAGATCACTATTAAACTCAGCACAGGTCAATTGTGAAGATTGTGTCACATCTGCCTGTGGGATCCACTCATCAATCCTGATAATGGACCTGTATTTTGGCACCAGCACATTCAAAAGGCCTCAGAAAGGTCTCTGAGTGGTGAGGTAAATTAAAACCAGGTCTGTGGATGCGACCTTCTGTCTCTAAGCCAACCTGGAGCTCTCATGCCATGAGTCATGCATTGCAGACAATTTCAAAGAAGGCCAGCCTCCTTATGCAAGAGAGGTGGACACTGTATGGGTGGTGTCATCACCATAGCCATTTCATCATACACTATGAGATCTGCTACACACATTCAGCTCAGTTATCAAAAGTTGGTTTTTAATTTTGTCAACCTTTCCCCCTGCCACAAGAAAAGTCTGAGAAAACTTTGGGAAAACTGGCCAAAAAGCTCACCTTCAATGTATTCTTAGGGGGGTCAAAGTAGTTGGATTAGTAGTTCTAATCCTAGGTTCTCCTAGTCTTTTCAACCTGGTTGTACAGTAGCTACCTTATAATAGACCTGTGCAATTGCTCAATAATGGGAGCTGCAAAACTGGTATGGGTTTAATTGGTTGCCAAAGGCAACTTTGGAAGTGATTTCAGATAAAGCCTTCCAGCCATAACACACCTTCAGATAGTCACAACAATGAGACTGCTACAAAATATTGTTTTTCCAACATTTCTGAAGTATCCCATAATCTTTGAAATACTGGAGTACACCAGTTATCCAATATTAACTCATGTTTTGTCATCATAAAACTGAAATTGCAAATTAATTATACAATCGATTACTACCCCACCTAGATTCACTTCTAACTGATGTTATACTGCTGCATTTTAAATGCAGGTCTAACCTATCTCAATATTCATAAGCAAATGAGATAAAGTACTATAAAAATGTTCCTTAAAATTTTCAACATATGTCAAAATATTAAACTATTTCCTAAAAAGGGGACCGTTCTTAAGAAGGTCCTGTATTTCTCTTAGATAGAATACAACACATAAAAGGGAAAGTGTCTGCCTTTTTGGAAAAAAAATACTATTTTTAAAATCATCAGTTTTGCTCAGATTTGTTTGTAGTGCAGTGCTGTATATACGCATTGCTGTATATACTGTACACATAATAACAATTGTAAATTTGTCAACTACAAAGGGTCAATAGGCAGTCACGAACAGAGAGTAGGGCGTCTGTTTGTGAAAATGTTGGATGTGTTTCATGAAATTAAAAAGGACATTCTGCTCTCTTTATCCCACTAAAAACATTCCAGCTGCTGCCTTGCTCCATGACCACTGAGGGACAGGCCTGGAGGAACGCCCAAGCATTTTAGCCATAGCTAATAAACATGGAGAACAGCTCTGCTTTCAGCCAAGGGAAGAGAAAGACTGAAATGTAAAGGCTTTGCACATTTTAACAGCTGTACAGTAACAACTAAAAAATGTATGTTGTCTGCACACCAGGAAGTGGTTTAAAACATTCCGAATGGCATTGTTTCATTTTTACTGAAGAGGAGATTATTTACTCATGAAAATTTGAAATTTAAGAGCAGATTCTTAAAGCTGCATGTACAGTACAGTGTAGCTTGCAAAAAGAACAGTGGAACAGTGTATTGATTCAATACAAGAAACCATGAATATTTTTATCCTTTCCACATCTTCCATATCTTTGTTGATGGTTTCTTTAGATTTTTTCAAAAACCACTTTTGTTTCCATTGTTTTAATATAAGGAGTTGATTTTCATGCTTTTCATGCATCGATATATGTGTGTGTGCCAGGCATCACAGTAAACAGGCCTTGAGGTGGGACAGGAAATCACAATTGACAGAGACACAACAGATATTTTTTTCTCTTTTCTGCCAAATCTTCAGTTCACTTCAATGTAAACAACAACACATGCAAAATAAATTTGGTCTAAACTATTCCTACAACAATTATCACTGTGAGACCCTTTTATACACCAAACCTGTTTAAATTAACCCCATGAAGAAATGTGGTTCTCAACCCTAATCAAACAATTGGTACTGTACACCTCATGTGATCCTATTTACAAACAATACAGGCCTTAACAGCAACCTAGTGGCTCACCAGCAGAAACTGCTATCTTCATTATAGCTGGCCTGCCAGAGTATGCAAAAAATCTGACAAAACAGTTTACCACTGTTGTTCGGTGTTTGATCTTGTACTGTTGTCCAAGGTAGCCTTACAATGTCATTTATTACATTGTCTCCTCAAGCTTGTACTGTATGTGAAAATGATTAAAAGTCAATCTGTCAAATTACCCATGCAATTGTAATTGAGGCTTACATTCAACAGGTGTGGTGTTTGCAGGAAGACACAACTGCTTAATCTTCTGTGGGAATGCAAAGCTCATTCTATGGGATGTGTTTACCATATACTGCATGTAATAAATCAGCTTAACCCGAGTCTACTCATGTTTTTGACAAGCCTTTAGATAATTCAAAGCCAAGGCTGGGCCAATATTAAAAGGTAAATAAAAAGAACAGGTTTCTTACATGAAGAGTGGATGAAACGATTAAGTATTATCCTGAAAAGTGTGTGGTTTCTGATCACCTACCAACCACCCACAGTCTTGGTGCTACCAGTGGACAAGTAGTAGACGGGTACTGAACCGGGTGAGGGCCTTCCTAGACTCTTGGCTCTGTCTGAAGTTGTCAGGAGCCTCAGCTCTCATATCTCAGATGTCAGACCTCTGACTAACAGAATTCATGAAAGTCTTATGTGATTTTTTTGAAATCCCCAAAATTAAATATCATTTCTTATGGCTCGCTTATTTTTCACATCCAGATTTGCTCGCACTTTGCACATTGGGGAATCTTCCTACTACGGCAACCATTTTTAATAAACAATGTTTTATTTTTAAATAACAAGTGATTCAGTATTTACACAACATATTTTTACATTCTCCAGGGTCAGAATGAAACTAAAATGACCATTTTGGGCATAGTGCTGTTGAGTAGTGGTTATTGGCAGACCTGCTGTCCACAGTTCAATGTGGTCTCCAGATGTTTATTTCTTAATGGAAACAACATCTCCACACATACCGATAGAGAGGGCTGCCTGGCCCCCACCCAACACAAATAGGCTGCTTTATTCGAGTTAGATAGGTCACCATAGTATCTTCTGTAGCGGGAATTTGGAAAGACAAGAGTGACTCTGGGCACTGAACAAATGATGGCTGTTGTCTTCAGAAGGCATTTGGCATCACTTTTTCCTGAATGTGATCCCTTCCCCTCCCAGAGTGCATACTGTTCACATATTTAATCATTAGGCTGGGATTACAGTAGGGATCACAAAGAAGTTAAACTTTTCAGCCATCATTTATTTTTGTGAGCAGCTGCAGAAGAAAAATAAGATAAATCCTCTAGTCCACCATTAAGTTTGATAATGACACCAAATGTGTGAGAAACTATTTTATGAAAGCTGCTTTTCTAATTGGGAGTGTTATTTTTTATTTACCTTGAAAATGAGCGTCCACTGGCACACTGTAAATTTCAGTGGTGCTGCGCCAGTTCTTTACAGCCTGTTGTCTCACGGGCACTGCCCTACTTCGAGGGCCTAGGGATTTTCACAGACAGAAAACCATGCAAGTACATGCAACCATGCAAATACATTGCTAAATTACACAGAAATACAATGATTTTCACAGTGAACAGTCATTCAGTTGAACAATACGAATTTGTGTATTGTAAATTAAATCAGCAGATCAGAAGAAACATTTGTAACTATTAATGATGCATGGCAGTGTTTCAAAAGTACAAACAAGCTGATCTTTGAGCTGTACGGATTATAAGACTACAACAGTTGTAACACCTTATGGTGAGGGAGTTTCATCAGCCCAGATGAATGCTATAGTTTTCTCTTTCCTTCTGCAAACATTTCTTGGCTTTACCATGCATTTACCATGATTTCACTCCACAATACTGTGCATACCACAGTAAATTTATAGAAGGATTTATAGAAATGGATATATAAACCAAAGAGATTTTGTCCAGCTTTTGCATATATCCAACTAGAATTTCTTCATCAATAATTGCTTCAAGTTCATTTTATGATCAGTCAGAACATTTACTGGCGATTTGATTTGTGGCATCATACATGTCACCTCATATTAATATAGAGACAACAATTATTGCTCATTTCCCATGCCATTCTAAAACAGTCCTGGCCCTGACAGCACTGGCATGTAACATCGCTTTTCCTTGCCAAACGCCTTCACTGAACTTCCAATCCCTTTTCTTTTTCTAGTTATTACCCATCATCAAGAATTCAATAAACATAATGAGCAGTGATTTTACACTGAAATTACAGGAATCGCAGGTCTGTGGAAAGGAATCCTAAAAAGAGCTATTGAATAAAAAAAGAAAAGGAAACAAATCAGCCATGGACGTTATGTGACTGGGGGAGTTTTCAGAGCAATTGGGTTACTGCTGGCTAAAAATCTCTCTCGAGTTATTTCTGAGCCATTATGTGTTTTTAGTCCTCATTGACTCTCGTCTTTAACTTTGTGCTTACAGTATGTGAGGTTGAGACTATTTATAGTAATGGAAATGGCGCCTCTCGGGATCCTATTGAGAGTGTTGGAAAACAGCCGAAACCCATTGGGATCTAGCAGGGTGGGTTTGTATAGCACAGTGATCTAAATTACTACTATGCTAATTTTGTGGAGAGTTCCTATGACTTGCCCTTGAGGTGAAGTGCAAGCAACTGTTTTTCTTGGAAATCAGGTTATGGTAGATGATGTTACTCCCACAGCTGCTTTGTTTTATGGTAAAAAAAATAGTAATAACCCTATGAAAATTTACCTTAATGAATTTATCATAACAAATTTTCACTTTTGTTCTGATTTTTACCTTTCTTTTGCTATGGTTTCCTGTAGTTAACATACTTTTGCTACATTTTAAAACCATGAGCAAACCATGGTGTACTATTGTAGACACTGCATACAGTTGAAACATTTACAGTATAAATATTTCAGCATACTGGTATGTTAATTGCCTTCTGGGAAAATTTGCCTTGGTGTGAGTGTGTGTCTGTGTTTGTGTCTGTCTGCCCTGCAATAGACTGGTGTCTCACCCATGGTGTATACTGCCTTATACTGTACCTCTTGCTTGCCTGGATAGGCACGACCATCTCCGCGGCCCTGAATTGCATGAAGTGGTTAGACAGTGGACGGATGAATGACTGGTTGATGAATAGTTTGGTAAAAGCCTAATTAAGGCAGAGAAGAGGCATGATTCGAATAGCAAGCTTGAGGTAACCAAGCTAAAGAGAATAACAACCTGTGTTGTTGGGGGGACCCCCCCTCCCCTTTAATAAGGGGTGACACAGGCAGCTGCTACAAAGGGTAAAGATGTGGTGAAAGGGAGGAATGTGAACATGAATTGCAGACAAACAAATAAATAAAGGTGTGATATTTATACATAGACAGGTGGAAGTGGGCAAGTTCTGCTTGAAGGTGGGTTTTGATCTCTTCCCGAAAACTCCACCACAGCATCCCAGGCTACGAGGGATGTGGTAGTGGACTTGACTGTTTCACCACTGGTTTGGCTAGCACTGTGAATCCATGTCTCAGATGTCACGAGGATACGCACCTGTGGTTAGATGTGCTTACAGTACCTACAACATGTTGTAAGAAAGAAGTCCAGTTCTCTCCATACCTGGCACTGTTTGGTCATGTTTGAGACTAATCTACTGTAATAATCCCTGTTAACTGTAAATCAGAATCAGAAGCTACTGTATAGGCTTTTCTTATCCAGGAGTAGAACCACATTCCTCAATAATTCACTGAGATTTATCCTGTATGTATGATTTTTTTTCTGCAGAATATGATTGGATGTCATAAATGCTAATTTCTAAATAATACCCCTTTTACTTTTAAGATGATCCCAGTAAAAAGAAGCGACCTTTGAGAAATATTTGTTTTGTATTTATTTCCCAGATGTCTTTAAGTTATTTAAACATGTGTCTGATACATAAATACTGCTTCACCTACCCTCTGAACTCTGGTGTTATTAAAACTAACATCTACTCAATACATTTTAAATGCATTCCTTATGGCAGGGTATTTTTGTTGGGCCTTTTGGAAACGTTTAACAAAATTCCTGTATCTTTTTAGGGAAGATTATTGAAACAGTTAAATTTTCTCTTTAAATGTTCACAGGATAATCTTTCTTTTTTGGAAAAGATGGATTGGAACGCACCAAAAACTAATATAATTAA
This sequence comes from Atractosteus spatula, assembly GCF_055471065.1. NCBI lineage: Eukaryota > Metazoa > Chordata > Actinopteri > Semionotiformes > Lepisosteidae > Atractosteus > Atractosteus spatula. The sequence continues at coordinate 17,861,133 of NC_142720.1, forward strand.
ATTGCTATTCAGTCTGCCATTAAAAATGTCCAAAAAGTAAAAAGAAGGTTTGAATTTTAGCCACAGAATGTTCTAAACAATCCATAGCAAAGCTCTGAATACTTGCAAAAAATGTGAACACTCCTTAATTGTGTAAATCTCATCCCAACGGTAACCTTATAGACCGGCAGCTGTTTCTCATTTTGCAGAGCTTTACCAAAATATTAGTGACCCAAAATTGTACCTAACTTCTGGTGCCAAATCCTAAAATACAGGAAAGAGTACTGTTAAAAGCTGGGAGCTTGGGAAGCTTGTGCATATCTGGAGATGCCAAAATGCCTGATTCACATCGACTTCAGAGTCAGTAAAACACTGACCAAGTCCATTTTCCACTAAACTCCGACTACATAATGATTGATGGTGCACTGCATCCTTCCTTCTCTCGCCACAGACTTTAAGAAGACTGTATATTCGTAAAAAAACATAAGCCTTCTTCTTTTCATTGACGTGCTGGGATTCTTGATTTTGCACGTGTTAGGCTCAGCTGTGATTACTTCCTTCTCCTCTTTGTGACTTCTCTGTTCTCAAGCCACAGTTGTCAGGCCAGTTGACTGTCTTGTCCTTTGAAGTATTTAACAAGCATCTATAACCACATTATTCAGTTTTGTTCCTGGATACTTGTTGTTTATTTCATTCACACTGGATTGTCATTTACTCAGCAAAACCTTAATTTTAATTAATTATTCACTTAATAAGACCTTCTTAATGTAAGGCATAGTTGCACAGTGGTTAGCATTGCTGTCTCACAGCACTGGATTCAATTCTGGACCTGGGGCGCTATCTGTGTGGAGTTTGTATATTTTTCCTGTGTTCATGTAGGTTTTCTCCAGTTGCACCAGTTTCCTCCCACGGTTCAAAGATATATTGGTAACTTATTTGACTTCTGGTAGAACTGACCCTAGACTTGAGTGTGTGTGTGTGCGTGTGCCATGAAGCACTGGTGTCCTGTCAAAGGTGTATCCTGCTTGTTGCCTGTTACTTGCAGGGATAGACTCCGGCTTTCACGCAATCCTGAATTGGATGGTGCGGTAAATAAACTTTCTTTAGCAGCTTAGATATTATTCATAGAAATATAGAAAGGTAACCCTATTAAGTTATTGAAAGCTCATTTGGAAGAAAAACACAACACAACCCTTGAAGAATTCAAATACTAATGGTTTGTGCTCTGAGCTTGTGACTGGAAGGTTGCAGGTTCAAATTTGAGGTGGGATAATGGTCACCTGTGTACAGTAAATGAGTACAAATGTAAGTTACTTTACATTTAAGGATTTATGTTCAGATTATCTATAATAGTTTAAAGTATTCCTCACTTACCGTATTTCAACAATCTATTATGCATAAAGTTTAAATATTTTTTCTTTGCAACTTCATTTCAGCTAACACTATATACTGTACACCTGTGTCAAAGTATAATGAAATTTGTAATCTTAAAAATTTTCATAGTAATACTTTTAATAATATTACTATTTATAGTAATCTAAACCAAACTCAACAAGGAAACAGATCTAATTTTTATTTAAGGTTTCTGTTTTCCTTGTTCTGGTGTCTTCCTTCTCTCTTTCATATTCAGACTTACAGTAATGCAGGTTTGTCTGTCTCTGCTGTAATTTTCCTATATAACCTTCATAATCTTGAATGGATCTCATTGAGAAGCTAAATGCTGGCTTAAAATGTAACTAAATGGACTGTCTAAAACATCAGCTATAGTTTGTACTGTACACAGCTTTAATAACTGGTGTCGTTTGACAAAGATCCATTCAGAGGCAGATTAATGGGATCTATGTGTCTGGAGAAGACCGCTGTAGGGAGCAGACAGTCCTGAATCCTGTAAACCCCAGTGTGTTTGCCTTCCCTGTGTACATTAGTTACATCTTTTCTCTATTTAAAAAGAAACATATTTTTTTGAAGAAACCAACTGTCGAATTTCACTCAGTTTACAAAAGAAGGGGGAAATAGTAATTAAAAGGTGTTTTTTTATATATTTAATATGTAAGTAAATAAATATAGTGATAAAAAACTGATCTTTTATGTAAAGGACAAAGAATAGAATGTTCTTTTTTCTTTTAGAAATGAAAAAGGCATAACTAACATTCAGCATTTTATTTTTTTAATTTTCTGTGTCCTTCTTTTCACAGTAATGATCTTATAAGTCAGACAGTATGTGGACAGCATTCATTTATTTCGAAAAAAATTTTTTAGTCCTCATCAGGCTTCAGGCAGGGATACTGCAACTTGAAATAAGTTAGTCTTCTTCCTGTCTAAAGTAATATACTCAATTAAATGAAACCAAACTTTTTTTTTCAATTGGAGCTGCATTTTTGTTTCAGAAGAAAAGAATGATGAGGTAAGATCTTGATTTTAGAATAAAATTCAAACTTTAACCACAATGTTCTGGGTTTTCAGACTTATAAGTAATAAAAACGATTAAATATAAAATAATCTTATCACAAAAATAATATAAAAAGTACTGCAACTTCCAGGAAATAAGACAAAGTCTACATGTAGTAAAGGCAAGAAACTGAGTGATGACAGCATAGGTACAGAGCTGTTGAGCTAGTCAGTACATTAACATTTAGTCGTGACATTTTCTTTTGCTATTAAAAGATTACATAATGCACCCACAACTTAATTATACACAAGCCAGGTGTTCATAGAACATGTTTGTATTGTTTTCTTTCTACATGTTTTGTGGCCTCACACCCAATCAAATTTTCTATTGGCTTTTTTTTTATCTTCCTATAATTCAGCCCATAGGCAAAAAAGATTACATTGCTTTTCATCCGATGAGTGAGTGTAATGTAGTTGCATAGTTGTTTATTGGCCACTCAGGCCTTGTTCCAAGTAGTACATGAAACCCTGGCATAAGTTCACTGTTACCAGTTTAATAATAAACTTTATTTTTTATATATTTTTTATTTTTTTATATAGCACCTTTAAAAGTGGCTTCTTAAAGTGCTTTATAGAACAAAAAAATACACATTGAGAAGAGATATCAGGTGAGGGTATGGAATACTGCAGGAAAGCAAAGGAGCACACACAACCAGTTAAATAAAAGCCATTCTAAAAAAGGAGGTTTTGAGTGTACATTTGAAAGAGCTCAGGGAATGTGACTCTCTGATATCCTTAGGGATAGAGTTCCAGAGCTTTGAGGCATAGCAGGAGAAGGACCTGTCACCCACAGAGTGTAGAAGGGCATCGGGGACTGACAGGAGACCAGAATTAGATAAGTAAAGATTGCGAGTTGGGTAGTAGGATGATAGTAACTCAGACATCGTTAATACATAGTTACTATCTTGGTACTGAAGTACCAAACCATGCAGAGCCTAATAGGAGAGCATGAGGATTTTAAAATCAACACAAACACTGACAGGAAGCCAGTACAAAGACCCCAGGATAGGAGTAATGGAATCACTAGCACTATACCTGGTCAGGATTCTGAAATCTGAACATACTGTGCAGTAGTTTGTTCAATGTGGATTTAGGTATCCCAGCAAGTAGGGCATTACATTAATCAATTTTAGAGAAGACAAAAGTTGTTTACGGCTTTTCAGCAACAGTTAGCAACAACATAGGACTTAGTCTGGCAATATATCTGTGGCAGAAGAATGATGTTTTGACAATATATTGCACATGTGGGTCAAATATCAAGGCTGGTTCAAATATTTTGATAGAAACTCAAGTACAGTACCATCCACAGGTAGGGTTACTGCATTGGTTTTATAGTGGATGGGAGGTGCCGAGAAGCACAGCTTTAGCCTTGTCGCAGTTTAGATTAAGGAAACTTTGAATGATCCATGTTTTTATGATGCAGTTATAGAGAACAGAGACAGCCACATCAGGGGTCAGGTTTAGGATGGACATAGATTTGAGTATCAACAGCGTAGAAATGATCACTTAGACCATGTGATATTTAGAGTTGACCATGTGGGAACATGTACTGTAAATGCTGACAAGTAGAGGGCCCATTATCAAGCCCTGAGGGACACCAGACATTATTCCATTTATGTTGAAATAAGACCAGCACACCAATCAAACAGATTTCTAGAAAGTTCTGTCCTAGTTCAGACTTTTAGAACAGCGAAACAGATGTGTTCAGTTATATCACAAAGCTACACTAATGACAGTATGACAGTGTTCTGTTCTGACGTTGTGAAATACTTTTTTCTCACTGCCAGATTTTCTTTCTGTTCTGAACAACAAGACGATTTAGAATGTCAGACCACATCTGATAAAACAGTGGTGTTACAAAAACCTATAACAAAATAATTTAGTCAAAGATTGCCTCATTTCAGGGGCTTCAATTAATACTTCATAAATGTGGAGTGCTATGAAAATTGAATTATGCTTTCATAATTTTTGGATGTATTAAGAATTATGCATGGGAATCACCTGACTTTTGTCAATTAACAAACATTAATCATTAGTAGAGGTCAGTTCCTACCACTGACACTGCATTTAAGTTCAATGTATCTTTCACTGGTTATAAAGAAACTGTGCCATTCCTAATCTGAAGCTTTACCAATAAAATATAATTGGTAATACTAATCATTGTTTTATGCATGTTTTATGATTAAAAAACAAGTAATAAAATGCAGAGACTATTTAAGCTTTATATGCCATGTTTTAAAAAGACAGTATATTCTATAAGGTAGCTTGCCATAATATTTCATAGTAATTCTTACTAATGATAAGCAAGTGCCTTCTAAAAAGTTGTATTTTTTTACCATTGGAAACAATAACACCAGTCCATCACAGGGCTCATACACACAATTTAGAAAAACCTATTCACCTATTGTAGCAAGTATATACTGTAAGTGAAAAGTGGGAGGAAACTTTTGAAAACCCACTTGAATACTAGAAGAACGTGCAGACTCCTGATAGAAGGTCTCCCAGTCTAGAATTAAACCTGGGACCCAAGAACTGTGAGGCACACATGCCGCCATAATACTTTTCAATGATTTTTCATCGCAACAAAGGAAAATATGTGCATACAAAGGTCTCGTATTGCTACATTTTAACATCCCACTCATTTATCCATTCACTAGGGGGAGCACACACATGGGGACAGTCTCAAGACATGAGTTCATCCAGCCACTATGTGTTCTGGATGTGGGAGGAAACCAGAACAGCTGGAAACACCCACACATACTGTATATGGGGGGATTAAATGCAAACTCGGAATACACACAGTCCCTCTCCCCATCAACAACTGCACCAAAGACTCGAGCACTGAAATGTTCATTGTCCCTAAAATTGTTGTTTAAACTATATAAAAATATGCAAAGGAACAAGTAATAGGTTTATTCCATGCTGAAAAAAAGAAGAAAGAGAACACAACATTTCGGCCGTGGAGCCTTCTTCAGGTGTGAGCTCACACCTGAAGAAGGCTCCACGGCCGAAACGTTGTGTTCTCTTTCTTCTTTTTTTCAGCATGGAATAAACCTATTACTTGTTCCTTTGCAGCCTACGCATGCTGACGCAGCTACCCACCTGAACTATATAAAAATATTGTACAAATCATGTATTAAATGCTAAAAACACAATACTGCACATAAGCTTTTTGCAAAGAACTACAGCTGATTGCATGATAATAAAAAAGCCCTACGATTTATTTTCATACTAGTTGATAGTGTATTTTTATGTTAAACTCCTACAAGGCAAAAGGGAAGAAAAACATTTATCAACAGGTCAAAATGGGACAAAAATGTAGACTTAATTCTTCCATTATTTTCTCATCATTATATGACTGGTGCTAGATCAATATTTGCCCATGGCGTGATAAACATTTAAAGATTTTTAAAACATGCTCTGTTGCTAATTGAAGGGGAAATTAAAATACATATATTTTTACAAGCCTAAATTGGACAAAGTAAGTGCAGCTGTTTTTTCGTAACGAGGCCCCGCTCTCCTGAAAGGAAAATATTACTAGAAAAAAATTAAAGTAAAAAAATCTCTAAGAAACTCAGTCTACTTGCTTGCCTGCTTCAAAAACATAGTCACCTCCAGTCAATAAATCATTTTTATGGCTTGGCTTTAGGCTTCTTTAACAGCCAGTGTTTTCATATCATTTCAACAGCCAAAAAAATTAAGCTGATCTTGCTCCACCTCTACAGCGCAGTGTGCTGCCTCTGCTTTCGTTGCAAAGTTCTGCCGTCACAGAGGTAAATCTTCTAAGTGTCCAGTAGAAATCTGGCATTTATTAAAAGGTGACCTATTTTATATCAATAATTCTTGTTTGACACATAGAGGAAGGTAACCAATGGAGGAAACCTAAGACTGCAATCAGGCTATAACCCTATAAAGCATATATTTATCTAAAATATCATTTTCACTTTTTTTACAAAAAAATGAAATCCCTTAAAGTCTTCTTTTCACCATCACTTGGAAATAGCAATTGGTCATGAACTCTGTTTTACCAGTGCAATCCTCATAGCAGTAGTTTTGAGGCAGTGAGTGCTGAAAACAGTGCATGCTCTCCTCCAAAACATGAACTTTTTCACAGTTATCTGCCATTTTAACACCATGAGGTGCACAGTACCTACAAGGAACTTAGCATCAGTGATATTGCTCTTACTGACAATACTGCAAGTTCACAGAAATTACTGCTGAATTGCTGACTGAAACTCAACAATATTAGACCACTGCTTGGTGAATCCCCAAGCTGGCTAACAACATTGCCCAGACTTGAAACTAGAAGTATCTGGGCTATAGGCCTCAACCTGTACTCTAAGGGTCTTCACAGGCTGAGCCACTTGGTAATCCATTACTTCATTGATTTCAACTCCACCCACTTCACCTATCCTGAAGATGAGCTGCACAGAATGCCTAACACCCAATGGACCTTGGATCTCATGTGGACTAATTCACCATGTGAAGGCTCCACTATCACAGCAAGCAGTAGTGCTAATGGGTAAAATTCCATACAGTTTATGAAATAAAACATTATACTGTATGTGATTGCATGTAATTCTAAAGAAAACAAATCATATCACATTCAGCTCTGCCTTTCCTTTGGCTGAAACTGAATTAGCAAGACATTCGACTTTGCTATAAACTTTTCTGCTAGTAAAAGCTTTTATACCTGAATGGAATTACTAATGTTGTTTGCTATTCCTTGCAGATAAAGAATAACATCTTATGATCTCCTGCTCTTTTGGCAACTGAAAGGCGCAGAGTATTCCTGTTAGATTAATTTGCATGTCAGAAATAGACAAACAAGTCAAAGACCTATAAGAGTTTTTATTTTTTAGAAGTCAAGAAAGTAATCATCATCAAGCAACGTAGATGATATTCTTACAACTTTACAATATCTTTCAAACTATGCAGTTTTTTTATAGTTCTTTATTCTGGGTTTTAATTTACATTTCTTTGCAGAATAACAATAACAGCTAAATAATAATCCAAAGGCAACCTGAATAGATCAATTGTAGTCCAAACTGTCTTTGTTGTGTGCTGGTGTTTGTGCCCTCAGATGGACTAGGGTCATGCCCGGGGTGTCCTGATTTCTGCTCTATGTTTTTTGGGATATACAGTACCCTGAGCCTCACTAGGAAAGCATCTTTGTGCTCATGAATGAGTGGATAAATAAATTGTTTGATTCATAATTGTTTTTTAATTCCCTTGACAATTAAAATCTGAAATCTGTTGTGTGTCTTTTAAAATTTTATTTGAGAAATGTGGAATTGTGTTTCTTTGGTTGGGTGAGAAACAGTCTCAAATAGACTAGTAAATTAATTTAAAAGCAATTTTACATGCCTTTGAGCTTTTGGACCACAAACTGTTCATCATCTGGGGCTAAGCAGATTTCGGGTGGGAGCTGGAGAAATGCCTTGAAAGATTATCAGTGCTCCAAGTCCCTGCGTGTTATCTTAGCTCAGGCACGCTCAGTGAGCACCTATGCACTGATCCTAAAGATTATGCCTCAGAAGGAAAAGGTTTGACTTTTGTTTTCTGTTTTCTCTGTTAATGGGGTCAAACATTGTGTCAGGGGCAAAATCTAAAAAGGAAACCAGTGGTTTGGAAAAGAAGATTGCAACAGCTGGTCTGTGTTAGCATTCAAAGTTAATCCCAGTGTAAAACTTGCTATTGAAACAAGCATGTCTGTGTTTTTTTCTAATCCTAGAAACCAGCTCTAACAGCAGTAAAGTGACACCCTAGCAGTGTGCGTGCTAGACACATTACACTTCTCTTTATTCCTTGTGGTTGAATGAGAATGGGAAAGCACAGTAATACCAGGATATTTAATTTGATCATTCAAGCTGGAACACTCTTACTTTACTTGCTCAGCGTTATTTCGCGTAGGATCTACAAGTGGATGGTAGCTGAAATAGAGTTATATAATAATTTTAAAATTTATGTCATCAACCAATAAACCTATTCATGAGTAAAGGCCCCTTCTTAGGGACCTTAGATTTCAGGTTTACTTTAATAAAAATACTTGGAAAACAGTCACTGACATTTCACATTGATATTACATCTTGGGCCACATTTTAGCTTAGGTGATGCAAATCACACTTCATAAATATATAGCAAGCAAACTGTTAACACTTTTGCATGCATTCACAAAACATTAATATATGAACAATTGGATGTTTCTTGCTAAATATGTAAAAATGTCAGTCATTATCAACAGTAAATAGTAGTACGAGTTACTTTATGTAAGATTACTAACACGGTTAATGCTCCGTTAATGTGGCAGTTAAAAAGATCTTAGAAATATAGCATTTGTAAAAAGTGAACACTTTGAGCTTTTTTAATGCATTTAATACATGCTTTTGAGCAAATCTGGCTCATAAAATGCTGTCTCTTTTTTATTTTTGTGTCTTCTTTAATATAATATAATAATACTGTATGTCAGAGAAGAAAATTCTAGATTTAATGCCCGAGACATTTCACAGCATAGCCCCGCTAGAGCACTTTAAGGAGCTTGTAAGGACTCTAGTCAGGAGGATTGTGGGTCCAAGTTCCACAAGGGACACTGCTGTGCTAACCCTTTGTAAGGCAGTTCACTGAACATTTACATCACTACATGATCTGCAGTATAATAGGTACTCTTCAAGATGCAGTTATAGTATAATTGACATTTTGACTCCTAAATATTTCTTGAGTCTGTACAGCCTTGTAGTGAGTTTTGAATTCTGTCAGGAGAGATAATGACAATAAAAGGGCTGGACTATTTTCTTTGCAATTTTCTTGGTTTTGTGAGGCACACTATTTCGGTTCTCCTTTGTCTTTTCAAAGCACTCAAACGAATTGAATGCAGGCAAGGTCAGAGAATCACTGGTAGATTTAATGTCTTTCATTTGTACATGAGAGTGTATTCTTGCAATATTAGATTCTGATGAGGTGCTGTAAAACCAACAAAAACCTTTCAGACAATATGGAAAATTGATCGCAGCCCAGAGGTTAAGCCCACAAAGGCCAGCCTGCAATGCTGCTCACAGACAAACCATGAGCATCTGTCAACAATACACCAGCTGATCAGCTACAAAAACATTCCTCTTGTATTCTCTTCCCAAACAGAGCACTAACTGAACCACAGAGAAATGTTAGATTCCACATTGCTCTTTATAAATAGCTGACTTGAATTATCAGTCATCATTCTCATGGTTGAGAACTCCTCAATTCTTTTGAGCACACTGATTGTTATGAAAAATCTCTGTATTGTATTTTTTCATTCTTCTTCTAATTCTTACCCGTTTCCAAAACTCTCTTGTCTCACCTTCCTGTACCTTTTGGCAATCAAGGCCTTTTTATTTTGCTAAATATGCATGTAGGCTGCAGTCAAGTAGAAAGGAATTTTTTTTAGGTTCCTTCATCTGATTGTAATTTTGCCCACAGCTAAGCTGCAGGTCACATCTGTCTTTCAATCTTAACACAGGACATCTGAGAACTGCTACGTGCTGATGAGTAGGTGCTTATTATTGCCGTGTGATCATGCTTCTTGCCTTAGGGAATAAAAAAGATATGTTTTCAAGAAAAGTACATGGCTCTCAAGTTAAACAAAACCTTCAAGTTAGCCTGCTGGCTTGGGAAATTCTATTCTTTCCTTTTTCTGCATTGCAGATCGTAACAAGCCCTGTTTTAATTAGAACTAAAAACTTCAAACATTCCTTTGCTGATCCTTAAATCATCAGTACATGCGTAGTTTTTGGAGTGGTAAGACTCCTTTTTAAACTGAAGCAGAAACAAAATTCTAGTATTGTATAACTGAACAATCAAGGTACTTTCTAAAGAATCCAACAACCTTGAATTTTCTAACAATAACTCATGTTTGTTTCTGAGCACATAAAACAAATTGATGTCTTATTCTAGTGTATTCTAACAAGGATTGTAATTATATACCAACAGCTGCCTTCTTTACATTTACATTATGTGCAGATGCATTTGTTTTGAAGCAATGAGCTGGAATCTATAAACACAATAAAGCCAACATTCTTTACTATGATAATGGCAGAGCCTGTTCATACAAGAGGGACACACAAATTTTGTGAATTGTTTGAATAAGGTGTTAACAGAATAATGAATGCATGGAACATTTATTTAACATCATCATCCAACAACCTCCATTCCATTCCCCTTAATCCTAAACCAGTTCAGTCATCATTGACTGAAGTTCAGCCAGGTCTGCTTGGAAAGCTGTTGTAATAACACAGGTTACACCTTTTAAGAATAAGAAAATATATAAACTGCCTTTCTAACTATGTGTAATGTACTGTACAAGCCCTGACTTAGAGAATTCCTGATTCTAGTTACTGTAAGAAATCTGGATTAAGAGATTTAATATGTGAAATTGCTTCCTATTCCTTTTGAACCTATTCAAAGTTCTTCAGGCCTCATTCTGTAATAATTGTTTTTTAAAACATCTATCTTGATCTAAACACCATTTCAGAATGCATATCCTTATGCTTTTCTTTGAAACATGGTCAAATTTGGTAAAGTTTTTAATTTGCTTTTTATATCCATAATATGGAAAATTGTGCAGACTGTTTATTTGTTAGATGTGAAGAATACCCTTAATTCAAAAGGCAAGAGAGTGAGTACTTGAGTTGGTGTTTAATATACAGTCCATTGCTGGTTATATTTTTCTACAGATTTTAAATTTTAATATCTGTTATTAATGCTGTTTTAGTTGTTTCGCTGCAAATGTAAATCTATTTTTAGTTGTTTTCTTTAAAAGGAAGCTTGGAAAAGAAACAATAATTTGAAATAATGTTAAATATTGAATACATTTCTCATTTTTCCATTTCTGAAAACATTTACTAAGGCAAGAACATATACAGTCTTTCTGCATTTGGAATATCCAAGATTATAATCGTCCTGCTAACAGGAAAAGACCTCTGGGCTTTGTCAGATAATGCTCTGTTTGGAAAAAAAAAATACTTTAAAGTTTCCATGACTTTAACTGCTAATACCTGTGAAAATGAAGTAAAAATTGAATATATCTTTACAAAAGAACTTAGAAAGACATCAACAAAAAGAACCAATTCATTCTTTTACACTTTAATTCAAACCAATTGCTCTTTTTTCCTGGGTGTTATTTGTAACCTGTAATTACAGAAAACAGAAAAAGCGAAGAATACAAGAAGCCTCCAGGGGGGCAATTAGCCAACCTGCATCACAAGGAAGAGCACTCATGTTAAGAAAGAAAAACATCTCTCTTTCTTTCTGTTTTGCTGTGCTGCATAATACCCAATGTAAAGGAATGGAAATAGTCAGATCTTGTTCTTTGGCCAGGCTCCAAACCATCTTATAGAAATCAGGGCTGGGGATTAGGTGTAACTCAGTGCCTGGGGCTCTTCACACATGGACCCACCTTATTTGGAATGGGCCCATGACACTTTAAAAACACAGAAAGTCCTATAAAAAACATTATAACAGTGGTTCCCGAGCAAATTTCCACACCTTAAACCCACACAAGAAAATTACGATTCTTATGGCTTGTTCAAAAATATATTAAATGTTAACACCTGCCAGAGATGGGAATTTGTAAAGGCTGTCAAAGAGATTTTAGTTACAAAACCATTTTGTAGTCTGTGGCTCTTCATGCTGTTTAAGAATAATTTTAAGATTGCAGTGTCGCACATGGTACCGTTTTCTTTGTCAAGCCTGATCATGCCTTTGGAAAAATCCAGAAGCTTATGAAAGGTTCTATAGTACTGTGTCGCACATTAAACTGTGAATGAGAAGCACATTTCTTGTTGCATGATTCTATGTGCTGTGCAAATGTACAGTGTATCATATTTCTCTTGCTTCCATATTGCCAGAGAAAAGTCTTACCAGAGTAAAGTCTTACTAGAAGCCAGAGAGTTAAATGGGAAAATCAGAAGTCCATATGCATCCTGTTAGAAAGGCTCCTTTGATATTGCTTTACCATATAAACCTGGATTTAACATATACTGCCCCTAGTTCTATGAGTGGTGCAGTGAACTTAATTTTTTAATCTCTCTCCAGATCTTGAGATTAAATATCCCAAGATATTTTTTGATGCATTTCTCACATTAGCTACCTCTCCTGTTCCCAAACCCCATCCCTCTTCTGAACAAGGCTGTTGACAGAGACAAGTCACAGACTGCAGTGCGTTCACCCCTACACTGACTCTATTAGTCAGAGCAACCCAACCGGAGAGCCCGAGGACTCTGTTCAATTAACACTCCTGACAGGACCTCCCGCAATGGGGCACACAGAACCCCCTGGTCTGTCTACTGTTCGAATACTTTGGGTAATAGTCAAGGCATTTTATTTCTGATTTCTAGTTCCTGCTTCTCAGAGGCTTCTTAAATGTCCTTTGTGTTGCTACATACAGAACTGCAGTTTCAGAACTACAGAGTAATGCTTTAAGATACTATTACTGCTTCAAAAAATATCCATCTATCCATTGTCTAACTGCATCATCTAAAACAGGTTTGCAGGAGAGCCTGAGCCTATCCTGGCAAGAGACTTGTGCAAGGTGGTAAATATGAAATTAAAAGGAACAGAAATAATAGCATTAACTTTTTGGTAACTTTTCAAAAGGCTATTTTTCACTTTATCTCATTTCCTAATTAATATTTAGACAGGGGCAGTTTGACTGTTTTCTTTGGGAAGCCTTAATGTTACCAATCCAAGTCCAATTTTCCAGTCTGTAACAGTAACTGTGTTTATTTTTTTTACACTTCAATTTTACTTAATTAAAGTTAAATGGATAAACTGAAGTAAAATCCCCATCCCCTTATGGGGTTCTGGAAAATCTAGGCAAAAGTTAAGACGAGGGAAATGTCCTTTATACAGGATTTTTAACATTGAAAATTTGACTCAATTGCCTTTCCTTGAAAGAAAAGGCTGAAATGTTACTTGTGAACTATGTCACCTAGGAAGGTCAATTCGTTATTTATTGAATTATATAACTAAAATATTGTTTCATAAAATATAGCAAAAACACTAACAAGCAAATACTATATCAGGCAAATTCAGTTTATAAATGAACAGCTAAAAACCACTAGAGGCAAACAGAATGGATGGCTTTGGATTGTGGAATGGGTGAAAAATCTGAAAAACCACTGCTAAGGCCACAAGTCATAACACAGTTATCTCTCAGGGTTGTAACTCTAATTGAATCGAAATGGTTGCCAAAGTTCCAATCGTGCATTGCTGCTCGTTTGTCATCCCCTTTATCTGTAAGTCATTAAACAGATGGGACCCATATGTACCAGCCCGATTAGCCAGTAATTGAATTTGCAGCATCCTTATCCACAGCAAAAGACATAATGACATAACTATACACTTTATGAAAAAAAAACAGAATTTAAGGTCATAAATTATTGGACACACCATAAGCATTTCCCAAGGGACTCTAATCTGAATATGAACTTTTGCTGAAGATACTGTTAACACCACACAACATAATGTGTTTGTGTGGTTATTCAGAGGGACAACAGCATTCTTGGCAGAAGTATATTTATCTGGCTGTAAGGATGAGGTAGTCTAAGCTACATATGTGATGAAATCAGAGGGGTTGCTACAAGCAGTCAGAGAGCTCAAGGGCTACAAAATTTTGGAAGCCTGAGAGGAAAGACTGATGCACATATACAAGGACAGGAAGTTATGTGAGTTCCAGGAGTTGTTTTTTTCCTGCATTTTTAAATTCCTTACAATGTTTCTTAGAACCAAGGGAAAGGACTGTAACTAAAGAAAATACATGTAAAATACATGAGATGTGGGATATTTTTCTCTAATTGAAGACATTATGATCAAGTTCTCAACTTCTAGTTTTCATGAAATGCAGAAGCATCTAGTGTTTTCTTTTTGATTACCTGGATTGGACAAATGTAGCGTTCCACACAGTATATCTATAATGACAAGCAATGAGGCTGGGGGAAAAAAGGTGTATACTGGAAATATAAAGAAAGCCTAAAAAAGAAAGGAGTGGTTAAGTGAGCCAAAAGAGTCTGTGACAATATCAGACGAATGAAGAAATAGCAACAGGAGAAAAGATAGGAAGAGAGAGAGATCAAAGCTGGACCAAGGAAATTCTGATCTAAATTCAAAGAGACAAGAAGAACGACTTAGGAGATGGGAGGATGACATTAAAATGTTCATGGGAGTTGCATAGTTGTGATAAGCCAAAGATAGGGATTTGTGGAGGAGTCTGGGGGAGGCCTTTATCTGGCAATGGAGTGAGAAGGGCTGACGGTATGCATATTCAGTATTTGTGCATGAATAAATGAAAACATGGAAAATTAAGAGATTGGCAGTACAGAGTTTCGCAAAACAAATCTTTCCAAAAAGATTGCAAATTTTTCTAATTACTGTACATCATTTTCAATTTTGCTCACACTCTAGTAATCAGTAGTTTCGTAATCCCCCTTTGACCTTAATAACATATTAGAATGCACACCCTGCAGCTAAATGCAAAGTTTCATTAATTTTATGCTAAAACCTTCTTCAGGTAATCTTGCATCAAGGTTAGGAATACATTTAGAACCGCCGGTATACATGAAAAAAATACAGACTAGATTAGGCACTCAAATAGTACCATGATGCCTTTTAGATCTAAAGGTCATAATAAGAGAAGAATTTTAGGGTTATTTTGTATCCCTTGAGCAAGCAGGACTTTTCAACCTGATTGGCTGAATATGATGGTGATTAAGAAGCAACAGAAAATCTTCCAATCCCCAAATCCTGACTTTAAGTACAAGAGGTCTCCTCTTGTTACATATCAGAAGACATTAAAAGAATTCTGTGGTGTTACTTTGATCAGAATGGGGGATGGTTACCTGCTTTGCAATGTTAAGAAAACTTCATGGTACCTTTGCTGAAAACTACACTTGACTTTGACATGCCTGCTAGAAAAAAATAGTTTTAAAAGAAAACCAGTTTTATAAGGACTAACATTTGAAAAGGGAGAGAAGTTCTTAATGCTGCTCAATAAAAAGAAAACATAAAAATGTATCTCATCAATATTTGGAAAGAAATTAGTTCCTTTATGCCTTTCATTTTCACGGGAGCTTGCTTTCAACATTGCTATTGTTTTAAAAGCCTCATTAACAGATGTGCAAACAAGCCCCCAGATTACCTGTCAGTGTGGATGACAGAGCTTCAGGAGGTTTTGCAGACATTACTTTAGCTGCTGCCTTGCAGCTGAAGGCCTGAATTGTCCGTTTCCACGGAGACACGCTTTGTTATTAGAACTGCTTGTTCCCTGATGTCATCAGAGACACCATGGCCCTTGCTCTTGTCAGTCTATCACAACAGGAGCCCTTCACACCCACTGATCTGGCTTGAACTTACATTCATGTGGATGGGAAGCTAGGATTGGTCTTTTTTAATTATGTTAAAAATGAACTTTTCCTTTCGGAACATTCAGACATTATAGGATATTGTACAGCCTGCTGGAAAGACAGCTTAATGAAAACCTTTCCCAGATCATGAAAACACTATCAGAAGATAAGGGATCTGGAATCAATTTCTCTACATGAGTAACTCATGACATCTATCAAATTCCTTTGGGAGAATTTCGCATGGTTTAGAAATTAAGTCAGAAGTTGGTTGTGAAACAGTTATGAAAGAATTCTTGAGCTTTATAATATTTTTTGTCATCAAAGCAAAATCATTCTTTGAACCTTTGTTACATGATGGTACCAAGGCTGCAAATCTTGCAATTTATTGTATATTTTTTAGTGACACAAAACTTCTATTTTTATAATTGCTTTTACACTTGGTTTTACATCACTTTTACAGGGTGGTTGGAAAGTCCTTGGACTCACCTCCTGACATACTAGGAATCTTACATACTACATTGTAAGATTATACACAACATTGTTCTGTTTAGCCTTTATTTTATGCAATAAATGCAGTATATGGAACAAAAGGTTTAACACAAACGTTTTGTGTTTTACCGATTTATGGATATCATTATACTGTAAATAGCCTAATTATTTACCTTACCATCAATAAAATTATCAGTGACTAGTAACCCTGATAACCATATTTGAGTTATCTGTATATAAATAATATATTTCAAAGAATACTGTGGACAATTACTATAGAGGATAGCTATCATGACAGAACTTGTCATAGGCAGGTCTAATATGAAGCCACTAAAATACAAAAGACCCTTGAACTTAAGGTTCTTCATGAGTACCTCAAGGAACTTTAGTTCTGTTATTGTCTTCAAACCAAGTTGATCTAACAAGGACTTCATATGACACAAAAAAGAGTGTCAACTGCATAAATCACGTTAGTTGATCTCTTTGCAGTTTGATTTGTTTGCCAGCACGCAGTGAACAGGTTTTTTCAACATATCGCACAACCACTGAAAAATTCAGCAAGGGCCTTCTTTCAAATATTGAACTCAAACACACCTTACCAATGCATTCTTTTATTCGTAAAGAAATTGTTTTCTACAACACAAGCAAAGAAGTCGAAATGTAATGATTTAGTTGCTTTTCCTTCATATTAGTTTGGAGCAATCACAGAGATCTACTGGCAAATGAAATATTTTAAAAGGGCTGAGCCACAGTGAGAGGCAAAAAATTCTCTGCCATGGCGTTGCATTAAATCAAGGCTTGGCTTGCTGTTGAGTGAAGATCTTATCCAGGGCTCAGCCTGCACTCACCGTAATCACCCATCTGCTCTTCAGCCAACAAATCTAGCCCACAGGTGTTTCGGAATTTGTGCCTTTATTTAAAGGGGAACTGAAAAATACAGAGGAACTCACTGTAACAATATTATTGCCATACAACTACTGTATATGTATGTGTTAACATGCTGCTTTTCAATAATATGTCTATAAGTTTGACTATTATGGAAGTCATTTTGAATGTAAACATGGCATTAATAAAAGTGAGATTTATTTCTGTTGTGAATGTACAGGTATCAGTCTCTGCTGGATGCCTTGACATTTAGAATTGTGGCATTGCCTAGTCAGGGAAATAACAGTCCATATTCTCTAACACAATTCAGTACTGTGTTGAATAATAAATTAATCTATAATAGTAGTTTTACTGATTTGTTTATTAGGATAGCAAACCATAACAGGAGTACCCAACTGTACCAGTGTTCCCACTCGTCGCAGGTGAGTCAGTGTCATGACCACCTTCCTCCTGTGACTCTCTGCACACAACTGGCTCCACAACCGAAACGTTGTGTTTCCTTTCTTCTCTTTTCAGCATGGAATAAACCTTTACTTGCTCCTTTGCAGCCTACGCATGTTGAGGCAGCTACCTTCTTGAACTACTTATCATACTATTATAACACATTTTGTGCTTCTAAAGGCCAAGAACGTCTGGTTTCCAGAGCATAGTACAGTATATTTATGTGCGTCTATATTTGTTCCACTCTCATGTACAAAGACACTGACCAATGACCGTCTTATTTGTTTCTATTAGTATATTATTATAGAACGTCTCTGTTCATCCACTATAATTTCTGCTCTTTTTCAATACACATTTTGTTACCCCTTTCATAAAACCTTGTCTGTAGCCATTTCAACCTTGTTTCCTTACTCCCGGTTATAAGTCCAGTTTATGTCATATCATGTGGCCCATATTGTCATCAAAACTCATCTCTATGACATTATCTTCACTAGTAGAAATGAGCATCCACATTCAGTTGGGTTTGAATGTTTCACCTCAACCAGTCATGGTTTCAACAGCCATTATCAGCCAACAATAATGTACATTTTTTTTCCTTAGAAAACATTAGTATTGCCTGGGGCAATTCAAAATGGACTAGGACTATGGTTATTTTATTCTTGCTGAAATCAATACTGCACTCAATACGATTTTACATATAAACAGCTGAAGGACACACTTGCCACACCCAATCAGATCAATCAAACCAATCATCACCAGATAGGTGGGCTTACCACCTATGACTCAAACTCACTTAAAGAGGGAATTTAAAAATACTTACAAGGCTATTGCTTCTAGCTATTAAAAGTGTATGCAGTTATATACACTAGTTAAAATTCAAAACTAATTTTAAAATGCCTGTTTATATACCAAATTTAAATCCCAGACCTACTTTAAAATGTTTCAGTTCCCCTTTAAACTCTTGAATCATGTCCAGTTGTGGTACGTTTGAACTTCATGAATTGGTGTAGATGTCTTGTTATTATTAAAACAACAGTGAGAAGCCAGATTGATTTAACTGAGCCAATTTCTTCAGAACTTCTAAACAGGCTGTAAAGCTGTCTGCTGTGCCCCATCCTGCATTCCAGCTGAACTTACTAAAACAAGACTTTATTTGCAAGTACATGAGAGCGTTAACTCATTGCTTTGTATTAGAAAAGATTAATAAATATATTCATTGTACAGCCACGTATCCAGCTGTGATTTTGTATACATTATGGGAACATGGTTGTATGTCTTATTAGTGTATTTTTTCTATATAGAGTCTAGGCACATTAAAAGCCAGATCCTCATTTTGTTTATCCAATTAATCCAAGTGGAGAGCATATCTGAGCTCAGTCCAAATCTGAGTTAAAAGAAAAAAAATACTGATAACCTGATCGCTTTTATAAATGTGGTCTATAAAATGCACATTATGATCCTTTCTGCAAAATGATTGACTGCTTTAACGATTTCCAGTGCTTTTGGTGTGTATTTAAACACTACAGAGACAGCATGTAATTCAAGCCTTGACCTTCACTATTTGACTTAGGCAGTAAATTAGGAAGGACTGGATCAACAAGGGAGCCTTTAAGCTATGTTGCAAATGGAGAGTGGAGTCTGAACCACCATCCATCACTGTGGAACAGGAGGGATTTTCACAATGTAATTAAGAAAAACTGTGCAGTCATTGGCAACTTTTTTTCTCCAGATTAATGATTTTACAATCCTTTTACTTTTCCATATGCTCGTTATGGACATATGTATGCACTATGTTTGTATTACTCCTTATTTATTTCTCAGTTCCTCTACTTATATTAATTAAAATGATGTTAAAATCTACAATATGTGAAAAACAGCATTTATGACTTATGTGATGTATATAAAAACATAAATAAATGGAACAAATATATGCCTTAGTGTTTAGTCTCATCTAAGAGCAAATATTTTTGGTCAATCTATTTTATCAGTTCGTATAATAGAAATAATGATGTAAGTTATCTTTGATAGTTTTTCTGTATACATAATAAAAAACATCTTTGCAGTAGGGCCTGAATCTCCTACCAAGCAGAAGATTCAAATGCTATTGGATTCTTTTAAACTGTTACACAGTACACAGCAACTGTTATTGGCTGAAGTCCTATTCTGTGAGCACCCTTCACAATTTGTTTATGTAGGCTGAAATATTTACAGCTTCCTTTGTTTAAGAAAAAAAATAGTATACAAAACTCAGGATTGTTGCTTTAGAATAAGGAAAAGCTTGTGATTAATCTTATTTGCTCTATATAACTCTAATTAACTGGTCTTTCAATACCTTAATAAAGATGATTTCCTAATGTTTATTCAACCCCATGAAGGTTAAGAAGATCAGGTCATTTTCAACCACACAAAGATAAAGTGGTTATCCATACATAAAACTAACTCATTAAATTGGAAATAAACTGGTCATTAAGTGAGTGTAGCAGCTAACCACAGACCCACTAAGCCCAGCCAGAACCTTTTTAGTTGTCTCATTTTGACAGGTTTATTCAGTTTTACCATCTGCAACTAAAGTCTGATGGTAAAATCTACAAACATGCATGCCTGGTTTATATGCTCAAAATGTCAATTCTCTATCACAGATTCATCCCTCATTAAAAAAGAAATCTAGATATCTTTGTAAACAAGAAAAAAAAGGCCTTTTTCACCGATTTAGTGCTTCTAGCTACAAAAAAAAAATCAGAGTTTGCAATAGTCAGTGTTCCACTAACCTTTTAAAGACTTTTTGAGCTTACAATCAAAGAAAAATAAATCACATTTTACTATCTTGCATGTTACTGAGCCAGGCCTGGAAGAGGAAAACACAGTGTTGCCTTTCAGTTTCCCTCATGCTACTGGGGTTCTGACTTTTTTTCTTTTTTTCACACAGTGCTGCGTATATAACTTGGGGCCCCGCATTGCAGCTCCCTCTGATTGATCTGATCCCTCCAGCACCATCAGCACCTCAGGAGCTGATAAGTTATATTTCCATCCAAGAACCATAAACATTGCCTCTCAAAAGTGCATGCAGTTGTTCAAACATGAGTCCTGAACTGATCCAGTACTTGTAGCAACCTGTTACAGGAAAGAGTGATGTGTGTGAAAGAAGATGTAATCGCCATAAGACACAGAGGTACGCAGAGAGAGCAACTGCACACAGTGAATTTCATCATGGCTCCGGGATAACGGCTGTCACCACCCTGTCAGTTCCTGACTTCAAATCACCAAGATATTTTTTTCTTCTGATATATTCTTTTATTCTGCGTGGATTTCACGGCTCCTCAGAAAAACAAAATATCTCCACTTGTTTTGCACTGCTGTAAGGAACCAGATATAAAGCTTGGGCTCTTATTGTATATTAACAATACAGAAAATACATCCTTGCAACTACTGTATACACAGTAGCAATTGCTTTGTATTGGCTGCTGCCTCTCAGCTCCAGGTTCATGGATTGTGTGTCTTGTGGTCATGCAGTTTGTATGACCCTCCATATTTTCATTTCCAGGGCTCCAGTTTTCCCCTTACCCCAAAGAAATACTGGTTAGAATTTATTTGCTATATTAAATTGCCCTTTCTCCATTGTCATGTACTGGACTGACAAGGGTCCAGAGGGGCAGAGCAGAAACATCTCCTCTTTTTTGTATTCTAAATGAACAGTAACCACGATGTTATGAATCATATCATTACAGGAAGGGGATTACAGTAAATAGAAAACAATTGAAATAGACTGAGCGGGCTAATCAATAAGTAAAATAAATAATCGGAACCCCAAATTTGTAAATGTATGCCAATAATATACCCGAGTGGTTGGTATAATTAGAGGCAAACACTGTAAATTCTTTGTTCTCTGACACAGCTTTGGTGAAAAGAGTAAGAATAAATCAGGATTAAACAAACATTTATAAACAATGACAATAACACAAACAAAAAACATACAACACAAAATACAACATACAATTACTGTATCTATAAATAAAAAGCATCTTGGAAGCCTATGTCCTGACCAACTCCAAGATCCTAGACTGCTACTAAGTATTCAAATACTATGTAACACCTGCACGGCCAACAAGAGAGATTAACGTGTCTTCTAAACTAAACAGAATAAAACCTACAGTTTAATCTCTCTTTATATAAATCTGGATGATACAAAGTGAATGGGAAACCTCTTTCCCTATTCTAGAATACATCCACTTAGTAGGCAAAACCGTTTTTAACCTAAGGATTCTTTAAATAGGAAATAAGAGTTTCCTGAAAACAAAAGAATGGCAAACTCTAACTAGAATCTGGTCTTTACGGTTGATCCAAGCAAGTGCCTCTTGCCTGGCACATGCTTTCTTCTCTCTTCTGTCTGTCTCATATCATTCCTTCTCTCTTTGTCCCGTTTTCTGCCTACCTGTCTTTTTCACCCTCTTCTTTTTTGGCTGTTGATCACTCTAAATCATTTACTCAGAACTTAATCTAAATCTGGTAAACCAGATAATCCTTTGATCAATGTGTCTCAGACCCCCCACCACCACCACCACTCAGCAAACACCTCACTTCCTTTCTTGTTTTGAAGCTCTGAGGAAATGCAAATGTTGACACCAGCTAGGTGTTTGACCATTGTCTCTAAATCCTGAAACACCTCAATAGTCGCTTATATATCGATTATATGTAATCTCAGCAGTTTGGTAAAACCATAATTAATGTAAAGTGGAGGTGGAATATGGATTACTTGTTTAGAACGCACAGTTGAGGTAACGGCCATCAGGACAAGGCTGACAGAACCCTAAAAGAAAGAGAAAGATGTCCGTAACACCACTGCAGAATCCCCTAATTGTTAAGTTTATGCTTCACATGTTTTAGGTGGATTGGGATTTCAGATATAAACATGATACGCTTCAGAAGACCAGCAATCCAGGATTATAAAAGTAGTTTTTAGAGTTCCAAGAAGAACAGAGGAAGATGTTGGGCTAATCCGAAAGGAGCAACTTTAGAAGTTTTTGGTACTGAAGCCGATTTTATTGAGCACGTCATAGAAGTGTCATAAGAACCAGTGGCGAGTAACCACCTGTCGACTGAGACAAGTGTAGACAGTAGAGGAAGGGTGAGGTTCATAAGACCTGAATTAATTTTTTGATGTAGCACATATACTGTATGCCTTTGGGCCTTGGGTAGAGCAGGATTCATGGATGGAGTGTTGAAGAGTGCGTCGTGGAGATAGGAGCAAAGGTCAGACTAGGATGACAGACTGGCATGGAAAGCCGGTAAGATGATTGACTTGGGGCAGGTGGTGGCACTGGCTGCCGCAGAAATAGTGAGAGATGGAGGGGATGAAAGGAGAGCCTGAGAATAAGCGATGGGGATGAGACAAGCACACGGTCTGACATCTGCTTGAACTTTCATTTAAAACTCCCGAGCAATATCCTTTTGGAAGAGTGCACACCCAAAATAAATTATACTAAATGATGGGTAATCAAAGAAAAATTAGACTACACCAGCTTTAATTAGTCCAGACCCTTTTTTCAGGATGGAATTGTGAATGATTTTCTGCGGTATGCTTCTTTGTAAGCTGCTGTGAGTCAGGTCATGTGTCTGGTGGAGTCTGTCTGTACAGGTGTACAGTAAAGTGAGATGAGCCCGCTGCCAGGAGTAATGGACAGTGGCAACGAGAGGGCTGGAAAGAATTCCAGAGAAGAGGCTCTGCGTACAGCCTCAGCTCCGGCCCTCCGCCCACACTCCCCCATTCCCAAACCTGAACTCATCTCTGTGGAAAGATCAGTGACTGTATTACAGCACGTCAGACTGTTCATCATGGTGAAAATGTCTTAAAGTTTAAAGTCTAAATTAAGACGTAATGACAAAGCTAATTAGTGAAATATGATCTATAGAAGAAGATAAGATATTTATTGGACAAAATTCAATATTTTCTTTTATTTAACGGTTTGATAGTTTGTGCATTATTTTAGAGATTTACATTTAATTGTCACATTGTTGTTTTCTTGTATAGTCCTTAGATGTCTGCAACGGAAAATATCTACAAGGTGTAAATAAATACTATTCTTTCTTTATTTCGGATTACACAATTCAAAATTCAGTTACAAAATATTTTAGATTTAAAAGAAAAATGAAACAGTAAATCTTATTATGTCTGAATCAACCTTTCTGATAAGATCTTCAAACTACTACTTCTTTCTTCACCGTCCTGTATTAACTACATATGTATGAACAGAATAATAAAAGTAGAGTAAACTCATACAAATGGCTAACAAGAAATAAATGACCTATTTAACCTTTTTAGCTGCACCTACCCAACTATCTAAATTTAAAGACTTTTACTGTTCTTCCCAACTTTGAAGCTGATATGGAGCATAATTTTTAAGAAATTAGGAAAATATGTTGTCTTTTACAAATCCCACAAATTACAGCATCTAGTATGAT
This sequence comes from Atractosteus spatula, assembly GCF_055471065.1. Taxonomy (NCBI): domain Eukaryota; kingdom Metazoa; phylum Chordata; class Actinopteri; order Semionotiformes; family Lepisosteidae; genus Atractosteus; species Atractosteus spatula. The sequence continues at coordinate 17,885,201 of NC_142720.1, forward strand.
GATATAGTAAATCTAAAAGTTTTCTCACTAAAATTAAGAAGGTGTAAGTAACAATTGTTCTTTACTAGGCACTAGAATAGGTTTAGTAAATTAGACATTTTGATCCTTGAGTGGCATAGATTTTGAACGGTCTGCCCTTTGAAGATGGAAGAGAGCAAGAGAAAGGTGTACCAGTCTTTATCCTGTTTTTTGCCTCTTTACAACACTGTACCACACTGTAGCTGTGTATCAGCAGAGCAAAGCTTTAACTTTAAAAAGGGCTTACAAACCATTAAGAAGTTAAGACAGGTCTCCTGAAGTTCCGTCATAAACTACAGCTCTCAGAAAACCTTAATTTTGTGAAATAAATAACATATCCAGATTTAGGGAATCTGGCCCAAAACTGACATGGGTTTATAATTGTACATCAAAAGAAAATTAGGTTTCTGTAATAAAAAACAGAAACTCCAAAATTAAAGTGTCAGCAGATGAGATGTGAACGTGATCTACACAGCCTAGCCAAATTAAATAGACCCCAAAGTGGTTTCGTGATTCCTAGTTCATTGACTCTTACATTCCCTCATTCCCCAATTGAATCATGAGTACACAAGAGACATTAAACCAGCACTCCAGGGTACAATATCAAAGTACACTTTCAGTGTTCCGATACAGCACTAAAGCACATTACTTAAGCCTCCAAAACAATGACTAATGCAATTAGTTTTACAATTTGGACAAAGATTTGTCTGGTAAGTAAACAGCAAAAATGAAGAAAAACAAGAATTGATTTTCATTGCAAATGGCTCAGGTACTGTGCCATATTTGATGAGACAAATGTTTATCATCCTAAACCAGTGTTTCATGTATTTCATTAAGCAAAAACCAATACTTCAGATTCTTTGTGCTGTCTCATAGCTTTGTTATTCTATGAATATTACACTGATGTGAGTTTAAAAAAAAAAACAGAAACAGATAATAATAAAAACATAGATGAGACTCAAAGGAAATCATCAATACCATGGTCGGGCCTGTTCTAGGTGGAGTAAGAAATCCAATTCTGTGTTGAAAAACTGATGATATTTGGGCATCTACACATAATATTTTAATTCATGTACAAAACCAATTTATCTCAGAGCGATCATACAAATCCCATAAATAGCAGGGCTTAGAGAGAAAGGTAACCGTTGATGTGTAAATATTTGGCTGCCATTAAAAGCTCAGATTTCCTAGTATTTTCTGAGTCTTATACCCCCATTGAAATCCACTCCTTTAGAAACTTCAATGGCCACGGTACAGCATCTGTTCACATTCTTATTTTTGTCTTCTACTGGTTGCGTCACTTTGTGACCTCTTGTCTCCGATCGCTTGTCTCTCCCAGTGCGTTCTCTTGCTCCCCCCATTCTCTTCTGAAGGCCAATTTTTCTCCTCTTCCATCTTTTCTGTTCTCCCACCTCAAAGCAGGACTGCAGAGGTTAGCCATGAGACCTGGAGTCCTACTACATCTCACTGATCAAACACCTCACCAAACCACGGCCCTGTTCTTAATATTCTTTCAGAATGATGAAAAGTAACAAAAAAATGTGTTAATTTTAAGACATGAAAGAGACATTCAAACGGTTATCAATGTACCTGTGTGCATTGGGGCACTTTGTCTCATCCAATAATTTATTTTAACCAAACCTTTATTATAACCAAAATTCCAGGGAGGCAATTGGGAATCCTTTCATCAGTGATTGAACTAAGTAATTTAATAATTCCTTCCAATCACCGAACCTTATCTTACTGCAGTTCTACCTGACTTTCTGAAGCATTGTGAAGTTATCTTTCCTTAACTGAGGTAGAACGTTTGGTAAACGCCTTTTCCTCTTTCTGTATTTTTATAATATTTGACAAACAACACATGGCAAGCAAACATAAAAGTCTAATGAATGTTGTTTCCTTTAATAGTAAATCAGAACTGTAAACGGGTTTTTCTCTGCAACTTGGAATGACATTTGCCGGTAACAAACAGTAAAAAGAACAAAAGCAGACCGTATCACTCCTCCCAGTTCACCAAGCCAAGGGCAGCCAATCTTATCTTGCTCCAGTATGGGAAGCTAGGGATTGTTCTAGCAGTTCTTGTAAGGAAGTAATCAGGGCTAAGAATATATTTTTTGAAAGGGCTGCAATTGTTTTTCCACAAGTCAGGTTTTATCAGACAGCAAGTAGGGACAAGCTTTAAGTTGGATGACAGAAAGCAAAGACCTTTTGAATAATGAGCAGGTGCTTCGCAGTGAACTCTCCGGGGATACAGGCACTGGGAGTCGAGGCAGTCTTTGCTCCTCAGAGCCTGTGGGATGGAGGCTGGCTGGAGCTGAGGCCAAAGGCAGATGGGAAAGGCCGATAAGGCACAATCAGCCAACAGGAATGGAATTTTCCATTTTGCTCAAGTTCAGGCAAGGAACGCGATTGACTGTTGTTGGCACAGCATGCACAGCTGTTTACTTTTAAAAGCATACTTTTACAATTGTTTGCAATTTCCTGAGTACACTGGCAGACGTGTATTTGACTTTGAACTTCTAAGTCTTCTGCTGCCTACTCCCTGGTTTCCAGCTCCCTAGCCTCACCTCTTACACAAATAATGTAAACACAAACATATATATTTTGTCTCTTTTACCAAGAATGTACTGTATATTAATGTAGAGGTATGTTATTTAATTAAATAATTCTATGGTGAACAAGAAATTTGCTATAATGTTTTTTTGTAAGAACTATAGCTATAAATAAATTTGCATGAAAACAACACAGTTACTAAATAGCTAGATTGACAATACAGCAGTAAGGGTGCTATACAGGGGATATTTCCGAGAGGAACTCAGCTATTCGTAGCAGTTTCTATTTTACATAAATTGTTCCAATATATTGATGCATTATTAATACACTTTATGTAAACATCTTACAGAAAATCATTTCATACAGGAAAGCAAAAAATTGAATTTGAGAAGTTTTCAGAAGGTTCTGATTAACAGTAGCACAGATTTCCTTTCTTTGTCACCAAGTCTTATGTTTACACTAAACTATTAGCAATTGCAATAATATGCACATTTCTTCTTAGAAATTAATTCCTACTTTATGTATTTAGCCAATGTAATATTTCTACATCCACAAAAGAAAATGCTCTTAGTCAGCACAAATGCTGAGAAAAACAAGAACAATAGGAATAAAAATCTGTGTAGATTTAAAGGTTTTATTTTCTTTCTACAGCAAACACATTCCTGTAGCTGTGCAGGGTTTCTTGTGTGGATTAAGAGGCTGACTGAATGAGGTGTATCATGCTGGCTACACAGACAGGGCCTCAGGCAGGTCCCTTGTTTGTTCACACACTTGATGGAACTAACAGACTCCATACTGTACCACACAGCACTGCAGACCCAACCTGCTGTATACAGATGGAGCCTCAATTAACCAGTCGTTATCTCCTCTCACTAACTGTTGCAAATACTGTTGCAAAAATCAGCTTCATTATAGTAAAGACTTTTAAATCAGAGCACAGATGGATGTATTGCACTAGACTTTGAACATGTAATAATCTTTTCAAACTTGTGCATTGTAGACATCTTGAACATTTTAGAATTTAAAGACAAACATTTTAGTAGACCATCAAAGAAGGTTATTTAATGTAGTAAAACCCAACTACACCCACCTAACATTTTCAGAAACATTCTAAAGGAAATAATACTATATTAGTCAGTAACAGTAAACTACATTTTTTTTGTTAATTAACCTGAATACAGTATACCTGCTAATGTGGAGTAATACACCTTGCTTTCTTAAAATCACATGGAACTTTAATCAACATACAAGAGAAATAGCATCTTAGTATCCTAATATCCCTTAGTATCATAATATCTCACAGAAGTACAAAAGACACAGGTAACAACAACATCAATCAAATTACACAGCGGGTGGCCAAGAGTATAATGTGATGTATACAATAATACTTTAATTTTTCAACTTGCAGTGAGTGCTTTGTTAAGAAAATGCAAAGATGTCGCATAGATCACACAAAAAGAGCCTTATGTAGCAATGGAATGCTTGATTTAATACGTATAAAAGAGAATTGACTAGTTCTCGAGTTTGCATGAAATGCATCAGAATGCATTTGACAAGCATTAACCAATACTGAGTTATTCCTACATTTGAGATACGTTCAGAGGTCTTGATCTGTATACTGTACATTAAGAATACCACTATACATTACTCAAGATTGCAAAATAATGTAAAAAGTATTAATTAGGAAATAAAACCTGCTGATGGACCTTCTTTATGCCTGACACATTAGCAAAACTATTCAGGTGTTGCACATTCTGTCAAGGGATTCAACACACGGAGGGAAGACACAGCTATAGCCAGGACAGCCTGGTGCTGCTCTTTTGAAACAAAACAACATGCTTTGTTTCCTGGTTCAACAGGGTTTTTTTTTCTGTTAGTCCAATTCTTGTGAGAGTTCATGAAGCATACAATAAACGTATTCAAGCACGATGAGTGCTGGCTTGTTGTATAAAAACACAATAGGAATTAAAACTTAATGCGCAAGACATCAAACAGAAAGACCAAGGAAAAGAAAATCCAGTATGCAGACATAGAAATTCACTTAGTGTGAATGGGGCCCTTCTCATACTGTTATATCTCATAATAACAGTGTGACCGATTATTGCAGCTTAACAGGCTCTACATTCTCCCTTGTAATCAGATCCATTTGGGCGATTTCTGTTCTTATAGTTGTGCTAATTGCATTTTAATGAAACCCCATGAGCAGTGAGTTTCTGAGATTTCAGAACCTGAAGAAATTTCAAAGAACATTTCTCTGACCATTAACTGTGATAAAATCTATTTGTTTTCCCTTTGGAAATCTCAGAACATGCAAATGTACTGTACACACATGGTCTGACCATGAGGCTACTTAACAAATCACAGTTATTTAGAAAATGAACTGGAAATCATGCTATCTCAGTTGACAAATACACCAGCTTGTGTTTAAAGAGAGTGTTGATATTTAAGCACTGAGGTATTTACCTCTGAAAAAAAAAACATTAGGTTCTAGGGTAAGGAGCTAAGCAACCAAACACTCCATTCATTCATTGTGGTGGAGTATCAAGAGAACATTTTCATGTAATTATATGTGCGAGATGTGTAATAATCCTCAAAGATTCATTACTGTATATTTTCAGATGCTTTCTTATTTTGTTCCAGAAGATCAAAACAATCATAAAATGCAACATTTATTCACAGTGCTTGAAAGGAGTGACTCGATGAACTTATTAACCTTTTCTATACAATATCTTGTCCCAAATTGTTTTTGAAGTTGGTTTCTTGGCTGATTCCAGAAATTAATATCAGTGCAGCACATACAAATCAAAGTAATTTCTTTTCATTTTGTCTTTCCAAATGTTGGTAGGTACTGTAGTGAAGAGGAAATGACCAAATTCTGTGAGTTTTACAGAAGAATGTCTGAGGATTATATAATGCTTTGTCTCTCTATAATCCTTCCTCCAGTGTCTCTCAGTGTGCAGTTTAGCACACTGAGGGAGCTTGGCTGTGCGGAACAAGGCGGAGGGCTCTGCTAGGTGGCCAGCACAGTTCAAGCCTTTCTGACAGGCACTGCGTGAAGGCATGCAGGTGCTTTGTGTAAACAAGCCTGTCTGCTGTATTACTTGGCTCAATACTCAAGGCCTAATCCTTCCTGAAACATTGGGAAAGTCTTTTCGGCACGCCTCGTTTCTCCCTGACTAAAATGAATGTACTGTAATGAAAGGGTCCCCCATCATTCACGGCTTCAGTGAGTCCATCAGCTCAAAAGAAATGACAGAGCCATGGTTAGGACATGTTTCAGCTCAGAAAGGGCTGAATTAAATCAGTGCACTTTTTCTGCTGCAGTCTTTAAGATTGGTAATTCACCTTTTCTTGAATGTGTCATAGAGACTATTGGTAATTTTTTTTTGTTTGATTCGTAACGTGAAGGCTACCTAAAATTTCCTCCCACACTAAAACCACCTCTTGAGAATTTCTGGTGGATTTCAAGTCTTTGAGATCTGCTGCCCGAACACCACAGCCCCTCGCTGGGTTGAAGGCATCCTCAGTATTGAGGTTAACCAGGAGTGAACCAGTCTCAACAAGATTAAGCCAGATCAACACTTGCCCCTACTGTGCTAAATTACAATAGATAGAGACACGTGTTAGTTTTATGGATCTCGATGCTAGACCTGCCTTTCAGCTATTGAGAGGGAGGATGAGAGACTTGGTCACTGTTGTGCAAAGGCAGGAATGCGATGGCTGTTACAGGCAGCGAGGGGACAGTAGTAAAAGCCGCCCTGACAAAGCTCTTTTAATCCCGGCCGCGAGTGATAAAAACACAAGCAAAGAAAGAGGGGAGGTGCACTGCTATCCATGTCTTGTGCACCACTGAGCAATGTTCATTTCTATCAGCAGTCGGTGAAGGGAACATCTTACAGAAACAGTCCTGGTCTTTTCTGCTCAATTGCTGTTACAAATATTTTAACAATATAATTATGTCTTTTATGCCAACTTTATTGTAACGTGGGTAATAATCACGCAATGAGGGCACTACATTATAATATCTATCCATTCATTTTCCAACCGTTTCCTCCCATTCAGGGCTGCTGGGGAGCCAGAGCCTATCCCAGCAAGCAAAGGGCACAAGGCAATATACACCCTGCATGGGATGCCAATTCCATACCAGGGCAGATGTACCAACACAGCCAAGCATACATTCAGAATCCAATTTTCCCAGAAGCCAATTAACCTTTCACAGAATATTTTTGGACTGTGGGAGGGAACCAGAGCACCCAGAGGAAACCCACGTTAACATGGGGAGAACATCCAAACTCCCAGATAGCACCCCAGGTCTGGAAATAAACCCAGGGCCCGAGTGCTGTGAGGCAGCAATGCTAATGATTGGACCAATGTGCTGGCCACTTTGTAATATCATGCATAAAATGTTACAAATGAGAGTATGTCAATTGACCCATCTAGATTATATGGTTGTCAATAATTGTACAAAGCATCTCATTCAGTCATTTCTTGAAAGAAGGCAGGGCATCCACTGGCTGGGTAGCTATCACCAGACTCTCACAACCCTTATGTAGGAGTGCTTCCTGTTTTCAGATTTAAATGCATGTCCCATTGGTTTCCACTTGTATCCAGTTGTTTTTGTTTCGCTCCTGATTCTGAAACTTTACATCATTTTAACAAGCGGGTTCTCATGTCTGATTTGTGTATCTTTCACTTATCAGTTTCTACTGAGTAGGTGGGAAAACATCCTGAATAGATTAAAACTGTAGATTGTGTGAGTGGCATAGGACTCACTGAATTGAAAAACGTGACACATTTTGTTTGCTGTGATTTTGTGGCTTTTGTATGGCTAATACAGCTGCGAAAAACATCATAATAGGCTGCCTCTCTGATTGTTAGAAATGTCTAAATCAAGTGTCAGAATAACTTCCTCAGTGAAAGAACCCCTATCCCATTTCCAAGCAAAAGAATGTCTTTGAAGTTCATAGTTTGTACATTAATCTTACAATCACTGCTGGTTAATTTACCTCACAGTAGCTGCTCATTATTCCTGTTTTCATTTCTGGACGTATTTGTTCAAACTCAAGACTGCTGCCTACTGTGTGGAACAATCTGAAATATTAGTATGAACCTTACATCACCATACTGTATGTATGTGGTCCTCTTCAAATGAGAAACATGAGCTCTTGTGTAGTTCAGGACCAAATTCCATTATTTTTTGTGCTGCATAAACATTTCAGTGTAAGAAAGTCAAAACCTGTTGCAGATGTTGCCAATTCAGTCTTTTTACCTTTGTTATTATCATCATATTAGGTTTACACGCAATATGCAATTAAGTCAGGATTATACTGTTTAGCACTACAAATGTGTGATTTCTGTGAAAAAATAGGTAACCTGTTTCAGGCCTTGTTGGTATGAGGCACGTTTTCATGTATGAAATATACAGTTGTGTTGTTTATAAATGTATTTTTTCATGTTGAGTGGATTAAGACCCAGCATGTTCTTTCATTCTCCTTTTCTATACTAAAACAAGCATCAAAGGAAAACATTAAGCTAGTCTTGGAAGACTATTTGTGCTGTTACAATATGTACTGTTACAACAGTACAATATGTAAAATCCCATTGAAATATATACTGTTGTTTTTATATACAACTTCATTTTTTTGGTGTTTGTTTGCCCCCTGACTGTTTACTATTGTCTTACTACTGTCTACTATTTGTTTCTGGCATCCCCAAAACCTAAATAGGTGTTTAGCTTCAATTGTCTACAGTAATTTAAAAAAATAATGTTTTTTTTTTTTAAAAAAAGGTTGGCAGTGTATACAGTACCTTCCAATCCCATGTGAAAGGTCATTGTTGGTAAATTTCTGCTGCTTAGATTGTTTATATTGTTTCTACAGTGTAATCCAGCTCATTGACAATCCTCCTCCCAGCACCAAGAAGACAGAATGTTTCCACAGTGGAGAAAAACAGACCAACTCACTGGGATTTTGAGGAAAAGGAAAGGGGGGAGGTTGTTATCGCCATGGAAAAAAAGAAGCCTCCCGGATTTGCTTCACCAGGCAGTCTCACTAGACTGTGTTCCTTGTTATAATACACACTGTACACAAAGGAAGTAGTTCTTGTAGCGTACTGACATCTGCCTATAAAAATCAATTGTACATTTCAATACAGAAATACAGAAAACACACAAAAATACATTCCTGCAGCATCACATATTTAGGTTTATTTCTAGATAATAGCTCATTTCTTTGTAAGTGATGGAACTGTGGTCACTCTCAAAAGGGCTATTGTGTGTTATTACTGGCTATATATTTATAAAGAATCTCTGATGTCCTATTGTAACCTGAAAGTCTTCCGTTGCTCAATTGATCATCAGAGGATTGAAAATACCCCATGCAAAAACCATCTGTGGGAAAGGAGGAGCACGGTTGCAGCAGTAATCAGTGAGAGCATGGAAGACTCTGGTCAGGAAGCACCCCACAGTACTAGAGATCCCAGCACTGGTAACACCCTGAACCATGAATGGAGGTTGACTGATTGAGATCCAGTCACAATCAATAATCACAGTCAACTGGCCCAAAGAGAGCAATAGCAAAGAATGGCAATAACTAGATCAAGACACAGCAGAGTACTTGACACAGCTCTAGAAGGGACAGTAGAACAGAAAGTTGATACAAAGTTAGACCAATAACACATAATATGGCAAAGGAACGTCTTGGAAGTAACGAATGGTATCATTGGAGTGGAAGCCAATGAACAGAAGGGAGAGAGAGAGAATCTGCACACAATCAGTGTGGAGAGAGCTAAAAGCTGTCGCACTCACTGGGAGTGGAGGGAGAGAAAGACAGCAGTCCAAAGCCTGGGAGAGGCAGTGGAGACAGCCTCATGCTGGCTCTGGAACAGGAGGAAGAAGTAAAGCTGGAGGCTGGGAGGAGATGGGCAGTGACTGGCTATCACTGCTGACCTGCCAGCAGGAGGGTGTTATGGATAAGGATATAGATAAAGGTGAAAAAGCCTGATGAAAGCTGGGTTCCACCTGATGACATCAATTACTGGCCAACAGTAATAATCAATATAAGTATTGACTAAGGTGATCATCAGTAGATGTACTGTATATACTGTAAGAAGTGGGAATATCTCATTTGTTGTTTGGAGACTATGGAGAATGGAAATTATTAAAGAGCCCTAGACCTGATATACTGAACACCTTTCTCCAAGAAACATAGAAATGTTAAAAATGTAGCTTCTAACCTGCTCTGTGTTAGTTCAGTCATATTCCCTCCAGTTGTATTTTTCATATTATGAGTTAATTGGCATCAAATCAGCTCTATAGATTTCCTTCTTTGTCTCATTAAACATCAGATTTTCTGCTCCTGCAACTGAAGAAAGACAAATAAAGACTGAAGTGGCTATGACGTGTAAATGGAATGCATTTTTCTTCGCTTACATGAAACTAAATCCTGTGCTTTTGTGAGAAAACTGTACAGAAAAGACATGTACATGATGCCGCAAGAGGAAAAGCAGTGGAGATTATTAAAAATAAGATTTAGTGCCTTATTTAAGGCATAATTGATACTTTAGCTTGTGTGGTGATACTATATTTCAACCACAGAACACCTACAGCCTGTTATTAAACATTGTAGGCACAAAGTCATCAGTGTATAATGAAATAGCAGTTCTAAAGGCAGTGGAAATGGTTTATTCAGCTCCTTTTGCAGCCTGGATGATAACGTAAACAGTAGTTCTGCTGGCGATACCATTTCAACCTACAACCAGCAGCTGCTTTACAAGGAAAACCTACAAGATGGGGTACATGACAGAAGGCAATATCAACAAGCATGTTACTTCATTGCCTCATGTTTAACTGCATAATTAGGGCAAACTGGATAAAAGACCTCGGTTCATAAAGGAGGGAGTGAGTTAATCATATGAAATGAGAGGCTGTTGCTTTTCTATCCTACATGTTAACAGTCATAATAAAATACAAAAAGTTTTTTAAGGACCAGCACATGGGTTTAATTTGGATGTCTCCAGATGAAAATCAAGGACCATACTGAAATAATTTTTAAGGCTGATTTTGCATTAACAACCCCCCCCCCCCACACACACACACCCCTCCCACTTTATTAAGGTTACATATTAGGATGAGGTTTGTGGAGGATAAGCTGGCAACTAATGCGTTTCGACCCACTATTTCTGCAGATGTAGGCGGGTGGTACCCACACCTGTAACACAGTTTCCCTGAGAGTCGGAACCCTTCTCCAAGGAATTCGAGCTTCTCTGTTATTCTCAGACGCCACACTGAAAGGAGGTTTGTTTCCCCAGTAACATGTCCTCTGCTTCTTGCCAAAATTCTGCTCTGGATCTCTTTGAAAGACCGGCCGTGTCAGCGGGTCTGGGGACATTAGCATACCAGCCTTGATGTTCATGGAGAGCGATAGCAGAGCGAAGAAAGATCTGCCTGTCTCTTTCTTCAGGGTTCTCTTTCAGCTTTCTGTGAGACAAATCCTCTGACTGTGAGGCAGTTTTGTTTCTCTTGATGGTATCTTTGAGGAAATAATGATGTCTTCCCCAGGATACTAAGCAACCGTAAACACATGTTGAGGAAAGATATGAGAGTTCATATTAAACAGCTTGAAATGTTAAACTTTTACTATAGGGAGAAAGTATCTACAGTGTGGTGCACTAATGAATCAGTATATTAAGTGAGAAAATACAACATTTACACAGCTACAGTCATTCTTGTATAAATCTAAGTGATCAAAGATCATGGTAAAAACATTTTAGTCATACCATAGGTACTGTATAATAAGGATAATAATAATAATCTGTTCTAAAGTACCTGAAAATGTATTATTCTAGCATTTGACAGAACAATAGTAAACATAGTGAAAATGTATATTTTACTCTGGTTGGTTGTGTCACATATGGTTATATTTATACTACTATTTCTTGTTAGATTTGGTTATTTTTTAGTTATGAACATTTTGCAATAGAATATAGCTTATTTTGTTGGTTGTGGAGTGCTTTTGTAAGATCGTAAACCCCTTCTTTCTTCTTTCGTCTCATGTGCTGCTGTTAATTATTGCTGCACAATTACAGACAGGAATTGAAAGACACACTACAGTACCTGAATAATCGTGAATTTACAGACTAACTCTTGAGTTTGTTGTTCTTAAGTTAGTGAATTCCCATTTACTCTAAAGCCCCTGTAGCTGAGTACAAATCTTGAACTGCTCTAAGATTCCTCTTTAATTATGGTGCAAGCTAAACAGCTAATTGAAATGTGTCTCTTAATGCCTTTACACAGTGAGACACAAGAGCATAATGTCTGACAATTTGACACAGCTCATGCCAATAAAAACACTGCACAGCTTTCTTTCCATTGTTCAAGTGACTGTTTATTCTTTCGTTGCTTCAGGTTTTTGTTTTCTGCTCTTGACTTTTTGCCTGATATGGGGAAGTCACTTCATGCAAGCTTCTGTCCTCATAATAATCCTTTGTGCATGTTGACACAAGTCAAAAAAAGACTTCTCTGTTCCCATCCAAATTGCCTTGTGAAAAGGTCCTGTTCAACCCAATCGCCTTTGTAATCTAATACAAATAAAATAAGATGAATATGCTAAAATAGCAATCCTAAGGAATATTATCATGTTAAAACCAGCTATCGAGCAAATATTAAAATGGCAGTTTGTCTTTGTGTCAAAATGTTGGCATGCGTCTCCTGTTTCCAGGCTTTTCCATTGCAGTTGTCATAATTCATCTCTCTTAATCAACATTTTAACTTGAAGCATGTGCAAATATGGCCTGTGCTCTGGAGCTTTGTGCCTTCCTGATATTAATAAAGCCTCAATCATAAATTGTGGCAAATTATTTGTGGACAACTGGAAATACTGAATCCATTTTGATGCTGGCAGAGGGATAAAGAAGGCCTTAGATTTGGGGAAATGAATGGGAACTTCCACGAAATCCTTTTTTTTTAGCCAAACAAATAACTTACACTTAAATCAAAGGATGCGTTTCCAGCGTTGTGTGATCGTTAATGAAATCTATTTCAATGGTGTGAGTTATTCAGTGGGATGTGGTGGGAGTCCGTTCTGGAAAGATGAAAAGGGATGTGACGAACTGTTGAAGAGAAAGAGGCTAGACTGCCTCCAGTCCCCTCTGAAGCTCCACCAAGCCACTGTGGTGGAGCTGATAAATCATCCCCAATATCTGCACTTCATTAAGATCACTTGATAGAAATAAAGGGATTTTTTTTCTGAACATGACTCATAGCAGAGGGATTCAAAGGCTGTTTATGGCTTTATCCATAGGTAATAAAACTTTGCAGACTTTAATTTCTCAAAAGCTTTAAAGACACAGTTATTTCGATTCCAAAAAAATATTTTATTAATTTCATTACAGCATTCTCCCTCGGCCATTGTATGTATTAATCATTTCGTGAAAATAATAGTACAAATCTGGATTTCCTGCCCCATGCTTGTCTTTTTGCATTATTATAATGATACAGCTCCACATTAAAAGCATAAAAACTATATTTGTTTGCTCTTCAGCGTGTGATAATCCTGATCTGTGTTAAATTCGAGCCCCTTTCTTTCAGCAAGAGGAAGCTTTGGTGTTATAAAGGCTGGGGTGCTTTAATTAGTCTGGACATTTCAGGACTAGTCCTGCTTTACAGAGAGTCTTTAGGGGCACCCACTACTGTACACAAAGAAATCTGCTCCATGAAAAGATCACGTAAAAGTAAAGCTGAATGAGCGTCTTGGGAAAAAGAAAGAATAGGTACAGGAAAGAAAGAAAAAAAAAACACAGATGGGAATCCATGGCACAGAAAACTTTTTAATGGGGTTAACAGAATCAAAGGGATGTGTGCAGCGTGTTGTTAAACCTCGGACCCCCGAGAATTTCCCTGGCATGTTCCTTTAAAACAAAATGTTCGAATCTCCTAGGCGTTGGCCCTGCTGCGTGTTTTTTCTTTCTAACTGTTCCGAACTATTTGTCTTTTTACTACATTTTTGGCTCCTTTATAATATACTAAGTGGGTTATCAGACACTAATCAGTTATTCAGTTCTTTATCTCTTGTGAGTCCAGATGGAATTTCACTACCTGACTCCCACTGTCTGTGATTAATACACAGAAAACTGTACTGAAAAAAAGACATTCCCAATTTGTGATTAGACTGTGAAAGAAATTAGAAGAGGAGAAAGCGGTTAATGATCTTCACAAAAATTACCATTTTCATAAACTGATTTTAAAGTGCACAATTTTGGTGAAGATTGTGTGGGATCAGAATCACAAATGCTATATGCGGTTTAGTAAGATCAGGCTTGTGGAATGACTGTAGGCCTGTGGTTTAGGGGATTAGTAAGTGTCCAAAGCTTTTGGGTATTGGAGCATGGGTGACTTCATTAGGGAGAGGCTGCAATGGCCTCAGGATGACCTGCAAGGATTTTCCCAATGCTTGGAGGCACCCTCCACGCCGCCAACCCCAAAATTGCTGGCCGTCCTCTTTCAGCTGACAGTGCACTACGATTCAGATGAACACTCAGCCAAGAACAAGAGGAGGGGAAAAAAAGTGGAAAGAGTGTGTCTGAGTCACTGTGGTTCAGGGTGGAGAACACTCCAGAGACAAAGGTTTAATTTTTTTTCTCTTTCTTTAATCCCAATTTCCTCACTGCCTTCTTGCTGTTTTTCATCTTCACTTCAAACCCCATTTCAACAATTTCAAAAACTCAATCATCACGGCATTATATACACTGAGGTTTCATCCAAAGTGCTCTTACCAGCACTTTTTTATCAGGAGACAGATACTGTACAGACAAAGTCAAGGGGTCAGCTAAAAAGCAATATTACAGTGAAAAAATGGTGGGAGAGCTGCATGAGGGACCCAGGTTCCATGTATAATCTTGGTTTATTTACAGGAATATTGTCCTTCCTCAAAAGAAGAATGCAGATCAAGGGCAGGAAGACCACGGGGCTTGTGGTCTACAAGGCTACAAGGTAGCTGTGATAACCCTCACACCTGCATTGTCACAGTATTCATTCTACTGTACTTTCTACTTTCTGGCAACAACGTGAACCATGTCCGCAGATTGCCTTTTGTGTCAAAATATTTCTTATTGATGGTTTTACTTGGTACAGATGGTTACCACAACATATTATTTTTTATCTGAGATGCACACAGCTGCAATTTTATCAACACTTTTTTTTCCAGGTTGTTATAGGGTAAGAAATTGTTGTTGTAAATTTCCTGTTTTTTACTCTCATTTGTTTTTTTCTTCTTGTTTTCCCTTTAGTCCTTTCTTCATTTGTAGAAACGCGGTCTGCACAGAGAAAGCATTCACCACTACGCTAACATTTGAAGTCTTACTGTGATTTTCCACAATTCCAGACATTACCTCTGACCTTCATTTTGTTTAGTCACCATGACAAGTACAATTACTGTATATCACTACCTTTTTCAGGAAGTAAATCCATTTACTGCAGTTAGAGCTTGCCTTGAGGGGTATATGCCTTTGCACTGATTTTTTAAACAAAATAATTATTTCTGTTTTCATTCTAGCTGTAGCCAAGGGGTGTCTATGTCCTGCAGGCTAGGCAGGTGTCATTGTTCAAATAAATATCCTCTGACAACATGAATTAACCTGTGACATATATTTTAGTCATGCAATCTAAAAGGGTGTTGTTTTAAAACGTTGGATGAGACCAATCACAGGAAAGCTGCAGATAAGTCCCTTTATCTATGCATTAAATTTAATTTAAAACACCCTATTAACAGATAACCTTTGCATTTTGCTTATAATGCATATATTATAATATATACTCGTGTAAAGGCCCATCAATTTTTCTTATGCGAGATAGGATCCCATATTACAATATTATTTTTAATCACATTTTTATTTTTAGCTTTAAAATTGAAATTTATCTTGGTAAGAACTATTAAAATATATATATATATACATGCCTGGATTACAGGGCAATTCTTTCTGTAATCCTGTTAATAAAAAACATTCTATTCCACATTGCAATGATGGCATCATCACTGAGAACAAGGAATAATGTTTGGTTCTAAATGATCTATAGTAATTTGTTTTCTTAATTTTTGTAAAATAATCCAAAAGTGTCCATGATTCTTTGCCTTGTTGAACACCAACTGATAGCTGTATTCCGTTTGGTTCAAACGATGCTGCTTTTCACAGTTTCCTTTTTAGGGCACCAAGATAAATCCCTAAAACAATGGTCAGCACAACAGGAAGTCATTTCTTAGACTGCTGTGACACTGCCAGTGGGATAGAAAAAAGTTGTACACCAGCAATTCATAGGAGCAAGGTGCAGACTGCTGAGATGTACAAGGAGCACAAGCTAACTCTTACACTGGAAGAAGGCTCCACAGCCAAAACATTGTGTTTCCTTTCTTCTCTTTTCAGCATGGAATAAACCTTTACTTGTTCCTTTGTAACCTACGCATGCTGACACAGCCACCCACCTGAACTACAAGCTAACTCATACTGGTATGGATCATAAACGGCCCTACAGTGATGTCACGGGTATTCTGTCTTTGGAACTAATTAAAACTTTCCGTACACTGCTAGACAAGCTCCCCTCATCTCCAACATGATTCAGGAAAGGATATGTTGTTTTTTTAGTAGAAATGTCTCAGGCCAATTCAGACAATGACATCTTGTCTGCTGAACTCAGAACGCAAGCTTTAAACTTGTTGGAAATAATTACAACACAGCAACATGCCAGTGCCTGTCAAGGAGTTACATGACCGTTTGCTGTGTAGCTATTGTTGTTCATTCCCTTGAGGAAGAGATGTGTTTATTTTATTAATTGCAGAAGGTGCCGTGGGAACAGCAATCAGAGCCAGGCCAGTGGTTGCACAGGTTCACCTGGCTTCGTGCAGAGCTGCCTTGTGGACATCATGGCACAGTGCTCCTCTCCCGAGCTCCGGAGATGCCCCTGTCTGCTGGCAATTGTGCTGTTAAAACAGGGTCACCCAGGGTAACACAAATGGCTTATACAGTATATGACAGAACTATAGAAGAAAACAATATTTCAGTTTTCTAATAATTGACCCACAATCTGAGACAGATTTCTATCTAGCAAGGAAAGCCTTTCAGAGTTATGACGTTTCGAGAGCAAGCAGAAGGATACATTAATCACAGGATAATATTAATTAGGTCTAACCATTTCACAATACTAGTTAACCAAACAGCCTAAAGTAACGTCTAATCCTGCATTGCGTTTTTCTATCTCCCTACCTCTGTTTATGTGTTTGATTAAATACAAAAAAACTAAAGCAAGAGAAAATTCACTTTACTTTGTTTAGTTCTTGTATATGCTCCAATCAATTAAAGCCACTTCCACAGTCAGAATAGGTTTCCTTTTTACTTTTCATTTTGGACCTACTTTACTTGTTTCTTTGCAGCTCTGACAGTGGGACAGTTCTCCAACGTGAAGTGTTCTCATGGGAGAAAACTAAGCACAGGTACAACATTGTGAGAATTGGAAGATTAAAGAACCATACAGTCTGATGTGCCCTAAAATCCCAGAATACCTACACAGCACCAGAATTTGTCGTTATTATTTGGAATCTCTTGCTGTAAAGGGAATGTGAAGTGAATTTTTGGAAAGAGGAACCAACATTAAAGAATAAAGCTGTTCAGAGCTGGTATATCACCTAGATATCTTTTTCAGGTCATAATAACATACAATTAGTATTGTTTCTAATATTATTATACATAGTGTCTAGATGCTGGAATTTTTCATAATGTATTTTCAGGGTTTTAGCTATGCCCTCAATATTTTTTATGCAAATGAAAAGTAATATATAAGACATAAAACCGTTTGAAAACTGTTAAAATAGGGGAAAAAAATGTTTACAATGCATCTTGCAGATTATAGGTGGAATTACTTAATTCAATGTGGGAACATTATTTTTTTTCAAAGAAATTCAATGCTAATTCAATTTGGCCTCAAGAGTAGTAGCGAGTGAATTCAAATTAAGTTCAAATCCTTGTCAAGTGATGTTGTAACATCAGCTGCGTTCTTCACTGGTAACACTCAATTAAATGAATTTTATTCATTTAATTTACATTGATGCTGGACTGGAGTTGGAAGGAGACTGGAAGTGAGTCAGGAATTACAACCCATTTGTTTGTTTTATAGTACTTTATCTGTCTAATCAGGGGACTGGGCTCCAGACTTACAATCTTTCTTGGTAATTCTTGTAATTAATCAATAAACAGAATATAGCACAAATCATTTGTCCATACACTCAGTGTGGATTGTTAAATACTATTCCCAAAAAACAAATAAAAAGGAAGAAAATTTATAGCAGAAAAGCCAGGATTTACAAAAAAGGAAAAAATAATGATCTTCAGAAGAGGGCATTTCTGGATTTGACTTGTCTTGCAATGATCACTGGAACTTATATTTATTATTTTTTATTATTGTATATTATTGCTGAGTTTCAAGATCATCCTGGTGAGGACAGTGAAAAAAATGTATAGTTCTGCAAAGAAGGTGGCACTCATTGCCATTCTTGTAAAGAAGGTATAATTTAGTGTGATGGAAAGGTTTCAATTTTAAAAGAAAGCTCCAGAGAATTGTTCTAAATTAGAAAGCTTTCGTGTAATCCATTCCATTGTAATAGGATGCTTGTATGGTTTTAGAGTTCATAGACTAGCACCTATGAGAAGAAACCCCTTTCTTAATTGCCTCTTTCATTTAATAATACAACCCTCAGAAGAAAACAGCAGAGTTCTCACTAATTAAGCGGTAATGTGAAAGCATTTGGACATAGAGCATTTGCAGGTTGTGATCTGGGGTTTACCACTTCAGAGAACACAAGGACATGCCTGTGATGTCATTAAAGAGTTCTTTCATTTCACCATGGGTCTCTCCTCCTTTTGTCAGTGTTACAAGATGGTCCTTCTTAAAAACGTCTGTACAAAAGAGAAACAGTACAGTTTAGTGGGTAAAAGTACCTAAAAGTACCTCACGAAGGTACTTTTCACCATGAGAGGATCTTTTTTTTCTGATCTGAAGACCATTATTGAATTCCCACTCGTTTTAAATATACAATAAAAAAGAGATCTGTAAATATTATATATAATGCTACATAACTTAGTTGTGTCACAGTAGTTTAGGGCTTTGGACTTGTAACTGGAAGATTGTCGGTTAAAATCTCAGGTAAGGCAGTCCTATTGTACCCTTAAGCAAGGTGCATCACTCAGTTTGCTCCTGTAAAATCACCATTCAGACCACCTTCGATCACCATTCAGACAGAGAGAACGAAGGGGCAGCTGCCAGGTGAAAATGAGGTGGAAGAGAGATGCTGTATAGACAAATGTGAAGGGAGGTGCTATCAGAGCAGATCTACTGGTAGAATGTTGGTTTTACGGAATGCTGGGCCCACAGGGGACATGGACACCAGATTGAAAGCCCCTGTTCTACAGGGGTTTTGACAATGGGGTTTCAATCTGCAAATACTGTACTTGTCTCTCATTAAGATCCAGTTCTTCTACGTAAATAATCAGATAACATGAAAAACATGTTCCACATGTGGTACAGTAGTTCTCCCTATTTTGATTATTCAAATAACACTGAATTGAATTATGGGAGTACTGCACACCCAGTAAAGCATCCAGAAGATTTTCAGCCTTGCTACAGTATACTCGGACAAATAAATGGTTAAGCATTTTTATTTTCCAGAAATAATCTATTCATGTTTAACACATCTGCAATTTTAGATATCTTTGGTTTGTGGTTAGTAACTAAAACTGTTTTGCTTACATGTTTGTCTATTTAGTGCTGCAACTAGTGGCTTTCTGAAACTGATATAATTTGTGATGAAAGTCACTTTAATTACTGTGAAGCAAAGCTCAAGGCAGATTCATGATCGCTATTGTGGCAGTCATGAAAAGCATAAAAATGACATAAATGCTTTGATGGTAAATGACAGGAATCTAGTCTAAGAGTTTATAAGTGTGAGAACTTTTTTCTCCCTAATTTTCTGTCCCCTGACCAAACTGTTCAGTTTGTTTTACTTTATATCTCTGTGTTTTTTTTTATTTAAATAACTATTATCCATATTCTTGCATTAATCATTTAAAGAGTAGTTAATCATATGAAACCAAGCAAGAGGTATCTGTGATAGATTGCTTTGAGAATACAGCTATTGTAATATTCCATTGTAATACTCATCTGATATTCTGTCAACTAATAATATTTTATTGTTGCCATTATTTACACATTATGTACAATATTAAAACTGATTTTTAATGCACAGTCACTTGTATACTTTTTCCCAATTCTGTTGCCTTCATGACAACATAACAACATAAGATAAATGTTCTAAATATTTTAAATTTTATTCAAGGTTTTATTGCATTGAATTGGCATAGTCATAGTACACACTAAGTTCCAACACCATTGCTTATGTGCAATATTTCATTACTCATAACATAAGATAAAGGATTCATTTATATTAGAGCTGTATTGGATGTATTTTTTGTATTGGATATAAAAAATCACATCCTTACTAAAGATGGCAAATAAATCAGAGACAAAAACTGCAGTTGATGTAAATAATCTGAAATTTACTCCATCCCTCACCCCACACTTTGCCTTACATTTCCTCTCTCTCTCTCCTCCAAACACCTGGAGAGACTCCACAGCTGAAAAACCGTTTTTTTTCTTACTTCTCAATGTGGAATAAATCACTGCTTGATTTTGTTTTTCAGCTCACACACTGATGCAGTGCCTTGCTCAATCTGATATTTCTGCCTTGTCATTTAATATGTGTATCATTTTGATTTTATTTTCCCTGCCAGTTAAAATATGGTCAGACACTGTGAAATGGAAATATCCTTGAAAAGCTTGAAAAGTCAGAACATGTTAAAGCTGCACAGAGCTACAGGGACTGTAGAGCCTGAGGCAGTCATGATTCGATGAAGAGCATGCAGGTGATCTAAACCCACAAGGATTGCACAAGTCACAAGGGGACTGACAATGTAATCAGATGAACCAGAAGCACTTCAGGACAGTGAGTCAGTGACAACACTGCTGACTCTGTCAGCATGACAGACCTTACAGCTTTAAAATCAGTGCTTTAGTTTTTATACCTGAAATTATGGGAGCTGTCAAGACAGTATGTAAATGGATTCTGTGATATAAAAAAATCAGCCCTTCAGAGTTCTTTATGATCCTTTTTATGACGTAATTTAACAAACTGATAATGCAATTTGAGTTATGGGTGGTTTAAGCAAAAGGTTTCCAAAAACGCACGATGTTACTTATACAGTACATTTGCTTTTGAGTCAATGCACACTTCATTCTAACTTTTGGCTTTAAACTCACAATACAGCCCGTGATACCATATAAAGGTCCAATAGACAATACTTTTAAAATGAATTAGAAGCTTTGGACAGGCAATAATTCATGAATTATGACAATGTAATCAGCAGGAAAGGCCATCAGCTCCTGAAGGCCTTAATGCCTGGAAGAGACTACGATCAGGCAGTCCACCACTCACAGCTGTCTCTCTCCAGTCTGGACATTTCACTTTGCTATAAAGCAAACACTGCAAACCAATTAATGCTTTTCTCAGAAACTTAGCAGTCATGACCCTGAAACAGAACTGACTGTTGTCTAAAACAAAAAACAAAAAAAAATATACAAAGGAAATAACACTTTTTTTAATTTAGAATTTGTATTACTGTAAAACATATAAATATTTTTTACCCTTGCCTTTCTTATACCTAAGGTATTAAGACCTATCATCATCATCATCATCATCATCATCATTACTACAATAATAATAATAATTTTATGGTTATCAAGAATTTAAGGTTATACTGAACTTAAAATAAATGTTCCTACTCCAAGGTTTGTTTTACAACACATTCAAAATGAAATGTTTTCAGAGTACAGTGAAGAATACCAATCCTCAGAACATTGAGAAATCATTCATTTTAAAAAGATGAGAAATTGAGAAAATTCATTTTCGAAACAATGATCTGAAGGCTTCTCTTCACTTGTTAAAAATGTAAATCGTCATACTTTTATTTCTTGGATATCTTCCACAGAAAAAAGGCTAAAGCTCTTGGGACAAGTAAACTGCTTAATGTCATTTGTCATCAAACAGAAATATAAATTTGCGGAAATGACACAATGAAACAACCAGTGAGTGTGGACCAACATTCGACTTTGTTTTCCTATAATAGCTTTCAATAAAACTTTTTCAAATGCTTCAAAATGAAAGCTAATGAAAATGAAAACAAGTATCTACAGTACGTCTTAAACAGTCAAATACAAATTATGTCTAGCATAATGGTGGATCATAGCTTAGGATATATTACAACTACTAACATTCTATTGAATCTTTGTTTTCTTATGCTGTTTATGTCATTTTGATTTTTTTGCAGGAATTACTTGAGAACATTCGTGATCATTCCGTGAATATTAAAGAGACATTTGGTTGAATGAGTCTAATTTCACTTTAAGTATGAAACTATGCATCATGACCTGATAGGCTGATAAAAATGGCAAGCAATTTATTGGATTTGAAATAGTGCCAGGTATTGTACTATTCAATAAATTATAGTAATTGCTGTCTTACTTTGCATCAATAAAATAGTAAAGAAAAATAGCTCATAGGTGGCAGTAATTATAAGTTATCTAAGTGCGTGTTACAGCATTTTTAATCAGTGTTAATAACATTTAATTACTGTGGTGTTGCAAGTTTCTAAATTGTTCGCTTAGTCTGCCCCTGGGAGGAGAGAAGATTAAAAGGCAGGCACGATTCCAGCGGGCAAAGTCAAACTAGGGCAAGAAGAAAGGCATGGAACAATAGCAAGGATCAGCAAATAGAACTGTTTTCAATGTCTAGGCCTTTCAAAAACACACTCAGCTGCAATAATGGCAGGCTTAAAGGCTGCATTTTTTGCCAATAATTTTGCTTTAAAAGCTCCCAATTCCATTAAACACACATTCCACTTTCTTATCTGCAAACTTTGCCAGTAATTAAATTTTTCTGAATTGAAAAGTTACAGCTGTGCAAACTCAGAGGTCAGAGAAGATTGTTGCCAGGCAACCATTTACCACAGGTCTAAGGGGTCCTCTAGGCCTAAAGACTTTTTTGTTCTCTGTTTACGCAAGGGAGCCACACTGATTGATAAGCAGCAGGTTCAAATTATTATTTAGTGTTCATCACATGTGGAATAAATACTGAATTATTATATCAATAGAAACATATTGTGTATTGGTACACGTACTAGTTAATTCCTTGGTGAAAAATATAAAGAAAGAGGAAAAAAACTTTGAAGTTTGCATTTTTGCCTTTTAGCCTTTTTCAGTTATTTCATTATATGCAAATAACCAATGAATGTTATTGAAGTCTAATGTAATTTTTCAGGTGAAAATAAAAACAGCTATAAACTGCTTGTCATTCAGTTAATACCATTAAAAATAAAGCCTATTTACATTTAGATACGTGTATACATATGCAAATATACTGAAATGTTAAACTGAAGATCAAATTCTGTTCCGTTTGAGTGAGATTTGTGTTCCTTTGCTTGCAACAGAAAGGGCTATCCGGGCTACAGAAAAGGTAGTCAACAGTACCACCAAGTGGTCATATTACAGAAGACCCGTCCTTTAAATTCTGCACGGGGTCAGATATAAAACATGAGCTTCTTTATTAAATCCAGGAAGACTTCCATTTTGATCCCATTTACATTTAATTAAGATTTAAAGACCAGTACAGCATATCATGGCAGGCTTTTTAGCTCATAAACGTTTCGTTTGCCCAGACACTGGTACAGTATATTCTGCTCTCAAATCTTTTAACATTTTGCAGTCAGCTACACAGAGTTGTCAAATTTCATAAACTGTCTCCTTAAAAAATGTCACAATTACAATTTACTTTCATATTAATATGTCACTTCTAACTTTGAGGCCCAAGGAGTATTTCTGTTGTAAACTTAAGAACTGTGTATGTATCGATGAAGGAAACAAAGGAAGATATATCAGTGGATTTTTATTTTGTTTCAAACATGGTACCTTGAGAGCGAAACCATGAATTCCCCTCAGCCTTTGCTGACTTTCCACTTCTCCGCTCCCCACACCTGGAATCGCATGATGCCTGCGCTGTGGACAGAGTGTCATGGATGTCGGAAGGGACAAACCGTGGAGAGGCAGGAGAGCGGAAAAAGATCCATATGCTTAGCAGTGGAACGGGGGATTAGCCCGGGCTCAGCAGTTCAGGAGTTGTATAGAAACCAATGCCCTCAGGCAGTGGACATGGGGCGACCTGGGTGCTAGGCAGGTCTCAGGACATCCGAACGTCAATGCTGAGCGAAAGTGAATGAGTGACCCGGAAATATATAGCCCCAGAGAGAGAGACACCGGAAGGACAGCAAAGCACAGGAAACTAGGGACAGGACAGAGTGACACAGAGTCCTTGGATGTGCAGAGTTCAGCCAGAAAAGAGGCCCTTTATCTGCGGCCTGGCTTAGGCTGACATTTCTTGCAAGAAGGCACCAATTCACTGGCTTGCCATCTGAGAGACTGACTGGCCCAAGACTGGGCTGGCCTCTCTTCAGTAATGAGGCTGGAAAACTACATGTAGCACGAAACGAGGGGTGTCACCAGCCTGCCAACAAACACGGTCAAGCAAGCATGGTCTGTCCATGTTTTTCCTTGACGAATTTCGGAAAACAGACCCTTTTTTGAAGCAGAATATAATGGACATTGAAACTAAAGCAGAGATTCAAAACATCTTTAAACAAGGATGAGAGATTTTGGAAGGTTTTGGAATCCAGTACCCAGGAATCTCTCAAAACTGTCGGGTACTACTGTATGAGAGAATCTCTTGCATTTGGGTTCCAAGTGAGCTTTTATAGATTTTACAGTAATCTATATTTGAAATCAAAGCTTAAAACAAATGGCTGATTCTGTCTGACTGAGGAAAATGTTTTGTAAAACTTTTTATGGTGGGTCAGTGAAAGAATTAACTTCTTTATATGCATTAAGCATGGACGTTATGTATATTTAATGTGGATTTAGGGTCTAAATACAGAATAACATAACATCACTTTATTAGCCCTTGCATTAGGAATCCGTCTTTTTGCAGACCCCAGCTTGCTGTCCATGAGACACACAGACAGGGAGAGAAGCTTGGAGTCAGAGCTCAGGGACAGCCTTTGTACAGCACCCCTGGAGCAGTTGGGGTTAAGGGCCTTGCTCAGGGGCCCAACGGAGTAGGATTTCTCTGCCGGCTGCATGATTTGAACTAATAAAAAAAGTATTTTTAGATCCTATATCTAGGAACTGAAGGCAAGATGGAACTGTGCTGTCTGTGCCACTGGCTCACAAAAAAGGCGAAGGCCCCCTCAGCTTTCTCCTTCATAGAATTGCCATGGCAACCACAAACAAGGCCATCCTCATGGCCAGTATGGAGGCATTTGGGTTGCAAAAAGTCTGTTCAACAGCTTCATCTTAGTTTATTTAAGGACAAATGGCAAACAATTCATATAGAAAACAGCTTGATTTTACAGTAATCTGTAGATGAAGTCCCTTTTAGTGTTGTGTTTTGTGCCATGAAAGACGTCATCTGCAGTGATCCTTTCCATCACAGTTCTTGCTTCAGTCATGTCTTGAATATATTGTATTTCTGGAAGGATGGCATTTTATAAACAGTCCTGAAATGCCTGGACTGTGTTATTGTCACTTATAGGAGGCTGCTTCTTTTTTAAGTACGAAGAAAAAAATATTAGTAAAACACCTGTGTGGAACTGATGAAATGAGCTCTAAAGTTGTTTGACTATAACTTAATGCCCACTTGCTAGCACACAAGGCTAAGGGACTTTTTCCTGCAGGTCTTCACAACGAAAGTCCTAAAGGACAGACACAGAAATCTCGGCCTGGGCCTCCATGACTCCATAATCAATAACAAAAGTGACTGCATATTCAAGCTCTAACAGCAGTATCACCTGTGTACCAGCCAGAGGGTGTAGATTTAAGGGACTCATATTTCCCAGCTGGCACACACAATTGCCAGTCAGTTGCTCATTCATTAGAATGCCACAAGTTACAGCAGGTCAGGCAAAAACACCTTCTATTGCACATAATTCTTTGCCATTGGCTTCAAATTCTTCCATTTGAATATCAGACCAACATTTATCAGAACTGCAAACCTTCCCCTTATACAATGTGTTAGGACATGAGCAGAATAAGGCACAAAGCAGCAGCACTGAAGAATGAGATTGTTCATTTGTGTAAAGACCCCTACAGAAGGTCTTTAGTAAGGAATATGGAACTGAATTCACCAGCAATTCATCGACACTGTACTACAGGGGGAAGAAAGTAATGTAGTTATTGTGGTCCTTAAAGTAATGGCAAGAGACCTGGGGTTTACAGTAAGTTACTGACTTCTAAAATGTCTATATAAAGTACATGTTTGAAAATAAAACATGGAGTCTTTATCTTTGCTTCCCAGTCTAAATAAGCTGGGAAAAATGTTTTCCCTCTTTGTCTGTGGCACACCACCATGTCCAACCAAGTCAGTCAAGGACCCACAATCCTTGAGGCTGCACTCTGAGAGCACAGACAGGCTGGCCTTGCTTCAGAAATAGTCCTGTCCCTGTCCTTGCCAGCCCAGGGAGGGATATAAATAGCATGCCTTACGCTCGTAACTGCTCCTACCATCAAATAACTGCACCCTTCAAGGTTAAAAGAAGGATTACACCTCTTTTATTCCTAAACATTATCCAGATATGATGTGCACATGCATCTATTTGCATCCACAACAAGAAACCCAGATGAAAACAAAGCTGGCTCTAATGGCCGAACGATACGAAACGTTAACAAGAAGAATAACTCTGAGACATTGTCCAAGTCTCTGGGTCCCTCAAAAGAACTGAGGAAGTTCTGAACATAAAACCCTTTCATATAGATTGTGTTATGTACATAAGGTTTAAATGTAAAAAAAAACACTTAATGATCATTTTAATTGAACCTTGTATTCAGTGCAAGAGTCTTTAATTTTTCTGTCTTTTATTTTGTACACTACAGTATAGGGTCCACAAAAATAAAGAATCAGACATCAAACTCCTGAATATAAAACATACTGTAGGCGCTTGGCACTGCCAACAACTAATTAAATCAACTAATCGCGCAGAAGGGAGGTTGTTCTTGCATAATCGTGCAATGTGGTCGACTGGAAGATTGTGTACTTTCTAAACCAAGTACAATTTTAAAGAGCTTTACAATTCCCTATTAGGCTTTTGCGTAATATTTTTATTGTGCCATATTTTCTTTTGGAGTGTGCTGACAGCTCCCCCTGCTGGATACAAAGAAACATCAAGAACGGACCGACATTCTCAAGAGAGCTTACACCCGGACTTTTCGCATATTGGTGTTTTGAATTTAAGTTTAAGAAATTATTTAATGGGAATACGATTAACTAGATATGGTTCCATTACAGAACTTGTATTAACTGTGGCATTGTTGAGAAATCAGCAAGCAATCAAACGGCCCTCACAACACCCTTAATGGACTGGAGTATTGAGAGCAGTTGTAACTAGAGGGTTCAGCCCCAGAGTGTTGTCTGTATAATGTAACAAATTTCATTCGTGGCAGAGGAAGCTAGATTTTGTATTTCAAGTAAATATTTTGAGTTGAGTTGAATTTAATTTTTGTATAGCGGACTTCACAATAAGTGTGAAATGATGGGGTTATACAAAATAAGGAACGAATAAATGTTTATTTCATGCTGAAAAGAGAAGAAAAGAAACAACGTTTCGGCTGTGGATTTTTCTTCGGGTATGCTGACATAGCTACCTACTTATACAAAATAAGAGTTCTTAAACCTTGTAGTGTAGTAAATACGATTTTTTTGACAATGTCTTACTGTTATGTTGCTATTTACATTATGAAATAAAGGCATGAATTTCTCCTATTTAGTATCATTCCCTAATTTGCCTTTTTTAAATTGTCGTTGGAATATTTTCTCAGCATTATCCCTCTGGAATGTTTGGATTATTTAGGGGACTTTAAAATAGTATTCGTGATTAATACTCGGTTTATCGGCGAAACAGAAAAACATGATTGCAAACAATTCACCACTTTTTAAAAATACTTGGAGACAAGTCAGAGATTCTAGCTACAAAGCTCTTTTAAAATGCATGTGTATAAAAAAAAGACCTGCTCCAGGTGAGGCTCGAACTCACAACCTCGGCATTGCTCTGCTTTGTACTGCTATATAAGTACCGCGCGCTAACCGATTGCGCCACTGGAGCTCCAATAGTATCGTGCAGCAGAAGACAACATAGCCTGTACTCGAGCGACAGGTCGCTATGCGTTCAAATTTGTCTTGTATTTTTCTTTAAGCATCACTGTTTCATGTTTTGGATCTCTGTGAAATACGGTAGAGCTCTAAAAGCCCACCAGGCAACTGTTTTATAAACAAGCCCCGTTACGGCCGTAAACAACTACTTAAAACATTCAACTTCGTTATGACTGTATACTATAACCCACAAAATAACTTTTAAAATGTCGTTTCCGCGACCAGAATGTTGTCTATTAAATATTTGAAAAAGTCATAAAATTGCAACTCGTATTGCTTTCGTTGCTATCTAACCTTTGCGCATGAAAAATATCATTTCATAATCCTCATCCCATTAGCCGTTATAACCCTTAGTACGGTATTGCGAGAATACATAGTACAGATAGCAATCATCAACATGTACCACAGATAACTGCACCGGCGCATTATACATATTTAAAATGCCCAATACGAATTTTCTTGAAGATGAAAAAAGGCTGCCAAGCGCTGGGCCGTCTCAAACTGAGCTCCAAGCACCGTTTTCCCTCAAGAGCTGAAATGCTGTCACGTTAACTCTACATGATTTCCCTTGAAAGAGATTAAAATGAATATGTATTTCCCTGTTCCGTACATTTACAAACACAAGAAAAACCCTAAATTACTGATCTCTTATTTAAGGTTAGAAGCTTCAAAACTGCAGTTACAGCACTTCGCCAGCAGACGCCGCACACACTCGTATCCTTTAAAAACAACAGCTATCGTCGTGTTTTAAAATTACAGTACTGTAGTAGTAAAGATCATCGGTTTGATCGGGTGCAGAGCAAATAAGCGTTATTTTCCGTACTTATTAAAATTATAATTGCATGGATATTACGTAGAGGAATTTATCTGTGCCACATTTCCAGAATCTGTTTGAGTCTTTAAGCTACTTGAATGCAGTCTTATTTAAATATAATAAATGTAATCTGTTCTAAATATGATAGAAGGGATTTGTGTAACA
Organism: Atractosteus spatula; assembly: GCF_055471065.1. Lineage (NCBI taxonomy): Eukaryota > Metazoa > Chordata > Actinopteri > Semionotiformes > Lepisosteidae > Atractosteus > Atractosteus spatula. The sequence continues at coordinate 17,914,091 of NC_142720.1, forward strand.
TCGGTGCATTCTTGTATCTTCATTTAAGTGATTCAATTACATATTAAAAGACATATAACGTTTAGTCCATTTTAAATTGTGCTGTTTGGAATACTGTGGTAATGTTGTTTCATAGATGCTAATACAGTATCTCTTCTGTGTGTTATGTGTCTGTTTATGTGTGCTACGTTTTTAGTCCATTCCTTGTTTGTGATATGTCACGAACCCTCTTCAGGACAGAAAACCTTCGCCTCTGTTTCAGCACAGGTACTTAACACAGCCAACAAATAATTGAATCAATCTGACCACCAATAGGGAGTTCTGCTATAATCAATGATTTTGGTTTCATTTGATGTCTACCGTTTAACTTCGAAAAAATATGTTTAGTAACTTATTTAAGATTATTATTAAAAGAAAAATAACACTAAGTGAAGCTTAAAAGGAGGAGTATACAGTATGCCGGCCTCATTTCAAGGTTCCAGAGCTCTCAAAGGCAAGCTGTGACAGTCTGTCCTACTTTCACCATCTTATCGGCCCAGACCTTGTCAATAATACCTTCAAGGTCACTGTGTTTTCAAATTTCACAACCTTGGCTTCCAATTATTAATTGTTACATACTGTATTTATTCAGTATGCAGCCGCACTGACATTTTAAATAATGCTAGCATGCGAGTAAGTCAAAGCCTAGACTTTACTATTCAGGAAAAGACAGCAGAATGAGTGTTTGTGGATAAATATCATGCACAACATGTTGAAGCACTTATAAACATCATCATCATTTTATTAAAGAGGCGTTTTCAAGAAATCCATAGTGTTCGAACAGTAGTAAAAAAGAAAAGCACAGTAAATTGGTCTAGTAAAATCAAGGTTAAAACTAAAAATAAAACAATTCAATGCTTTAATGAAAAGAAAGGTCATTCGCAGAGATTTAAAAATGTTGATAGAGCCAACTAATGAGTCTGAGAAGTGGATTTTATTATATAATACTGCACCTGGAGCAGCACAGGTCCTTTATCTCACTGTGTGCAGCCCAGTCTCTGGAACAGTAAGAAAACCTAAATCAACAGATCTCAAATTAACAGCTGGACTATACTCACAAAGTAAGCTTTTACAACAAACTGGAGCTAGGCTATTCATTGCCTTGTACTGTACATGAACAGGAAAACATTAAAATACCTTCTAAATTCCACTGTGTGTCAATGCAGAGTTCACAGATGACAGGGTTATATTGTGATGAGAACACAGTGCCTTGAGCTGGCGTACAAGCCACAGAATTCTGGACAGAATTGAAATCTGCTCCGTCCTTTAGAAGAAACTGCCCCATAATTAACACCAAGATTACTAATGCCCATCAAGGGTTAAATTACTTCATCAGCAACTACACCCCTGAAGTCATTACCTTAGCAAAGATGATGTTGGATGTCACTGAGCATAACTTCAGTCTTGTCACAGTTCAGCTTCATGAAGTTCTGTTATATCCATATCTTAATATCAGTAAAGCAAATTACTTTTATAGCTTTAGAGGTAATGGGGACTCCCTTCCACCACTGTCAATGGATGTACCCCTACCTGGATGATGTGATGTAGCAAGAGTACATCAGTATGGTCACAACACATCAGCTGTCAGTGGGGTGAAGAACAGAGTAATAAAAGCAATGTATAGATGGGGATTATTAAGAGGCCACGACTTGTAAAGTCCAGGGGGAAATTTGGCCAGGACAAATCTGGGGGTCCTCATAACAGCAGTGAAACCCCAGTCCATGGTAAAGAATAATCTTAACTAGCTGCAACATCTATGAACATTTGTCTCTTCTTTGCATTGACATTGAGGAAAGACCTTCTTCATTATTTTCTTTTTTGATTTCTTTAAACCATCTTTCTTGTTTCGGTGGTGTGTCACTAGCTTCACTAGATCATTACTTTATCTCAAATTAAAATAGTTTTATACATATAAACGAAATATTGTTCTTATTATCAATTAAAGTGTTTTGCGGCCCATTTCAAGTATCAGGTAATAAAGTCAGTCGTCTTTTAAGTTACAACACAGGAACAAATACACAGTAGATGTCTATACCACAAGAATGAGTACTTTATAAATATTGAAAAACACCACTTATTATATCCAAACATATATAAATGTAAAAGCAGCGTCAGTAATATTGCTGTTGTAGGTAAAGTAATCCATAAAATAAGATGATGATTCTTTCCAAATTACTGTATTCTAATTTCGAACTACAGAATATACTTATTCTACCTACAGTCTATGGTTTACACCTATGGTTTAAATAAGTAATAGGTGCTTCTAAGTATTTATTTTAACATAGGGAAAAAAACTAATCGGTCAGCAATTAACCAAGAAGTACATGCAAAGGATGACATTAAGCATATCAAGTATTATGTTAAGCACTTTCGCAGACCGCATGTTTGGTGAAATGTAAGACATTCGTGTGCTTTTTTTAATGAAAAATACTTTATTGAGGAACCCCCTGTGAAATTTCCTCTCGTCTTTCTGGTTACACACTGTCTTCCCTGTTTCGTTTAGTCCTAACGAAGTAACTAAAAGAAAGGGGAACTGGGGTGAGTCACACAAACTGGTCTTTACTCTCTAGTTGTTGATTGTAGAAGTGTGCGTCAAGATTGCACAATGGACAAGGTCGTATGACTAAGTGGCTCAAGAGGGTTAAAAAACGTTTTAACCACACAGTATTCACTGACTTTAACTGTCTTAACTACAAATGCTTCTAAATACAGTTTTAAAACTGTCATATACAGTACAAGTATATTATTGAGCTCGGTAAAATTTCAGATTGTACTGCATTATTCTTAGAAACCTGGGGTTATAAAGAAAGTAAGAGTGGGTGGTGGTGGGCGGTGTATTGTACGTCATACGTCATAAATACATGTTGATTTAAGTGGAAATTTAACAATATGAACTGGGCTTTGCAAAAGTTGGATGTTTTACGTCCTTCTAAATCGCAAGGGTAACTGTTATCTATTGAATTAAATAATTAAGCCAAAGCGAAAAACGAAGGGGTCTAAATTATTGCAGAAATGAACTGTTTGCCTCTTTGCTCTACGTTGCTGCCCATAATTCCGTTTAAAAATTTCCTGAGGAAAAAAAAAATGGAATTTAACCTTTCCTCCGAAACAGTGAAAAACCAAACTCCTCCCTCGTTCCGACTTGAAATTCCTGTTCTGTATTGGTAAATCGATGGTACTTTATACCCAGCTGTAGTGTAGACGTTCATTCCGTGTTTTTGAATTTATCAAAACTTTTGAGAAGACCAAAGATACAGTTTTAGTTCTTAGGGGAATTTTGTGCACTGCTGTAATTCAAATTCACTGTACTTAAAAATATAGAGTTAAACATATACTCATGGAGACAGAAACGCTGCTTGTCAATGTTCAAAAATGGATTGAACAAAACAAAGAAGCTTTCGTTCCACCTGTGTGCAACAAACTGATGTGAGTAAGAACTTTCTGTACTTTGAGAAGGTGCCCAGCTTGTATCCCCAGAGGGTGAAACTGCCAAAGGAACAAAAACTTCATGATTTTGTGTGGGCAGATAATGTAACAACAGGAGATACACAAGTGATTTTTTTTCTCATATTCAGGCAACGATTTTCTTTTTGCCCTTAAGTTGAGAATTTTGCGTTGACACACTGCAACTGCAGTTGTTATGGTTCTACGCAAATCTTAGTGGCTTGTACATTCATACCAACGTGACACCCAGTCAGTGCGGCTGTATTATGTGCAGTGAACACCAAATTAACAAGTGATTAAACTACAGGAAACGCCTATCGCTGATCCTGATTCGCTTATCTTTAACTTTAGGGTATCTGTCAAGTAACGTTACAGTTGGCATGATACTCTTTTGGGGGATTAAATCTTTAATTTTATGTTTTCTATTTAATTTATCACAAACGGTGCTGTGAACCCGATCTACACTATGTACAGTATACTATTTGATGCCGGGTTTCAGTTTTTTGCTAAATAATTTTTTTTTTGTACATCATAGTTTGTGTTTCTTTCGAATTTACACATTATCCATGAAAATCATTCATTACATGAAATCAAAGTAACTGTACTGTATGTATAATATACAGTATGTATACACTTCTTTCTACATGCAGGCACTTTTCCCAGTTGAACATCATGTTTGTAGGAGGCCCAAACACAAGGAAGGACTATCACATTGAAGAAGGAGAAGAGGTGAGAAACCTGATTCTCAGTGTGAAATTTGTTGCCTGATGGATGGACAGACTTCATTAATAATGTCAATTCTTTCCCTAGAGAGTCACTCATAAACAGCTTTTACTTTAATAATTGTGCAGCTTCTGTTGTGTCTTTTAACATTATTAAACACATTTCATTTAAAAAAAATCAAAATTGTTTTTTTCAAGAAATTTTGATCTCTCAGTCATTAAACAAGCAAAGAAGTTTCTTTAACGTAAGTAATACAAATACAAATTGTTTAATGTAAAAAAGGGATTACTTACCCATACCTGTGAGTATGACTGTATGTGAACTGGAGCCCTAGTATTAATTTTTTTTCTTTGGTGTGTTTGATGTATAACTTTGTGATAAAGTATTAAGCTGAGCTAGAAGACTTCATACCCATATTATCAGCTAAAGGTCACTATCGTGTGGATGCCGTAAATTGACCTTAAGCAATTCTGCGATATCTATGTGGGTAATTTGTCTCAGTGGTGGCAATTGTACATGCAGTAGCTGATACAGTGTTCTGACACATTTCTGAGTATTCTGAGGACACAAGAAAAATTTTCAGAAGTTTTGAACATTGTCATGCTCCTCTTTTCTGAGGCGTTTTTGGTGAATGATTGGTAAGCACTTAATTTATTTCATCTTCAGGACAGTGAACTGGCCTGTTTATAAACCCACAGTATGCCAATAAAATGTCAATTGCTTATAGGATCCTACTTCCTAAATTCCTAGTGCTTCTTGTTTTTTTTTTTATTCCTTTACATTATCAAGTAAATTGAGAACAAATTCACATTTACAACCTGGAGCAGCACATTCACTGGAGCAATTTGAGACAAGTACCTTGCTCTATAATACAGTAACAGTTTCCCACTCTGGATTTGGACCTGCAACCCTCCAGTCGAGAGGCCAGAGCTCTAACCATTAATCCATGCAGCTGTCTGATTGTGCAGTTCAACTCGGCACTGCCACTTCGTGCTCAAATTCAAACCAGCTGTGGTGTCTCTTTTCCTCTGAGCAACAAAATTGGAAATGTCTATAGCATCCAAACATTTTGTTATTGACAAAGGGAGGTTTGTGCAAGTGTAGTAGACCAAGCGTCATTGAAAAACACTTTTCTCTTCACATTACCCCCCACTCCAGGTAATTACTGAATACAATGAAATATGTTGAAGGGGGAAATTCCATAATACATTAGGAATATTCTTTTTGTTTCTCATTATGTTTATTACTTTTGTCTGCTCAGAGTAGAATTATCCTTCTGCTTATCATGGAAAAGGTGAAAGTGACTTCATTTTGTGGTCTAAGCAAACATCTCAACTCCGATTTCTGTGCTGCAGCTATTTTACCAGCTCCAAGGGGACATGTGTCTGAAGGTGACTGAAAATGGGAAACACAAGGACGTGCACATTCGAGAAGGGGAGGTGAGTCTCAATCAGATGTCCTCAGGAGCTGAGCATGCAGTATTTATTAGTGTAATTAATCCTCCAGATTCCAAATCACAGTCCTTCCATCTGTCATTGTGAAATTCTACGTTGAATCACGTTTGTTCACTGCAGTTATAGTGGCAGGATGTGAATAAGCCTTTCACCCGAAAGGGAGTTCCATTTTTTGCTGCAGACGTGAAGATATGGCAGGTCCAGTCATTGTTGCCTGTTGTGTGCAGATGTTCCTGCTGCCCGCACGAATCCCTCACTCCCCACAGAGGCAGGCCAACACTGTGGGACTGGTGGTGGAGAGGAGGAGGCTCCCGTCAGAGACCGATGGTCTGAGGTACACTGACCCCTCAGGCAGCATTCTGCAGGCAGACTCAGCTCCAGCAGCTGTGATAATCTGTCCAATGGGATTCTTTCCACCAGAGGGCAGTAAAGGTGTGCTCAACAAATTAACGCTTACAACAGCAGTCAATCCTAACTGTGGCTGTGTTGTGTTCAACCGAACTGTGTCAAGCTTCTTACCACAACCACAGGATTATAATCACACCTGAGATTTTCCTGACTTTTCTTTTTGGGAAAGATTGCGCTAATGCTTGAAGAGTACAGACACAAAGCTTTTTTAGTACTAGCGAATGTACGGGTGACTACATCGCTTTGTGATTTATTAGGTATTACATTGAGAACACCACAGATGTGCTCTTTGAGAGGTGGTTCTACTGTGAAAACCTGGGAACCCAGTTGGTGCCAATCATCCAAGAGTAAGAGATGTTTCTTCTGGATATAAACTGTATTAATTGAGCACAGCATGTGTTAACTGTGCTGCAGCCTGAGCTACTCTCACTGATACACAGGACTAAGAATCATCCAACAATAATATTGACTGTCTCTTACCGACTGTAGGACTGCAATTTATATATTGTAATTATTAGAAGCTGGAACCATTCCCTTATTTTTACTGCATTTACCACTGAACTGATTTTGATGTGTTTGTATGTGCTCACAGTTGGGGATTAAACAATGTGAAGCATTACAGGGTGTATTTTAAATTTGGGATGGATCACCAGATCTTTTTTCAGTGTCTGAAAAATGAGATAATATCTACATATCTACAGATAAGATCTACAGTTCTTTTCTTTATTGAATGCATATAATCTGCATAACCATGCTCACATGTCGTGAGTAATAATCTTATTGTTTTGTCTTAAAGGTTTTTAAACTCTGAGCAGCACAGAACCGGCAAACCTAAACCAGGTGCTTTTACTAATTCCTGCATTTATTTGTATTATACAGGCTACTGAAATAAATATATCTTGTGAGTTTCATGCCCCAGGAAAAACTAATGTAGCTCAATACATAAGAGAATACATCATTAATAGCATAGTGCTAATTAATACATCTGTTTTGTTCTAGTCCACACACCATCACAAGTCATTTTGTGTGACGGATTGTTGACTGTGGATGTTTGATTTGTGGTGTGCTTCACAGAGGAACTGCTGAAACAGCCTCCATTTCATTTCAACACCACCCACGTGATGACTCCCTTTTCCTTCAAGGATTGGATTAACAAGCACAGGCAGGATCTGGCCAAGGGCCGTAATCTCGACATGTTTGGTGCACAGTTTGAAACAGAGGTACTCTCTCTGCACTCTGTACAGCAATGGACCAAACCATAATTCCTCACAGTGATGCCATACAATTGTATGACTTTGACTTTTGGCACTGCTGAGACCAGTCAGTAAGAAAGTATACAGATGGTCAACTTGAAACCAAGAAAAAACAACCTTCTGAGGATTATGAAGATGCAGCAGAAAGATGCATTAGCTAAAAATTGAATCCATTTTGTGAGAATAACCTAGGAAGGTAATTTTGCTTTCACAGGAAAACCAGTCTAAAATGTGTTTCCTCATTAATTTTGCTGTGTTGTTATTTATGTGTCCATCAGAGACATTTGGTTTTGAATTTGGACTTGAATGCATAGATAAAGTAGGCCCTAATATACCTTATCTTTATGCTAATAAATATATAATATTTGAATTATATTTAGATGCTGAAAACTCTTTGTGAGTCATGCCTGAGTAAAAAGAGTAAAGGGATGTGAAGGTAGTATTTATTTTTTAATGCTGTATAAACACAGTGAATGTAGGATATAATAAAGCAGGCAGGAGAAGGATAATGGTCTGAGTCCCAGTGTGGACCCAGTGGTAGTGTTAGTAGTTGTGTGTATTAGTTGCATAATGGCTATGTGCTTGGGTCCCCTAAGGCACTACATGAAAGCACTTAGTATTCCTGTTAATTTCTCTTTATTATTTCTAACAGACGGTGTTATATGGGGCAGGGGAAAGTGAGGGATGCAAACTCTACGCTGATATATGGATTTGGCAACTGGTAAGTGGGTCTTTAGAAGCAAAGAGGAACTCCACCCAGTAATGGAAGCGTGCCAACTACACTGGTCTTCGTTTTGTTTTTTCTGCAGGAAGGAACATCGCAAGTGACGCTGAATGATCAAGCTTTCTCCCTGTCACCAGAAGACAGCCTGCTTATTCCAGGACAGTCCGAGTGAGTGAATGAGAGAGGAAGGGAATGGGGGTGACAGACCAAGGCCAAGTGTCCTTAAAGAGTGATTGGGAAAATGGCTAATTAAATTCCATACAGTATTCTCCCACAATCTCACTATTGAAGAATGAGGATATTAGGATATTTTCTCTGGCTACCAAGAGTAGTAATCACCACTGTGACTTTAAATTTGGGCCCTGTGGCCCAGATGTTACAGGTTAAAGCCTGGGTAACTAGATCAGCAGTATATTCATTTCAGTGCGCCACCAGGGTAGAATGGGCATCAGTCAGTCTGCATCTTTCTCATACTGAATTCAGTATTGGAGTAGGTATAAAATTTTATAAAGATGTCTGTTCCAGATTTCTATTAAAATTAGACTAACCCAAATGAATCAGAATCAGTAGATCTACTGATGCTCCTAGACACATCATCAGTGACGCTCCTGGGTTTGTCGGGTGGTTGGGGTTTTCTTCCACCAGGTAACCCGGCTGAGGCTGATCAGACCTCGTCTTGTGTCTAGGTGGCACTAAAATAATCCCCGTGAATCTCCTCTCTTAAGCCAGAGTCGTCTTGGGTCTCATTACAATGCTTTGGTCATTTTGTGGGTGGCTTCTCTCCTCCTCTCCCCCACAATGCCCAGTGCACTGAGTGCTGTAAACGGTGATCGAGCTGTAAAACCTTTGCATCTGACCTCAGCAAGCATGAACCGTGCTTTGCAGTCCCTGCTGTGACTGTCGCTAACTTGCCCCTTGTATTTGATGAGTTTCCTTTCAAAGGCTTCCTCCAAACAGTTCCCAAGGGACAGTAAGCTCTAGTAAGATAACTTGTTTGGTGATCTCTGACGCCAGCACGATGTCTGGTCTCAAGGTGCTGGTTACAATATACTGGGGGGGATCTGAGCTGTTTCTCCAGGTCTGTCATTCTAATTTATGTGATTTTAAAATTACACCTGAAAATATTTTGGTTCACAGCTCAAGCACCATTCAGCATCTTTTTTCCAACTCTCATTTTAATAATCACTGTTTTTGTATTTATAGGTATCGGTGGAAAAGAAATGAAGGATGCATAGCTCTGTACGTCGTGCAAGATCCAGAAAGAAAGAAATCTTTTTCATAAATCTGTAACTACTTACAAAAACACCAGTGTTGAGTTCACTAATCCAGTTCACCAGACAGTATTGAGTTCATTAATCTAGTATCATTGCTGCTAATTTTTTTTCTAGATGCTAAACACTTTTGATTTCATCCCCAAAAAATGAATTGGTTTATATTTCCATAATTGCCGTTTCAAATTATGTGAAGTTCCACAAACTTTTTACCGAGTACTTTTTACTTTTTAGGCTTTGTTAGTTTCTCATTTAAAAAATGTTGTCCAACACACAATGGAGTCTGGATCACGTTACCAGCAAAGTCTGACCAGGATTCCTGAGGCAGTGGTACACAGCTGACTCTTCCTGAGCCCTCCTGGGCACCTTCAGGCTTGCGCTGATGTAAGAGAGGGATGTATCTCTCCTCCAGTTCCCCTATATTGTGTGTTGTCTGAGAGCTGTTGCGCCTCTATGTGATTACAGCCTTCTATTTGAACAATGTGAAATTACTGCTCAATTGTAAAATGGGCATATTTTATGAAGGTGATAGTGTCAGCATGAATTATAAAGAAATACGTTTATTTAATTCGAAAATAATTCTACAATGCTACATTAAAGTAAGTTATAAAGATCAAAGTCAAATCTTTCTTAAGGGCTGGTTTTCTGACGGAATCTGCAAGTACAGTATGTGATAAAAAAGACATATTTGTCTTGTAAAACAGTCAAGAACTGATGGCTTCATCCAGTGCAATACATTGTAGGGGTGGGTATCCAAATTTTATTGATCACTATTATTTTTTTTAACCTTTACTCAGAATGTTATAGAGAAGTAGAGTTGTTACAGCAAACATTTCTGTGAGCTACACTGCTGCTATTGAAGCTACATTGGTTGCATTTATGCTTTTAAAAGCTCCTATATCCCTAAGTATGAAAAGGCTCAGTAAAAATAATGTGGACAATAACTCCACATTAAAGTGTCAGTTATAGAGGACTGAATTAGCATTCAGGCATGATGAAATCCAAGCTGTGAGTGAACTGTTCATTGTATTGTGACAGTTTGCATGATTTGACCAACTGGAGATTCTTGGGCACAAAGTATATTTAGCATGACCCTGCTCATGCTTTGAGAATAATGGAAGCAGCAAAAAAAACTACAAATATGAAACAAGAAACACTTGAAGAACTTGAAGAAGCAAATTGAGAGAAATTAGATGTTCATGTTCATATTATTTAAGTCTTATAGACAAAGTGAGAAAGCAACAAAAATAGCCAACAGAATCACGGGATATAGAGTTAAGATATACAGTACAGAGAAGCATCTAAATCAAGAGATGTTAAAACTTTACAATGGATAAATAAGACCACACATAATTCATTTTTTCGACATCCTCAATGGTATTGACAAAGTTAAAGCTACAGACTTATTTAAAATCAGTATGGAAATAAGAGCAAGAAAACACAAATGGAAACTTGAGGGGATGGTGCTTTTATGACTAAAAAAGCAAAACTATACAATTTTGGTTGTAGCAACAAGCTAACCAGCCACATTGAAGCTGATACCCTGGCATCTTTCAAAACATATCTGACTCATATTTTCAGATCGATTATATACTAGGAACCAAAATATCGACAGTGCCCCCCAAAAGTATTGGAATGGTGAACTATCTTTCTTGTAGAATTAACTGGATATTTGTCTGGGCTTCTCACTGTAAACTCTAATAATAATCACTTCTTGTGAAAAAGTGTGACTGGTAAGTACAACACCTAAGTAAATCAGTTCTTTCCCTTTGAGACAAGTAAATTATTTTGAAGATACAAAAGTAATGGTACAATAAAATTGACAGGTTTCTCTTGTTGGTCAGATGATGTTAGGTACTTAGGCACTCATAAAAGTGTTGTGTCCATCCTGTGAACTTTAGAGGGCACTTTAGATGGGCCTAAAGGTCTCTGTCTTCTTTATATACTTCATGTTCTTACGAGAGGAGAAGGATCTAGTGCATACAGTACTTGTCTTGCGAATCTGAAGGGCTCTGCTCTTCCTGTGTGGTATGTACCATACAGCATGGTGAGGCTGTGGACTGACACTTCCTTTCCTAATAGCAGAGCTGTTTCCTTTTACGTGCAAAGCTATTTCCTTGTTCTTCTGAACTCACTCAAGCACCCTTAAGAGCTACAATAATATTCTTGTTTTAACTATGCTATAAGGCAAAGTTTACATGGTTGATTAATTAGCTGGTTGTTTATTAAAATAAAGCTAAAGGTAATAAAATTTAAAATAAAATACAATTTTAAGGCTTTTTTCAGGCTAGTGAAACTAGACAAGGCTTGGAAACTCATTTGAAAAGCTGAAGGTGACAGTTCGTTCCAAGTTATGTTTTGAGAACTCAATTTACTTCCCCAGTACTACATGAAGATGGATTTGCTTTGTCGGGGTACTTTCTGATTTTTACTCAAGAGAGCCTAAGATTTATGCAATCCAATATTTAATTTAATTCACTTTTGACTGCAGAAAAGCAGCCGACCATAACAAGAATGCCTATAAATTTCTGCTGAGAATGTTATTCAGCTTGTTGTCAAGCCCCAGCTTCATAGTGGTCTTTATGACTACCTGCTCAGCAATGATGGACCCCAGGAACCAGTAGATGGCATATTCCATCGTCACCAACCCCATGACATTATAATTGAAGGAAGAGTAGTCCCAGGGACAGGCATTGAAATAGCGCAGGATGAACCCTGTGCTGAACTCCCACAGGTATATCCACAGGGTGTAGATGACGGCCCTCTTAAACTTGGTGTAGTGCGGTCGTAATCGCAGGTACATCCTCTCGATCAGCAGGATAGATGTGGCATAAATAAAGAATGCCCAGATGCTGCTGTGACCCATGAGCTTCCAAGTGCGATTCAGCTTGAAGTCTGAGGCTGCTGTGAATGTCACCTCACAGAAATAGCCATGCAGGCCATACAGGTACCAGCGGAAAAACATCCCCAGGGGCTGGAAATCAGCAAGCCTCTCCGTCTTGCTACAGTCCTCTTCTACATTGGGTGACCTTACTGGAAAAGCAACACATTAGTTGATGTTATACAGGAGTATAATACTGGAAAAGATGGAGACTGTGGAAGGAGACATTGTACCTTGAGTTCTTTAGTAACCCCCCCCCCCCCCCCACTGTATATAAAAAACTAAGCAATGAAGTGTTTGAAAACAACATCTCAACATTCATGTATTTCCAAAATTTCTCTGCATCTTGACTATGAAGTAAAACAAAAGAATTAAATACTTTTTTTTGCAAGAAATGTACTGACATGCGGAAGCATTAATGAAGCTTCTGATACATTTTTTTCTTTAAGAAATCATACTGATGCATTGTGAATGTTTACAGACCCATTCTATGAGTTCCTGTTCTGTGAAATTATGGAATGGATGCTGACTCATTGTTTAAAGTTATTATTTTATTCAAAAGCTGAATGCTAAAAATTCAGAGACATTGAATGGTAAGATATGTTTCAGCAAATGTCTGAAAAAACTAAAGATAAAAAAATACATTTGTGACTGTGTTTATAGAAATGGAAGCACCGTTGATAGCTAATAGAGTCACAAGTCCTTTTTGGTAAATCTCTACTAACTTTGCCTGAATGAGGCAGAAATTAACCCACACAGTATGGTTTTGGACAGTAGGAGGATACTGGAGCACTCATAGACAGCACACAGCTATGGGAAGAACATGCAGACACCACTCAGAAGGCACTCCAGACTGCAATTGAATCCTTAGTGTGGCAGTGGGGCAGTAGAACTAATTAGAATAGCTCTGCAGTTAAGTAATGGCCTAGAAAATATTAAACACCTTATATCAACATTAAAGACATTGTCTCTTTACATATTTGTGATACAAATAGTACAATGTAACATTGCTAAGAAAAAAGCAACGTAATAATAAAAATAATAATAGGTGATGCATCATGCTTGCCTTGTTTGTTGAGACATGTGCAGATTTAGACATTGAAAACATCAAAATGAGGGTAATTCCCTGTGATTGGTAGATTGGGAACTCAAGTACTTTTAGTTCAAATAGTCTTTAAGAACAAGAACAATAGAACAACGGTCTAAGATTAATACAGTTTTTATGTTTTTAATCATTTAGCACATCACTGCCATAGTGGTCCAAGGGCAGCTGGAACTTTCTCTATCAGGAGACTTGCAATAATGAATTAATATACATGAATATCTTTGACATTTCACTTTGTTCTTCACTCTTTTCAGTCAATATTATGAAAGAAAACTTCCTCTATTTCAGGATGGAATTACGCCCAATTACATAGAATTGTTTCAGGACTGACACTAAGTACTAACCACTCCCAAGTTCCTGGAAGTGGAAAAATATCAAGTAATCAGCTGCACATAAATTAGCCTAACTGATTAAGAGTTCAATTGGAATAACAACTTGAAGACACTGGGGTTCTTCACAACAAAGGTCTAGGTTTCCTAAGCATTTCTGATGCTTGATTTTTTACATTAACTACCTCAGCAGTGAGAAATGCATCACAGCACAACTGTTTGTTTAAGCTACAAAGCCATTTGCTGCATCACAACAGTAAGTTGACACCGATACAAGGATGTAAAGGTCCCCTCATTAACCATGAATACTGCTTGATATGGAAATACTAGCCTTTTCTGTAAGTCTCATGTTAGTTTTTGATACCAAGGAGGGAAAATACTGGCCATTACTCCTCCACCATATCACTTTTTCATATTTAAGGTGGTGTCTCCATTCATGTGTATTGTTTCAGATCCCCTCCACTATTCTGACATGTTGAACCTCTCAGGGGAGACTGAACAGATTTCTTCCTTCAACTGCTCTTCCCTTGTCCACCTGAGCATAGACACCTTGTGGCTCAGCACACACCCTCTTTGCACCAGGAAATGGAGCATCCAATTATATTCTGACTAATCCCCAGTTCAAGTTACACCAATTTCTAGACTTGAGTATTCACCATAACACACTCCTAACCTCATCATTTTCTCAGCTGGCCCTGCTCGGTCAGGGATACCTTTTCTGTAACATATTTGCACCCCTGACACAGCAATAGCCAGGTTTGTCTTTTCCTTACTCTAACTGTCCCTCTCAATTTTACTCTGAGACCACTCATCTTTCTAGATTTTAAAAGCATACTTATGCTAGAGAACTAGACTGCAATGTCCCTCAATAAAGCATAAACAGCCCTGAAACCCACAGGCCTCCTAGCCAGTTTTCTAGTTTAGAGAGAGACACAATGCCTCCAAACTGGAACCCAAACGAAGACTAAAACCCTTCCTTCCCAGCTGCTTTTGTAAGCCTCTTCATTAGTCCAGAGGCATGACTAATTCCACACTGAACCAATCCCAACAGCTCCTTTCCTTCCAGTGGAATCACACACCCTCCAAATGCTTAAGATTGACTTGGACCAGCTGTCACTCATTCTGCAGGTTTTTGCGATTAACAGGCGGCCTTCTGGGCTCAAGGCCACACCATCAGACCATGTGTTTAAGCCACACAAGTTTTTAAGTTTTGAGGAAAACCACATTTATTCTGCAAGAAAAATATCACTTGGATGAGAATTCTGTATTATATTTTTTCTAAAATAATGTCCCTGTAGAACAATTTAATCTGAATAAATTGTATGGTTATATTCTAAACATATCACCTACTTCTCTTTAAAAATATTTTTGAATAACTCCAAAGGAAGGCTCGAAAAAAAATAAAAAATACTGTACATTGGGCTCTGCGCACCTAATTAAACAGTGCTGTTAAGTTTAGTTATATTATGAATTTTTTTTTCTTATTAAAAAACATTTGTCCCACTTTTGAGTGAGTCATCCTACTGATTCCACTGTGTGAAGTCTTCAGGAGTTAGAAACTGCTCTCTAATCACTCAGAATGCCATTTGATTCTTAATCATGGAATATTTTTTAACTTTAATGAATGATATTTTCCACCATCCATCTTCAATTCTTCACAACTAGACCCAATTTATTTCTTATAAAAAACAAGTTTGCATTATGCCTTTAAAGTGCTGTTCCTCATTAGAAATATTATTACTTGTCTGTTACCACCTGTCCTTGACAAAAGTTTGACCTGCATGTCAGGCTACAAATGATCAGAAAAGGTTCAAAGAAAAGGTCCCGATAAAGATAATCAGAATTACTTATGTTAGCTAATAATCAGAATCAGATATTGATAAGATGGTGCATTCTCAGGTTGCATTTACTTTTTAGTATTAAAGATTCTACCTTGACATAAACTTTCCAGGTTTTATTTTTGATATGATATGTAACTCCTCGAAATGTTTCATTCATCGGGCTATTAATTAAACTTACTGAAGGTGAAGTTCGCTTGCTTCACCTTTCTGACAGAATTTATTTCTGGTCCATGCCCTAGCTTAGACTTACGGAAGCCATCTTACATGAAAATGGAAATGTTTTAACACATCTACATTTCAGATAAGAAATTTTATTTCATTACTGACTTTTCAAACCTAATTCAAAATCTGCCAAAGTACTTTCATTTGAAGGGATTCAATTCCCTTATTTACATTTCAGTCTGGGTGCATTCTGGCAGTGCAATTCTTTTGAAGAGATCAGGTGCTGTAAGCATTTGTACAACATGAACCATTAATGTTACAGGTTTATAATCAATGGATAAAGCTGATTAAAAATACACAATCTAGAGCACATTTAAAGAAATGTAAGTATTTACCGAGTTTTCCAGGACCCATTACACCATGTTTTTCTTTGAAGTCCATGCCTTCAGTGCTCGAAGACGGGTTCTGTATTTTTGCATCTTACTTTGGTCCTTTGTATACTGTAGGTATCAGGGATTAATGTTTCTCTGAGCTAATTATTAATCTAGAATTGAGTCAGTGAGTGACAGAGACATCTCCATTCATAACCACCTGAGTAGAAAAGGATAGGATGGTATTCCTTATCAGGCCAGGTGTAATTAGGGTGAAAGTACTGTATCTCTGTTTGTTTAAGCAAAGTTTAACCTGATGTGCAAATTCTTTTACAATTATTGAGGAGATGTGAACACTGCACATGAGATCCTGGTTTCATTTCACAATAAAAAGGAATGTTGTAATCAATGAAAATATTTGCCATTAGCTCATTCCTATTTCTTATTTTGGGTTAGGTAGATCATTATTTACCACGATAAAGCATGGAGAGCAATTGTTCCTCACACATTTAAGTGTGAAACTTAAAATGTCTTCTTCCTCATTTTTATCTTTATGTGAAAAAAAAACTGAAAGTGGCTTTATTCTGCTTTTTTTAAGTGAAGAACTAAAGCTTAACAAACATCGAGTGTAAACCTTTCAGAATTTCAGCATCACAGAGGAATGGATCTAAGAATTAACTTGCTACTAAAAGTAATATATGTAGGTAATATATGAAGGATTGGGGTCAGGTAAAGAATAATCATCAGTACTACAGTTGTCCACAAGTACTGAAATATCTTATATTAGACATAAATGAGGCAGTTCCAAAGTAGATGCAATAACCTTGTAGCTTAAGCATCAGACACAACATATTCTTATTTTGTTTTCAGTCTGGAAATGGGGTAAGACTATAGAGTGTGAAGCGGAAGAGACACCCTGACGTTATTACCGAGAATGGCTTCACTTGTGAAAACAGTGAATATACAAGGTCACCAACTCCCCGTTCTGCAAAGCAGAAATAATCTAAGGAGTCTGCCCTGGATGCAGAGTATATTAGCCATTTGCATCATTCTGTTTTTATCATGGGCAGCAGTGCGGAGTAGCGGTTAGGGCTTGTAACTTTAAGGTTGTGGATGCAAATCCTGGTTGGGTCCTATCTGTACCTTTCAGCATGGTGTTTCACTCAGTTAGCTTCATTAAAATGCTCAGCTCTGTAAATGGGTACAAAATGTAAAATGCATTGGATAAAATCATTATCCAAATAAATGAATAAAACTGTTCCAGTCGTCTGTCTAAGGAGATAGTTCTGAGCACTGCACATTTAATTTAGAAACATTTTTAATTCTTGTATTTTGGCATTTTATTTCTGTTTATTATAAGGCATTGTGCAACACTTGAAAGGATAAAAATATTGTATTCATTATTATGGATAAATTTGTATTTTCAGCAAATTAAAAGATCAAATATAATGTAATTTCAGTTTTCCATTTCTGTTGAAAAAATGCTCTTTTGTTTTCAGTTTTGAACTTTTCATGCAATGTAATTAGTGTAGTCTGGCTGCTTCTTCTGAATGGTACAACACATTTGAGTCTTTGAGGTCATTAGTGTTACGATCCCTGCCTCCCGGCAACGGAGGAGGCAGAAGTAGGCGTAGCCCCTATCCATCAGTTCACCTATTAGTTTTCCCATTCACCACCACACCCCCGTCTCATCCTACTTAAACACCTGTCCTTCCCTACCTCGTTGCTCAGTATTGGTTTTTCCGTTCGAGCTTCCTGGTTGCGCTACTTCTACTCTGTGTTCGTCTTGCGGTTTTTCTCTTTGGACTTCGGCTTTTCGGATCTCGGCTTGGATTGGTTACTTTCGTTCTGTTTCGGATCACTGGCTACCCCTGGATTATCGGATTGCTCTACTGACTACGACTTCGGATCACGCTTCGGCTTCGGTACTCGTTCCCTTTCGGATATCTGGCTTCCCCTGGACTCCCGGCTCGTTCCTACGATTACGGTTTGCTTTTGGATTACGGCTTGGCTTTGTTCACTCCTGCAAGTGGGTTCACTCACTGGTTCGGTCCCTCTTACCGAACCCTTAACAGAATACTGAGCCATTTAACATGGACCCAGCGGAGCAAGAGGAGATTCGCTCGGCTTTGGATCAGCACGGACAAGCCTTACTTCAGCTCCAGGCTTCTGTCCAACAGATCTCTGCGCACCTGTCTGCAATGCCGCCCATCGGCAATCGAGGAAGCAACGCTGGAGCTGCCGCTTCGGCTCCGCCCCTGCCAGCTCCTACACCTGCCCCTCGACCTCTTCCACTAACTCCACCTGACAGGTTTGACGGCAACCCTACGAAATGTCGGGGCTTCTTAGCACAGTGTGAGCTGGTTTTCAGGCTCCATCCGGAAACTTTTTTTTCTCCTCAGGACAAGATCGCCTTCATAGTTTCGCTGCTAACCGGCCGCGCTTTGGAATGGGCTACTGCTCTGCTTGATCGCGGGGCTCCTGAAATTCAGGATTATGATCTTTTTTTAGGAAAATTTAAGGGGGTTTTTTGTCGTCCCGTAGTTGGCCAAGACTCTGCCTTCCGCCTCTCCTCCATCCACCAAGGCCGCCGGTCTGTACATGATTATGCTATAGATTTTCGAGTAGCAGCAGCAGAGACTCACTGGGACAATGAGGTCCTTATTTTTCTTTTCCGTCAAGGACTCAGTGAAGAAATTAAGGACCATCTGGTTAATATGCCACAATTGGGCAATACCTTGGAGGAGGTTATTTCACAGGTATTGCAATTAGAACTCAGAATTCGTCATAGGAGTGCTGAGAGATCTCGGTCCCCTATACTAGAGGCTCCTCGGCTATCACCTTTCAGATCTGCCGACTCAGAACAACCAATGGAAATAGCCCGCACCCGGTTAACCCCTGAAGAACGAGAAAGGCGCCAACGAGAGGGTCGCTGCCTGTACTGTGGGAAATTTGGACACTTTAAAGCGGCCTGCCCTGCTGCATACTCATCCTTGAGGCGCCGCCCACCTTCTCAGAATCCTAAGGTGAGTGAGAATACTCAATTCCCTCAGCTTTCCTCAGGATTTTTTATTTGTTCTACACTATTCTGGGGTAATGAAAAGAGACCTCTTCTTGCTTTTATAGACTCAGGGGCGGCAGGAAACTTTATAGACGCCTCTGTCGCTCGAGCTTGGAAACTACCCTTGACCCTGGTGACTACCCCTCTTCGTGTCCAGTCTATTGATGGCTCCCCCGTATCTCCAGGACTTATTAGGTGGCAAACGGAAATTATAAGCCTGCAGATAGGCGCCACCCATGTGGAAGACATCTGGTTTTATCTCCTTGAGACCCCCAACACATCCTCTAGTGCTAGGCTTTCCTTGGCTACAGCAGCATGACCCACATATTTCTTGGTCCCGTAAAGAGATTGTAGCTTGGGGACCCAGATGTATTAGAAATTGCTGTCGCCTCCCAGTGAAGATTGCACTCATGGCGACGTCCCCTTCAGGGGTTCCTACCATACCCCCTCAATATTCTGATCTACAGGAAGCCTTTAATGAGCAGGAGGCCTTGGCCCTCCCCCCTCATCGACCATACGATTGTGCCATTGACCTTTTGCCAGGTACTATCCCTCCGAAAGGTCGTATTTTTCCACTCTCCAATTCTGAGTCTGAGGCCCTGAAAGTCTATATACACGAGACTCTCTGAAGGCTGGGCTTATACGTCCATCCACTTCACCAGCATGTGCCAGTTTTTTTTTTTGTGGAAAAGAAGGATGGTGGGCTCCGTCCCTGCATCGACTATCGTGGCCTCAATGAGATCACAATCAAGAATCGGTACCCTTTGCCTCTAATTCCAGCAGCACTTGAGTCGGTGCATGGAGCCAGGATCTTTACCAAACTGGATTTACGAGGAGCCTATAACCTAATCCGCATTCGGGAGGGGGATGAGTGGAAGACGGCTTTCATGACAACCCATGAACATTACGAATATTTGGTCATGCCCTTTGGTTTGGTTAATGCTCCAGCAGTGTTTCAGTCTTTTATTAATGACATCTTTCGTGATCTCCTACAAAGATTTGTCTTGGTTTATCTAGATGACATATTAATTTTTTCTGATTCCTTCCAGGATCATGTTCTCCATGTCAGAGAAGTACTCTCCCGGCTCATTAAGAATAAACTATATGTCAAACTAGAGAAGTGTACCTTCCATGCTTTGAGGATTCACTTTTTAGGGTACGTCATCTCGCCGGAGGGGGTGGAAATGGATTCAAGTAAAGTCTCGGCGATTACTGATTGGCCCACTCCCAAGAATCTCAAACGCATTCAATGATTTCTCGGCTTTGCTAACTTTTACAGGAAGTTTATTCGAAACTTCAGCTCGGTGGTCACTCCCATAACCTCTTTGACCCGTAAAGGACCAAAACAAGGCAAATGGACCCCTCAAGCCGAAGAAGCATTTCAGCGTCTGAAACACCTGTTCACTACAGCCCCCATCCTAAAACACCCTGACCCAACTTTGCCTTTTGTGGTCGAAGTGGATGCTTCAGGCCATGGTGTGGGTGCTGTTCTCTCCCAACGTCATGGAGACAAACAGATTCTTCATCCCTGTGCCTTCTTCTCTAAGAAGTTATCCCCTGCCCAAATGAACTATGACGTTGGTAACCGTGAGCTCTTGGCCATTAAGCTAGCATTGGAGTAATGGAGGCACTGGTTAGAGGGTGCTCAGCACCCTTTTTTAATTTACACTGATCATAAAAACCTGGAGTATCTGCAGTCGGCCAAACGTCTTTGTCCTAACCAGGCTAGGTGGTCCCTTTTTTTTTTTTTTCCCAGGTTTAATTTCTTGATCACCTACACTCCAGGTTCTAAGAACATCAAAGCAGACGCCCTTTCACGGATCCACGACCCCCCTGAGGCCGAATTGATTCCAGAACCCATCATCCCGTCTGGTAAGTTCCTGGCAGCTGTAAGATGGGACATTGACGTAATTGTCCGACGAGCCTTGGTAGGGCAGACGGTACCTCCTCAGTGCCCTCAGGACAAGTTATTTGTCTCTAATTCCGTCAGATCGGCAGTTTTACAATGGGGACACGACTCCCGCTTCGCTGGACACCCTGGATTCCACCGTACCTTGGATTTCATCTCCAGAGACTTCTGGTGGCCAACTATGGCCAAGGATGTCAAGGAATATGTCCAGGCCTGCTCTATCTGCTCCCAAACGAAGTCTTCCCGGATGAGGGCAGCGGGCCTTCTTCAACCCTTACCCATCCCGGACCGTCCTTGGACCCACCTCTCAGTAGATTTTATTACTGACCTTCCACCCAGCCATGGACACACGACTATTATGGTAGTGGTAGACCGTTTCTCCAAATCTGCTCATTTTATTCCCCTACCATCTTTACCTACAGCTCGAGAACTAGCAGAATTGTTTGTGCAGCATATCTTCCGACTGCATGGCATCCCTAAGGATATTGTTTCAGACAGGGGCCCTCAGTTTGTCTCCCGATTTTGGAGGGCCTTCTGTAAGTCACTGGGCGCCTCAGTCTCACTTACCTCAGCTTATCACCCTCAGGCCAACGGTCAGACAGAACGCATGAATCAGGAACTGCTGACCTATTTACAGACTTATATCTCCTCTACCCATGATAATTGGGTGTCCTTGCTTCCATGGGCAGAGTATGCACACAATTCATTGTATACCACATCTACTGGCATGTCTCCCTTTAAGTGTGCCTTAGGTTATCAGCCTCCTCTTATCCCTGACTCCCATCCCAACACAGAGGTACCTTTGGTTCAGGACTACATCTCTAACCTGAAGACCTTCTGGAGGAAGGCCAAAGCCACCCTTCTTCGCACCTCAGCTCGGCAGAAGAAGGTAACTGATCGGCGCCGTCGTATCCCACCCAGACTTCGACGTGGTCAGTTTGTTTGGTTATCTACTCGTAACCTTCCTCTTAAGCAACCTTCTGGCAAGCTTGCTCCCAGGTACATTGGTCCTTTTCGTGTCCTCGCCCAGATTACCCCAGTAACTTACCGGCTGGCCTTGCCTCCTACCCTTCGGATCCACCCTACTTTCCATGTTTCCCTCCTTAAACCCTTTCACAGATCCACCCTGTCTAAACCGCAACAAAAACCCCCACCACCTCGAGTAATTGATGGACTCCCTGCTTACACGGTCAATAAAATCCTGGATTCCCGATGGTCTCGTGGATCCCTACAATATCTCGTCGATTGGGAAGGCTACGGTCCGGAGGAGCGCTCATGGGTTTCGGAGAAGGATATTCTGGACCCCAACCTCATCCAAGACTTCCACCTTCACTTCCCGGATCGTCCAGTTAGGGCGTCAGGAGCCGCCCGTAGAGGGGGGGGTAATGTTACGATCCCTGCCTCCCGGCAACGGAGGAGGCAGAAGTAGGCGTAGCCCCTATCCATCAGTTCACCTATTAGTTTTCCCATTCACCACCACACCCCCGTCTCATCCTACTTAAACACCTGTCCTTCCCTACCTCGTTGCTCAGTATTGGTTTTTCCGTTCGAGCTTCCTGGTTGCGCTACTTCTACTCTGTGTTCGTCTTGGCTTTTGGTTTGCGGTTTTTCTCTTTGGACTTCGGCTTTTCGGATCTCGGCTTGGATTGGTTACTTTCGTTCTGTTTCAGATCACTGGCTACCCCTGGATTATCGGATTGCTCTACTGACTACGACTTCGGATCACGCTTCGGCTTCGGTACTCGTTCCCTTTCGGATATCTGGCTTCCCCTGGACTCCCGGCTCGTTCCTACGATTACGGTTTGGTTTTGGATTACGGCTTGGCTTTGTTCGCTCCTGCAAGTGGGTTCACTCACTGGTTCGGTCCCTCTTACTGAACCCTTAACAATTAGAACTTTGTTGTACAGGAACTGGTCAAAACACTGTTGCTATCTAGACTATGCAGTATATTTTGCTGTAGTCTTAGAATAGCTGTCATAAAACAAGAGTAAAAAATGTCCTTCCTTATTCTGAGGTTAAAAAATAGATTGTCAATCTAATCAACACAAAGTTGACTTTTCCTTACAACAAGTCTGAAACTTATGCTCAAAACATATGCCTTTTAGAATGAAAAATAATGAATCAATCAGTCTGTCCAATGTTTATATAAAACAGACTTTAGATAAGTTACCTACAAGCTGACTATTTTTACAAATCAACCTTAATAGTTTGAAACTTCAAGCACTGGTTTGTGATGAATGCACAATCCAGTTTTGTCTAGTTGAATGGAAATTAGAGGGAGAGAGGAGTTAATTTTCCATATGTACATGCACATTGGGATTCTTATTTGCACTGTTCTCTTGGAAACACTTTTCTCTTGGAAAGTGTACAGTACAATAAACAAAACTTTCACACAATGTGGACATTTCAAAACAGTGAACAGTGATATAGTGATGTAAGTGAACTCTATAGCCACACAGCACACCCTTAAGGTTCAGGGCTGTTCACACATATTACTAATTTTATGTCATTAATGTTTGAAGAGGTCTAAGGTTCACTGTTGTGCTGTTGTGTTTTTTTTTATCTAAAGAGGAATTAAAACTTCTTGATATCCAAAAATACAGAAAAAAAAGTTCACACAGAAAAAAGTTAATTTAGGAGGCATTTCTTTAGTGTCAGTCAGGACTAGCACAACTGGGCATCTGACCCATACCGCACAGCCACTTTGAGAAAAGATTCTCCAATTAATGAACTCCCAAGATCTTAATGAGCACAACATACTGAAATTCTTGTCTCATCTAGAATCCCCCTTTTGAAAATGGCAAAATGTTTTTTTTTCTTTTGAGAGCTCAATACAATAATAAAATAAAACTAATACAACTGTTTCTTATAGAATTTCCTTTCATTATTCTGAAGATTAATAAAAATGAATGATAAGTAGTAGTAGTAAAAATAAGAAAAAAATGGTTATATACAATAGTTACATATTCAATAAATATTCATCTGTAGAATATTAAGCAGAAATCAACACAAGATGTCTGCAATATTCATTTGGTGTCATTATTTTAATTTTCATAATCCAATGACATCCCTGGCTGCATTTCATTTATTAATACAACAATTTTAAAAATAATATTTTAACATACATTTAATTGGGCCAACTAAATTCAAGATTTAGGCTTATACTTTTTTTTTTTTGCTGACATAAAGAGTGCAAACAAGCACGTCCATGAGCATCTTACTGGTTTTAAAAAGCCTTCTTTTTTAAAGAATCAAGTTATAATCAAGTTATAAGGAGTTCACCCAGTGAAAAAGTGACAACTCCTTTTAATCAACTATTAATATCATTTCCTTTTACTCCCTAAAAGGAGGTGTCAGATAAACTTAAACTTCTAGAAGAGCAATCCAACCGAGACCAGCTGCTGCCTCATAGCTAACTGATTTATTAGTTCATAGAAATAGAAGATGGAAAATATGCTGATTTATGTTATGATATGATATGATCAAAGACATGAGCAGTGGAGGATTCTACTATTCAGCATTCTGAAGAAGCCAGTAAGGTGTCGGACATACTCTTAGGTAAGATATTAAATTTGAAAAATAGTATTCATTGTTGTCATAATTAAAGAGAACATGTTACCAGGACAGCCTTTGTGTTGCCTGAAACAATTGCTTCAGTGCCAGATTCATTTTGAATGGAACTTCGATTTTTCATTTCCCATTCCAAAATCACAAATACAAGTGGCTGTGAGCTGAAACTATTCTAGCCGAACCGCCCCCATTATATTTGGGTGAAAACCCAATAATCCAGTCAGTCCAGTTCAAAAGTATGCAGTAAAAGCTTGGATGAGAATTGGAGATGAGATGAGACTTTGAATTTAGATGTGAATTTTAACGTTGTATTTGCTTATGGGTTTTTTTTTGGAACAATAGATGTTTAAGACTATAGATAGTTTTCTATAGTCTTAAAAAGTCTACACAGTGGCTTATGACTAGCATAACACAGCAAAGTTTTTATATAGACAGGTTTATCACGCTGAAGGTTATCCTGGTTTTGTAGTGATAGCTGGACTGAAACTCCAGGCATATCTCCCCATGGAGTGGCACACTAGTTATCCCCAGCAATGCCGGGACCCATGAATACACCTGAGTGGACTGAAGCAACAGGGGTAAATAAGAGCACAGTTTAAGAGCACAGATCACAGAGTGTAGCAGGGAGAAAAATTAAATAAATACAGAGATTTTTACACAGTTATACAGTCCAGTCTTTCTCCACATGTTTTCTTTAAGATTTTTCACTTGTTTGCTGATAATTTAAAAGATTTTTAACAGCTACTCTTTATAAAGAAAATTCATTTTCATTATGATGTGTAAAATTTAAACATCCTGACTCAGATGGCTTCCAGGAAGTTATTCATATGAGGCATTTACTGTCATTTACAAGTTTGGTGATAGCCCACAACCCCATGCAACATTTGAAAAGATTAAAACAACTGTGATAAAAAGGTCATTAATCTATGGCTAGACAAATAAAACATTTGTGAAATCCAGCATCTTGCTATCCAACAAACATCATGGAAATTATATGAGATTTGTGAGATATTTATCATCTTCTTTTTTTCAGAGTCTTACTAGAATCTCAAATTAGCTCTTAAAAAAGAAAAATGTTGAGCAATGTGTATGTTTGCTATTTTGCTGAACACCACTGAAGTGATGACGTGCTTTAATTAAATCAGGTCATTACACTCATTATTTTCACATCTAACTTCTATTGCACAAGTACAGTAGTTCAAGTAGGTAGCTGCTTTGGCATGCGAAGGCTGCAAAGGAACAAGTAAAGGTGTATTCCCTGCTGAAAAGAGAAGCAAAGAAACATAACGTTTTTGCTCTGTACACCCAAAGAAGGCTCCATAGCTGAAACATTGTTTCTTTTTTCTTTTTTCAGCAAGTAATAAACCTTTAGTTGTTGCACAATGTGTGTTCTTGGCTTCATGCTGCCATGCAAAAGTAGCACTAAGGTTTCTAAAAATGTGCAAGATGACGTATTCAGTCTTTAATGTTTACTGGAACTGGGGAAAAAGTCTATGACAGCATTACCTGCACATGGCATATATATAAACACATGTTTAGAACTGAGTGTAGTGCCCCTAGTCTTCCCTGCAATCTAAAAAAATCCCCAAGGCTCAAAACAAAAATGTATCTGGAACAAATTGAAGATGAGTATCGTTTAATTCTATCAAGGCAGGATGGAGGGGGGAGTTTTTTTATTGAGAACTGTTAAGTGGTCTTCAACAATATCTAATGGAACCTCTTTCTACTGAAGTACTATATAAACATCTGCACCTTATACACACAAAATATTGCTGCTAGTTCCTTTGTAAATGAAGTGCAAGAAAGTTTCTTAGAACTCACTTATCTATATATTCTTGTGCCATTCATTCTATGCCATTTTTTCAAATAATTTTGTATTATTTAAAAAGTTGAGAATTTTTTACCCTGCTTTTTTTTACACAGATCCTCCCTCCGGATGCTGTAAAAAAAGGCTTTGAAAATCTGTTACTTAAGTAAGTGGGCTGGAAAAGCAGCAACCTTCCCATTTTTGCAGAAGTGAAGGTTCAGTTTAAAACCACAAGCTCAGCTTTGCAGTATACACTTGTTTTTAACCATGGCTAACAACTCGATGCACTGTTTGTCTTCACAAAAGGATGTGGGCAATATTCTTCCTCCTATCCTCATCACGGAGTTCCTGCTTGGCCTCCCAGGAAATGCTGTGGCTTTGTGGATCTTCTGTTTCCGTATGAATCTATGGAAGCCCAGCACTGTGTATCTATTTAACCTGGTGGTGGCAGATTTTCTGTTGATCATCAGCCTGCCTTTCCGAATTGACAACCTGATGAGGGGAGAGAACTGGGTGTTTGGAGATGCCATGTGTCGAATTAACCTCTTCATGCTGGCGGTGAATCGTTCAGCCAGCATCAGCTTCATGACAATCATTGCCATTGACCGTTACTTCAAGGTTGTCCATCCACACCATTTTATGAACCACCTGTCTGCAATGCAAGGGGCCATAGTGTCTGGCTTGATGTGGGCCCTGGTGCTCTCTCTGAGGATCCCTCTGCTCACTAATCAGCTACTCTATGAACACGGCAACGACTCGCTGTGTCGGAGCTTCAGCTCCTACAAGGAATACAGCTTTGGAATCAAGCTGCACTACGTACTATATATTGCTGAGTTCTTCTTGCCCTTATTCCTCCTGCTCTTCTGCACTTTCAAGATTGTCTGGATTCTCAAGTTTCGGAAGATGGATAAGGACCGCAAGGTTAGACGAGCCATTGTGGTCATTGGGGTCATCGTTGGAGTATTTGCCCTCTGCTTCATGCCCGGGATTGTGACCGGTATAGTTACCCTTCTCATCCAGAAGTACAGACCAGGTGATTGCTTTTCATTCTTAACTGCTTCCAGTCTTTTCAGCCTTTCCATAGGTTTCACCTATCTAAACAGTGCCCTGGATCCCGTCATTTACTGCTTCTCTAGCCCGCTGTTTACAAAGGCATTGAAGACTGCCTTCAACACACTGGGACTGTGTCACCTGGAAGTGGACAGGAGAGGTAGTGTCACTAGTGAGGGGTGAAGGATGGGTCTTTCTACTCACAAGATTTCAAATACCAATGCATGGATTTCTAGAAAGAGTTATCTGCTTGCAAACATGCTTAGAAACAGTCATCACTAATTTGGAGGGTTCTTTATCCTCCCCAAAAATGACTCCCAAAATAAAGGTAATTTAATCTAATATCACTTTTGAACTTACGTCTTACAGCTTGTGGACTTTGAATTAAAGGACTTGACTACTATGTAGACATCTGTGTGTACAATTTAGTGTGCTATTAATATGAGATGGCAGCCTATATATCAGGACATGGCCATTTGCAAGGCCACTCAGAAATAGTTAAATAGGAGACTGTGTTGTGTAAAAATGTACTTAGTTATCAAATACTGCATTACTACAAAGCCTTTTCAGAAGAGTATATGATTTTTGTTTTGTTTTTCAAAACTTTCCTTTGCATGTTTGTGGTCTAAAAAAGTTGCAATTAAAAGCTATGCAAGACAACAGCAAATATAATATTTCTGTCATTGAGGAAATCTGTGTGAAATGAATGTAAATGTAAATATAAAAATAAATATGTAAATAATGTGCATCTCTATGTCCATTTTAGTTATTTCTTAACTATTAAAACACCTGTCCTTAAAAACTAGATTTTTAGACTGAGTTAATTTGTTTTATATATAGAATGATTTTATAAGACAAATACAAATAATATCTGTACTAAAATGTATATGATTTTTAGCATCCACTAACAAATGCTAATAATAAAAATAATGATACATTTGTTTAATTTATCTTGATGTTATCAAAGTAGAAATCAACAGAATGTTATTTTTACATTAATTAGAACAGAAATATTAAACAGTGGAGGATGTGAAGAATTCAATTTATTCTAATTCTGTTTGATTCAATATCAATCAGCTGAAGTTATGCTTCACTCTGGCCATAACTTTACTATTAAAACTATATTACTCAAGAACTCTATTAAGTTAAATGCAGTGAAAGCGAGAATGCGATCGGTATGAATAGAGGCCTTCTTGTCAAAATAAAGTTTTCATTCCTTTGATGCTCTAAAAGAGGTGATAAAATCAATGTGTCTGAAAGAACACAAGTGCTGCAAACGTTCATACCAGTAAACTTAAAACTATATGCAACCCCTGAAAATGATTTTAAACACATAGTAACAAAGAGCTTTTCTATTCTACTTTAAGCTTCTGTACAGAACTGCAATACATCCTGTATACTTGGAAACAGGATGGCCATTACTGCGCAACATTTGACAGACCTATCAGAAAGATGTGCTAAAAATGTTTGCTTGTGACACAACCTATTTCCACACACTTGTCGGAAATGCATCCAAACCACAAATCTTCCCCAGCAAGCCTTTGTATGTGTATAAACACTTATCACTCTTGGGTTCGCTCATTATAAAAAGAAGTGGGCAAGAGACGCTTCTTCAGCACTGTTCTATGTTCTCTTCTCAGTGTGAGTTTCTGCTGGGATCTCTAGATAACCTTATTCTCATATGGCAGGAAACAACTCATTATTCTACTGCGCTGAACCACACAAGAATGTTGGGAAAGTCCTGGTACCAATTCTATCCTTAGAGTTCATTTGTGGATTGGTTGGGAATATGTTGGCGTTATGGGTCTTCTGTTTCCGGATCAGATCTTGGAAGACCTACACGGTGTACATGCTCAATCTGGTCATCGCAGACCTCCTCCTCATCGCCGGCCTGCCTCTCAGAATCATTAACTATCACGAAGAGGAGAACTGGACTTACTCCGAAAGTACCTGCAGGATCAACTTATTCATGCTGGCCATGAATCGTACAGCCAGCATCTGCTTTCTCACCACCGTGAGCATTGACCGATATTTCAAAGTCGTCCATCCGAGGCACCGATTCCACGTCACTACGCTAGCTGGAGCAGTGAAGGTGGCATGCCTGCTGTGGGTACTGACCATCCTCATGTCCATCCACCTCACCCTGGCCAAGCTGGTGGACATAAATCCTCAGCAGGAGAAAAACTTCACGCTTTGCAGAAGTTACAGCTCCTACCGAAATCCGACCCCTGGCATGATCTGGCATGGTGTACTTTTCTTCATGGAGTTCCTGGTAGCATTTAGCCTGATCATCTTCTGCACTTTCAGCATCCTCTGGCAGCTGAGGCGCATCAAAATGGACTCACAGGCAAAGGTCAAGCACATCCAAAAGTTGGTCATTCTGATTATGATCATGTTTGCCATCTGCTTTATGCCCAGTATTGTGGCAGCAGTGGTGGCCCTGCTGGTCAAAATTCTCTACCGTGATGACTGTGACAAGTTCAACATCTTTGGCCGTGTGTTTCATGGCTCCCTGGCCTTCACCTACATGAACAGTGTGCTGGACCCGGTCTTGTACTGCTTCTCCAGTCCCTCTTTCAGAGACAACGTCAAGCTGACACTGCAGTCTATTTGTATATGGAAGAAAGGATCTGAAGTCTCTAGCGAGCAACTGAGGTAAACGTTAAGATGTACAAAAAAATGTCCCCCTCAGGAGCTGGGGTGTAGTGTACAGACTGGACTGCTCCACTGTTACCATTGCTTTTGATATTGCCAAAACAAATTGTTTCATTTCCACAAGGAATTAAACACAGGAAACATTTAATTGAATGCAGAATGTGCACCTGTACAGAGAAACCTTTTAAAGTCTGTTTCTGATTCTTCTTCAAAGGGGTATTCAATCTTCATTCGATTGAAAAACATACTGCTTCCTCTACATTGTGCATAATCTTCACTGCCTTAACAGTTAATTGTTGTGATGAACTATTACCAATAATTAGCAACTATTAAAAAGTAATGTACATTTTTTAATGGTCTTAAAAATCAGAAATCCTGGAAATAATTTCACACATTGCAGAAAACAAAGTTTGTCCCATAAATCTACCAGATTTGTTTTAATTGCCTTGAAAAATAAAATAAAGCATTATTGCTTATTGATTAACTTTATTGTGCTGTATAGTTATTAATGAGCAGTTCAAGGAAGTCCTACTGTAAGATTTACAGAATATCCAGTTTCTCAGTGTTAAAAATTAGGAAGTTAAAACCTAGTGAAATTGCTACACAAACCTATAAAAATTGCAACAAAGAATATTCTTTATAAAGCCTGGTAGCTCCTCTATTTTAAATTGTTTTTTATTGTTAATGTCAAGATAGACATCAATTTAAATGGTTTGCATAAAAATATAAACACATACTCTTTAGAAACTACGCAATAGAATTGCAAGTCACCCTTTCAAGCAGTGGGATAATGTCTGTAAAGGGCAAGACAGCTGTTACCTACAGTATTTTCACAATGGCTTCAACCAAAAAAAAAATATATACTGTATCACGTTTAAATGAAAACCATTGCTAATGGGATTTTATTTTAAATGAAAAATCTGCATCTGCAAATCCTACAGAATTTGCAAAAAATATCTGCTAAATAACTATTTGCTGAGATTGTGTTTGTGTTCTGCATATTTTGGGAAAATTAATAATCCAGCTTTATTAAGTGGGTCCATGATATTAACTGTGTGGGCATGAACAGAATGCTGGTCTATTGTAGGCTTAAGCCTAGATCTGAGAGCATGAACGTGAAGCTCAATTGAGAAGTGCAAGCAGGCTGAATATGCAACCAGAAAACCTCAAACACCCAGACAGAAAAAAACAACATCCTTGGGCACAGTGCTTCAAAACAGCCCACACCCTATTAAATACAGACAGCAATTATATCAGCTGTTGTTTAGTGTTTCTCCATAGCTAACCAAAGAAGAATACAAAGATGTGTGTTGGAAGTATAAACATAAATAATTCATGTATATACAGTGTAAATATACCGTATTCAGAATGATAAAATTGCATTCAATGTGCACTCAAAAACATACACAATGACACTGTATGACTTAGAATAAATGGATATGGGCACTTTCTGCCCATTCGAAAAAATATACCTGACAATAATCCTGTAAAATACGTGAAATACATAAATACATAACATTTAAGAATTTGTGACTACTGCTTGTTTTTTTGGTGTGGAAATTTCATGAAACACTGTTGACTGACAAGAATACACAAATATAAGATTTGATACAGTCATAATATTTATTCACCACTGTAACATTGTAGGACTTATTGAACACAATCAAAGTAGTCACAATTTGAGTCAAAATCTGTAAAAGGAATGAATGTATAATTTGTAATTGTTGGAAACTCATCTGGATATGAGATCACCAGTCTGGTGTCCTAACAGGACCTCCTTGCTAGATGCCTCTCAAGGCACTGCATACATTTTAGAGCTCAATGGAAAATTTCAAATGAATTATACTTTCTGCTCAATTTTCTTTCACGTTGGTTATAACATTCTTGCCACTTTATACTCTTAAGTGTTTAGTTTTTAAGTGCTTCTTCAATAATAATTTTCATTATATACATTTTGTATGCAATGTAACAAACAGAATGTCATATCCGCTTCCTTCATAATACAAGCTAAATCCAGTAGTCATGAAGGCTAATAAAATCTCTCCATCTTTAGTGTGTATTACATAATGCTCAATTTGGACATTTTGGTGCTTGATGCCCGTTTCCTGTCCTTGCTTCTTGTCCATCGTCTGCTGTGTCTCTGAGACATCATACAAGAACGTAAGAGTTCACACATTTTGGAAATTATGGGTCCACCAATCTGCTTTCAGAGCTTGAGATAAAGGGTCACACTTCTACTTGTGCATGGTTTTCACAAAGATACTGTAAAGGCATTGCATACTGAGAGGTGAAAAGAGAAACTGAGAATCATAATCAGACACAGACAGGGGTTTAATCAAACCAGCACTGGTTTTAATTTGATCTGAATGCTTGATCCTTAGCAAAAGCTGAGAAGTACAATGTATGTTGATGGCAGTGACAACCTGGAAATAAGTGGACAGACAAACCTCATCCTAATTGTTCATTACTACCCTAGAAAGCACATCAATGGAGAACATCCCAAAAACATGAAGAATAAAGGAGAAAGAACCAAAATAAAATCATTCATAACACTGAAAGCATTAAAAATTGAAGTGGTTGCACAAATGTGACTTTATCTTTTACTGGTTTCAGTTAAGCTAAGTGGATGATACTTTCTGGTCCTTCCTTTGTAGGGATTAATGCATAGTTATTTATAATTAAGATTTTCAATATGTTGGGAATAATGTCCCCTCTTCTTGACATTACTTATATACGGGAAGAATACTGCAATGGAAAGCTGTTTAGTGGCTATAGATGGAAATAATCCCTTATTTGTTAATTGAAATTTTAACTATTGTATATTACAACGTGATCAGAATGCTGAGGCTGCATACTTGTGAAGAGTTATTGGTTTCATATGAGAAATAAGAAGTAATGTCTAATGAAAGAGACCAAAAAATGCAGGAACCCAGTCCATACCAAATCTCAGTGATACCCCAACAGGCTCCATTTGGTGTCAATGACCTTTGTTTCAAGAGGCCTTGTTGAAAACTTGGGCTACAAAGGGGATGCACCCTATTTAATGAAGGTGTCCTATTTCAAAATCAATAGATTATATGCATAGATAAGAATGTCAATAGAACAGAGCACCCTTAAAATTATTCTAACAGGTGTCAAGACCACTTCTTATCAGTCCACTTTTTAAAATTTCTGATCACATTTTAAGTTTGATTGTCAGTGGTAAAAATTCAGAACAGGCACAGTACAAAGACCTGTTATTTTAGAAAGCATTGAAACACTTTAGCATACTGCATCAGGGGAAATGTTAAAAAAGGAAAATATTTTAAAAATACATCAGACAAATCTGACGAAGATCAAACATATTTACAGTCATTTGTTCACACTGAAAAGTAAAAGCAAAAAAAGCTTCCCAGTCCAATATAAGGACAGGAAACTAAACTTTGAAAAATACAGACATGCCTTCCAAAAGCTGAGTCCTGCCATTTTTAGGAAAGAAATGGCCAAAATTAAGAGGCACTGAGCATTATCTTATTGCCACTCTACCAGGTAGGCTTTCTTTCACCTTAAAGACCGGCATTGAACACTGCACAAAATTAAAGCCTCTTTTATTCCAAAATGATTGTGCAATATTACAAAATGAAATAATGATGGCTGATGTCAGTACCCTCCTGATGTAACTGGTTGGCTGGTTTGGAAAACAGTCCAGGCTGTGGGGTAGATGCCACTGAAGAGCTGGCAGCTTGCTCAAATGGGTGCAGATGTGTTTTAAGGACAGCAGGGTGCAGTCAGTCATGGATGATGATGGGTCCGTGGGTCCTGAGGCTCGGGTACGAGGGGCAGTGCACTGATCTCCTCACTCGGATCTGCTCACACGGCTGTCTACATGCTCTTCTTAACTGGGTCCGAGAAAGCAGCTTCCGAACTCTCCTGAAAATGCGAAGAGACAGGACAGTCAGAGGCATGTGGTCCCAGGCAAACACAAGACTCCACAGTTTCCCTCCAGCCATGCGAAGTTTTTCAAATCTTTGTTGTTTTTTAATCAAGTTATAATACGAATGAAAAAGGTTTTTTTCTGTAATCTCTATAACAGGGAGAGGTGTGTTGTTCTTTGTTTTCATCTGCAGAGCGCACTTCTCATCTGCAGAGAGCACTGTTAATCTGTTTATGTGGACAGATGGCTTTAAGAATCTGGCTCCTCTCATAATGTTAAAGCACTTGTGAATGCTTTCTGCTGTTTGTTATTCACAGCTGTTTTCTTTAACAGAAGATATTCCCAACAGCAAGCTCCAATCCTGTCTCTTATGGGAGCCCTCCAGCCATCTGTCTGTAGAAACCAGTCTGCTGGTGTTCAGTCTGCACACAGACCAGTTCCACACTAGTATAAAAGACACCTGAACACGCCAGACCTCTTGAGCCTCTGGATCTGAATAAAGGATAACAGCACAAAGCAGAGGATAACAATGTTTCCCTTAAAACCATAGCAAGAGAAATCTACCACAAGAAGATTATGAAAGGCTCTAGAATTATTTTAGCATGGAATGCATTTGTCAAATATTACAGGGGCTGCAGAAACAGACAATCCAGACATACGGTAGTTTTTTAAGTGTTTGTCTGATATTGAGTGATGACAAGCAGAAAAAAAGTTTCAGGTTTGATATTTGAAACTACCTCTCTTAGACACTAAAGAGTATTTGCCAAGACATCATCAAAGACAGCTTCTATTTACTACTATGTTCAGTGTTTTAATATCTTCAAGCAGTATGACAATAACTAAGCTTTTATCCAAACAGAAAAAACACCTTAATTATACACTGTGATTCTGTTTTCAATCCTTCAGAGGTTTAATTATCTTCCTCTCAGGAGGGCCAACAACCTGACTGGGAGCCAGTGTTGGAGCTCCTCTGTGAGAGAATTAACACAGAAACAACTTCCACAGATAACACACAGTTCTTTGTTTAAATGGCACTGCTGTAACTGTCGTATTCAAAGTGATTTAAGCCTGGAGCAAGCAGTAATTCTTTCAGATGTGTTGTAGAAGATTTTAGAGGGTGCAACTACAGTATACCAAGACGTTCAGAGTTCCTCTTCTTGGAAGTTATTCTTGGATATTTACTCCTGCTATTCCTTGTTTGGGGATTAATTTCCTTTAAAGTATACATGTTTCATTCCCATTCTCAAGTATAGACTTCATAAATTATATTTTGTGACATTCCAGACATGTTTTTACACAACACTGGTAAAAGTATGATCAGGATATGTTAGAATAACTATGATTGTATTACAACTCATTTAGAATGAATAAGTCCACTAATGTTGTGGGAGTGAAGACTGGATAGATGCATATTATGGAAGGTACAATAAGCCATGTCAGAAAAATTAAAACCACAGAGCCAACATCAGTTGATACATTGCAGAACACAGCTAATAATAATGTAGAAAGAAGCATAATTAAAAAGTAAAATAAACATAGCATGTACATTAATATAAATATTGGAATTTATATCTTAACATGAACAGCAATTATATTTAAACCCAGAATATTTAAAGTTGTTGTGGAACAGAGATATTTCCATTGAGGGAGATAAGATGTATAGCCAACTGTATCCCTCAGAAAATTGCTGGTTCCTATCACAAAGCATATTTTTGCAGGCTCTAACATTAATTAAAATATTATCAAACATCCTGTTCATCCTGTTCAATTCTGTGGTAACTGAAAAAATGTGGTTTGTACCACCTCTACAATAAGGAGTTAAGTTTCCACTCCTGTGCGCCTCACATTCTCTCTTGACCTTTGTCTTTGTCTTAGTTTATGGCTCCTTATGGGAGACTTCTAATCCAAGTTTACCTTTTTCATTTTACTTCTTTTCATTTCACCTTTCTTCAGATGCATCACCAGGATACAAAATTTATCATGTTGTGCAGCACTTACAATGCCTCTTTCAGACTGGCACTGATGCAAGCAGATTAAAAAAAAACACTGGTAAATATTTGTTTTTCAGACCTTTTCCGGAGACTTCTGGAGAAGCATTTGGCCTGGGAGACATTCCTTAGCCAGAGTGACAATCAAATTTGCCCTAACACTTGTTTCAGATAACAACCGCCATTAGATTATATATTGCGTTAAAGGGTGTTGTTTGTTGACTAAGATTTGTCATCTCACTCAGCAGGAGTTTGAAGACTGCAAGATAAAGCTGTAGGTGTCTGGTGGATGGTTATGGTCTCTAGTTTTCAATTCTGTAAGTGTTTAAGAGGGTTAAAGCCATAAAAGAAATAAAGAATATATTTCCTCTAAAATGTTGCTATTAGTTATGTAACAGGCGTCAGTGAAGATAAAACCATTCCAGTGATGTCATTCCATTAGAGTCATTCTCTAGGAGTGTTGAACCTTTATAACAAGGAACTGGTTCTTGATTTTAAGGGGTTTGGTTGTGACCTGTAGGAATGCTTCAGGTGTGCTGAAGGAATACCTGTGAGGGTGGATCAAATCCACAAACCCCAACTGCACTTTCAAAAGGAATAACATGACCCAATACAAATGTTTATTGAGAAGTTAGGCAGAAGAAGCTTTGGTTTAACACATGGTCAAACACTTGATCAAAGGAAAAGGAAGTTAGGACCCCCACACAGAGAGAGGTGTTAACCAAGGACTGGCAGCAAAGGTGGAGATGGGATAGAGGGATGCAGAAAGTTAAAGAACAGAGATTTACTATGGTGTTTATTGTTTTTTTTATGTATTGTATAGTATTGTCATGGAGAAGTATGAGTAAGAGTAGCAGAGGTGAGGAAGATGTTATCCATCTGGAACTTGTGTTAAAAACTCCACGAATTTCCTGTTTGAAAGGTTGTCAGATATTTTGTTTGGTAGTTTTTGGTCACAAGTAGCTCAGTGTTGTAAACATTTGGCAACCAAAACTCTTGAATCTATGTTTGCAAAGAAATGCACGACCTGCTTTATCATCATCTAACAGCGATAAGCACAGGTGAATCTTTTACAGTCATTAGCTACAGTACGCTGATAAGATTGAGCCATGGCTGCAGAGCACTGTTAGATCTTACTGTAAGTGTTATGAGACCACTGCAATGTCACCAAACAACTTGGCATTCACTCATGGTTTCAGTCTAGGTGACTTTGTGTCGACTTTGAATATCATTCGATGACCTCTGGCTCACACCAACACTGATAAAGTGGAATGCTCAATGTTTTGTCGAGGTGCCATTGTAAGAGAACAGCAATAAGTTTTAAGCAAAAAAATAGTCTGAATGGATTTATTCAAAGTATCCTCACTTTCTAAAGCAGGCATGGCCAGACCTTATGCTGTAAAGACAAAGTCAAACATATTCATTGGTTATTTATGAGTGAGCTGTTCAATAACACATAAGAGTAAAAGTCAGATTTTAATTAATTTATCAAGTTAATAAATTCAGCAAAGCCAGGAAAGACCTGCTCGAAGAGGCTGCAGGCAGTGCGCTCACATTTCTATTCAGAATGATCTCTAAACTACTTTCCTGTATTCCCTGCAAATTTGGTGCATCGTTATATGTCTTGCAATGATTGCAAGCAATCATTCAATGATTGAAGGTGTGACCTTTAACACCTGTTAAATTAGGGATTTTGCGAGACCATGACAGGCAACTCTCATCTAGAATATCACTCTCATGATGCAAAACACATCATTGAAAAACAAAGACATCACTGCTGTATTACATGTGGATAATCATAGTGATTATCCATGATCATCCTGGATTATCCTGGAACAAATAAAGTACAAAACATCTTTCAGCTAGAGTCACTTAAAGTATGTTAAAAATATAACAGATCTTAAAAAGAGAATTTTCAAAGTTCAAAAGAGAATTCAATAAGGTTTTGGATTACTGTATGTTATTTTCTTCAGCAAATAAAATATTTTCTTTTTCGATGAGCAAATTACAGAGCAATTACATTTGATTAATAAACCTGATGACCTTGCAGGTGCATACAAAGAAAATAAAAAAGCATGACTGTCAATATTGTGTAATACTGTGAAAGCTATCAAATGCAAGACTTGGAAGGCTGTTTACCTTCTTTGAAGACATTGTCTTTATTAGTAAGCCCACTGAGAAAATGTAATTTTAATAAAGAATCTATTAGCTAGATAATTAAGGTTTACTGCATGTCAGTGCAAGCTAGTCATTTCTTTCTAGGGTTCCGTGACAGGAAGGTTTCACTTGTTCAGCCTGGCTGTTTGTTTATGTGTTCAAGTGTTATGTGAATTGCACAAGTATTGATTTGTATAGGGTCTCATAGTATTATGTTTGACCAGATATAACGAAAAAATGTGTCTAAGCTTGGTTTGTGGAAGTAAGGCAACAATAACTGTTTTACAGCCACAGTTGCACGTGCACATACACTGTACAATTCTTCAATTAAAACAGACACATCCCTAAAATAATAATGATAATAAATGCTACATTATCGTCAATAATTAATATGTCTATTAATATTACGTAACAAAATTGATTTGTTTGGTGCTAAATAGGTATTTTGATTTAGAATACATGATATGATAAAACATTTATCTAGAACTGCTAACACAGGAAAAAACATAAATACCCTCTAACAGCAGTGTTTGACAAATTTCTAACTGTAAATGAACTGAAATAGGTTGGCACTAACTATCTGTGGAGACATGACTGCTATAAATAACACAGTTGTAATTACTTGAATTTTACATTTTTGTGTTACAGCTTCTCCGATGAGCAATAGTGCACCCCTTTATGAAATCAATGCTTGAGCAAAAGGATAAATTAGTTACCAAAGAGAAAATAAATTGACTGAACAACTGTCATGATATAGACTGTGAGTATGAGTTTCTAAGAAGCACAGGCCAGAAAATTATGGCTGACTGACACTTATGGAGTGATTCCATTATGGGTTAATTAATAAATAAATGCAGATCTCATTTTTGATGAAGGCCCATATCAACTTAATCATTTAATAATGGTTTTACACATATAATAATATAAAACATTACTTTATAATTCTGCCCTCGCTATACCCTTTCTTCCCTGGTTTCAGTGTAGTTAAAGATCCATCAATCAGCTTCAAGCTATATTTAGATACTGTTTGGTGCCTTGGAGAACCATGACTCATTCTGACATTAAACTAATGGGAAAGTATTTTTCTCCATAAGATGATTGGTAATAGCTTCATGCTATCGGATTTTAAGTCACATTATTTCTGAATTCTTCTGCACAAAGACTCATAATGTCTTCCAATATTGAATTAAAGGGATTGTCTAATATAGTAGTTCAAGGAAGGCAAAATATTAAGTTGTAGCATAAGTTTTAACCAGTTTTAAAGGATGATATTTCATAATATGTTTAGCAGTGGTTCTCAGTGTTGGTCCTGGGTAACCCTGCTTTCTTCTGATTTGTATGGTCTTTTTCAAATTTGCTTTCAGCTCTGAAAAAGCTGGCTAAGATTTCCGACATGAATCTTTTGCTGATAAGAGAGTTTCAGGATAGCCTTGATTTACAGTAGGTGTGCTAACTGACGTATAGCTAATTGGATTTAAGCAATAGGAAAGCACTGACTCATTGTGGGAGCTGCCTGATACATTGTCATTTCAACCTGTGTCTGTTCATCATCGATTGATCACTTATTAAGTGATCTGTTAAGTCAGAAATGGAGCAAAATCTTAAGACTGCATGAAGTTCTGCAGGCCGAAGTTGTTGGAAATAATCTACTTTAACAATAGTATTTACGAAACCAAGGACTGAGTGCAGAAAAAAATCTAAACTAGCAAGCTAATCAGTTACAGGCCCCAATTAGCACTGCTGATTAAGGACCCAGCTGGAATAAAAGCCAGCAGAGACAGAGTTACTCCTGGAGCAGGACTGAAAACCATTGTTTTAGAATATTAAAGGCTTCATGACTAGGTCTCAGAAGCTGGAATTTATTTTTCCTAGAATGGCTGTAAGCATTGGTAAACATCAGGGCTCACATGAGAGCTGTATTATCTAGATCGCGGGTCTCAAACTCCAAAACTGGAAGTCCACAGAGCCCTCAAACCTTGTCCCACCCGACTCTCAGTTATTTAACTAGATTAATTGTTGTGATACCTGAATAAATTCACACACATTTAAAATTACTGTACCAGAATGAACAACAAGGGGAAAATACAAATGAGGGTAGATTTATCTGAGTTAGATAATAACTAGATTGATAAAGTTAATTGATATTTCAAGGTTAGTCAATACCAAAGGGCACTGAGGCCCCCTGGAACAACAAGTCGAGTTGACGTTATTTCTAGTATTTGGTGTCTGGTGTCTAACTATGTACTTGGCCCATTTTTGTCCTGGGGCAAACACATTTGTTTAATTTATCATGCTGTAAAACAAGGACCAATATGTGAAAAAGCAACATGAGGAGATGTGTGTTTGGTGTGCGGATCCTTGGAATCAAGTGAAGGGTGGGATAAAACTGGACTTACCATAAGAAGTTGTCTAACGGCTGCCGAACTGAAATGAAACAAGCAGCCAGTCATTGCACAGAAAGACAGAAACAGACAGCTCCTCTGCACCAGCAGGACAAAGCGGATCCTCTGTATCAGCCTACAAGCTACTGTTGAAGCACAACCCACCAGTGTCACAGACACTGAAGGAAACACTGACCTGACAGGGGGTCAGTCAGAAACTCTTTTATGAGAACTAAAGAAATGTTACAAACAAGAAGAGGCCATTCAGGTCATCTAGCTTGTTTGGTTGTTAGCCACTCATTGATCCGAACAATTTCATACACCTTTGTCTTGAAAGTTGAGTAACATGTTCCGGGTCCAACAACTCTTTACAGTTTGTCTAAGTTAAATCAAGTTATGTACTGTATCTCAAGATGAATATTTTCAGGCGCAGGGCCCCACTCAGATTTGTATTGAACAGTTATCTATTTATATGGTATCTTTTATTTTTTATCAATTTACAGGCTATGTCAGAAATGTTAGCTCCCCCTGGCAAATTCATAATACAGAATGAGAGAAATGCAACATAACACACTGAGAGGCAGAGCAGTTCCTGTGAAGTGTACAATCCATTATTCTTTCAGTGACAGAAGACATACAAGCTATGAAATAGGAAATATCTGCTACAACTGCTTTTAGATTACAAGGAACTGTGAAGAGAAAAATATTCTTGCATCATGATTCAGT
This sequence comes from Atractosteus spatula, assembly GCF_055471065.1. Lineage (NCBI taxonomy): Eukaryota > Metazoa > Chordata > Actinopteri > Semionotiformes > Lepisosteidae > Atractosteus > Atractosteus spatula. The sequence continues at coordinate 17,955,292 of NC_142720.1, forward strand.
CCATTTCTATGCAACCCCTCATTATTCAGTTGTCCCCATATGAGAAGAAATTGTAATTAAAGTCAATCATTTTGTAATTACAATGTTATTAACATCCATTTACCCTTAGGAGGAAAAAGAATTGGAGCATAATATGCGTTGATATGATATACACCAGCACCCAGAAATATACCTACAGTATAACAGGTGGTGACTAAGGAGTACAATGTCCTAAATCGTAGCATACCATCCAAGGATACTGCAGTCCCTGAGGCCAAGCTGTACGGTGAGGAGATTTCAGGGCAAATATGACAACGGATTTTAAATCACTTCTGATTACGAGAAGGATTATATTCACAGGGTCTTCAATTTTAGATAGAGCTTTGAAGCTAAGGACTGGAAGTGAAAATGCCCAAAAAAGGGAAAAGCACCTCATCAATATACATCAGATGTGGCTGTTGTGCTGCCACACTCAAATCTTAAAAAAAGAAAGAAAAAATGCTGAATTATAAGCAATCCAGCACAGATTACTGCGGATTATTGTGTGATTGAACAAAGGATAATCATCCTTGTCAGTCTTGACATACACTGTGCAAACAGGTTTCACTTCATCCTCAAGCTACCTTTGTTGCAGAAAAAGCCACAGAAACTCCAGCTCACATCCTCTTAGTGATTTCCTTTTCTCTCGAAGACACAAAGACAGACTTATAGCCACCTCACATGACGCGCTGCACTAGGGTTCCTCAAATTCAAAAACACCCACGGTCAATTTTAAATGTATGCTTACAAGTGCCCTGTTCTTACCAAACAGGTATGCTGTGCAGAACATTTCATCTGGGTTCATCCATCAACCTCTGCTTAGCTACATTTCGCTGTGTCCTGCTTCTCACTGCAGATGTGCCAGTTGTGTGAGAATTGCATGTATTGCGAATACAAATTCAAGAGCAACCTTTCCTTTCTTTTTTTTCTTCACATGAACTGTATGGCTGATCATCTGTACACTTGGAAACAAACCACTGTTTTAAACTTTCTTTGAAGCAGTGCATGGGGATTTTCTCTAATTGAAAAAAATGTGTTCATAGTTACGAATGCTCATTAATTAATTAATTATGTATTATTATGTATATAATGCAATTCTAGCATCCAATGGAAAATGGAATTATGATGGGAACCATCACAATGGGTAATTTAAAGTTCCCTCACCATTCTGTGTGCAATGCCCTGAGCAAAGGAGTACTGATGTGTTAAAGCACAAAATTAGATATCACTAATAATTACATAAAGGAACTAGTAATAGGTTTATTCCATGCTGAAAAGAAAACACAACGTTTCGGCTGTGGAGCCTTCTTCAGGTATGAGGCACCCTTCTTCAGAAGGCTCCACGGCTGAAACGTTGTGTTTTCTTTCTTCTCTTTTCAGCATGGAATAAACCTATTACTTGTTCCTTTGCAGCCTACGCATGCTGACAGATCTACCTACCTGAACTATTACATAATGTTGTTGTGTACACAATGTAAAAAGACAGTTCAGTCCTGCAGATGATAGGGCCATGTTTGAATACTAGCAACGTATACTTTATTTAGGATAGCAAGACACTAACTTGCAGTTCTTTGCTCTACTGTGTGCACTGCATAGGATACCACAGAGCTCTAAATGATACTGCTCTACGTGGCCGTAGGTTGTGTGTCACAGGGTGCTATGCTGTTCATATAGTATGGTACATGCCCACCTGGTTTCCTGGGACACCAGGAAGAAGCCGTCGTCGGGAGCATCAATCCAGTTGGGTCTCTGTTTGCGGAGAAAGGTGCCAGCAGCTCTTGTCGGGTTGCTGCTGGCCCTGCCATTGTGCTGGACAGGGAGAGGAAAGAACAGGGGCACCACAAATACATAGACGTTAGGCCTCTAACAGGTACACAGCTGCTCCTTCGCTTCTGCAATACTGTAGAACTTGATTTCAAAGTTTTTATAAAAGCAAAGTTAACTTTTGTACGTTTCTTTATAATTTCTATGACAAAAGTGGGCTTTTATCCATTTATTACGAACAGTTACATATCTACAAAGATGCATGAATGTCTGGTGAGACAATAACTATTTTGATCTTATAAGTGAACCTAAAAAAAATAATAGTTTGGCTGCAAACCAAGTTTTAGTGCCTTAATGGTTCTAATTTCATTTCGCATGTGCCTCAATACATCATAATGCGCTTGAGATTCTGAATGTGAATTTTTGCTTGATTTTAATTCAGTATGTGTTCTTTTTTCAAATACAGCTCATGTGTCTCTTGAGGCTGAAAAAAAGGATATTTTATTTGCAGCAGTTTATATCAACTGCTGTAATACCCAACCCCATCATATCAGCTACATGCCCTCCTCAAGAAATACTATCAAACACCAAGACAGCAAATGAGAAAAAAAAACAGTCAACAGATCAGCCCTTCCACTGCTTCATGCTGACAAGTGCCTGAATGAATTCAAACAGGCTGACTTGCTGTAATTCTACAGCTCATTAATCACTCTTGCCTGTGCATTAAGAACAGAACAGTCAAAGGTTATGTTGTGAGGATTATAAATGCCTCTAATATGCTATTACTCATAATAACTTGTTGTGTTCTTGTCTGCGGTTTTTGCTAGGCAGCATTGTTTTGGCAGGGAATCCTTTTAACAGCAATGAGACTCTGAATATAAGCAATGTCCTATGTGCTCAGGGACCATGAGAGTAATGTGGCTTCTGCCATCCTGCAATTTGTGTCATGCTTGATGGGGGTTGAACCCAGCTGAATACATGAATAGGTGAAGCAACAAAGAAATTTAAAATTATACTGCAACTTTCATCAGTTCACACTAATGCCTAAGTCAAACTGAATTCTACCCTAAGACCTTAGATGTGCAGAAGCTAACTAGTTTTCAGATGAGGAAAAAACACAATAAAAAAATGGATTGAACTATAAATAAAGTGCAATGCGTGTGAAAAACCCATTATATTCCCTACAGTTTGTACAGTTTTGGGAATGTGAATGTGTTTCTTACATGAATAAACCTTTTGAGGGTGAAAAATGAATATTGTCTTCAGAGCTTTCGAAGTGGTGTATTTGAAAAGTTGAGCAATTTTGGGATGAAAAAATAAAATGTGAAAGGAATTTACTGGCTCCCACACACAAGCCGTGTGGTTTGTGTTTCATATGGCTTATTTAGACATATTCTGATCTACCTCAAGAACCTCTAGAATTTTTTTTCATGTTCTCATTTATGTTAATGTTCCTCATGAGGAGTTTGTCTCATTTAAGTAATGCTATTTTGTTCTTTTCACTCACCGGTTTACTGATACAACGACCATGATTAGAGTATAAGCAGAAAAACAAAGTCAGCTGGTTCTTTTTCCAAGATATTAAGACGACAAAAAAATGGACACAATTGTGTAGTGTGGTGCCTAGTGTGGTGTGTGTCTCACATAGAGGGACAGAGAAAGTGAAAGAGACATAAGCATTGGATCAAGGGGACTCCAGCGTGGCTTTTTAGTTCAAGGAAGCAACCTCGTTATTTTACAGTTGCCTGATGTAGATGAGCATTTAATTGGAGTTTCATGAATGACAGTAATCTCTGTTATTCAAGAGCCAGACACAAAGATGTTTTAACAGCTGGTTTGTGCTCCATGTGGGTTGTCACGGAGGCACTGGAGCAATGTTCCCTTCAAGATTTTTTATTGTATTTCATATTTGTATTTTCAGTCTGTCAAGATATCCACCTCCCATCATCTTGTATGATAGGGTGCCTATTGTTTTGTTTTGTTTAAAGGTTTTCTCAATATTTGGCAGAAAATAACCACAACAAACAGCACTCTCAGGATCTGACCGTCATGGCAAGATTTCCACTTTTTTGGGGGAAATCTAATTTTGATTTCTTCCAGTTTCAATTCATACAGCCTTTTCAAACATCCCTCTTTAGGGATGTTTTTCATTACTGTTTCCTCATTACTCCAAACCACCACGGGAAATGCCCTCTGATTTTCTTCTCACTTGTTTTTATTAAAAATCGGTGGTTGCCGTGGAGCTGGGCACAAGGTATGCCACAACTGTCTTACTCATAATAAAAACTAAGCACAGAGCTAATTAATGAAGGGACTTACCAGGACTGGTCCCATGATGTGGCTCATGTTGTCTAAGAAAAAAAGATATAGAAATTCATTTTAAATATATCGGTATTGATTGATTTAGAAACAAACGGACAAATACCAATAATAAGCAAGAGGTACACTATAAGTCATGCCATAAACTGAAGGATTTGTATCTTCCAGATTCAATAAACCGGACAGACAATAAACAATAACAAATAATAATTATTATAATAATTGACAACAAAAAAGTTATAATATGTCATGTCTGTTCTAAATACTGTTTTTCAGCATCATTTTAGTTTCAGTATGCTTTCGGGTTGTGCAAGGAAACCAGGCAACCCAGAGGAAACCCTTACAATCACGAGGAGAACATACAAACTCCACACAGACAGCACCCCAGTTCCAGAATCGAACCCAGAGCCCCAGTGCTGCAATGCAGCAATGCTTTCCCGTGGGCTACAGTGATGCCCTAGAGTGATACTATAGCAAATAAATTATTTAAAAAGTGGTCACATTCTCAGTATCTTTGAAACAAAAGTACACTCAGCCCAGAGATATAAATTTTGAAACAACGCACAGCCTAATGGTGTCATATTAGATCAGAAAAAAGCCAAAGGTAACATAAAAATTGCTCCTAAAGAGGAATGTGGGCATACATTCTGACAGCTTTGCCCTTTTACACTTTCAAGTTAATCAGAGAAATTAAAGGTTTAACAATTACTGAATGTTCCTCTCTCTAATTTTATTTTGACTGCCAGTTCCAGGGCTGAGGCAAGTGTTAGCACAGAGCAGTTCTCACCCAATGTTAATTATTTCTACTTTTAGACATTCTGACACGACAGTAGTGCCCAATGAGCTAATGAGGAAACTAGGGTGCTGAGGTGTTGGACTGCTTTAGTCTCTCATCCTCTGAGTGACTTTGCAAGGTGCGAGAGACTCAGTGTTCGAGACCTACAGTGTTGATCACACGTGCCTGGTGGTCTATGAAGAGACCAGAAAGTGTCCAGATTTCCAGCTTCTCCTCAAAGGTTACACAACATAAATCAGACTGCTCACAGCCAATTAATTCCACTGAGTTATGCTGATGAGTGTTTAAAAATAAATGTGGGGAGATATTATTATCTAGCTTAGAATGACTGATTAACATCACTCACAGCTGCAGAAACAATAAACGTAAATTATGTACTTCAGGCGCATCCAGTAATGACCTGCTGAAAGAAGTGATAAAGAGATAGGACAGAGCACTCTGAAGATCTGTCCGCACATGGCAACTCTATGTGGTTTACAAGAAGAAGAATCTGGTGAAAGCCCAGAGAAGAGAACAAAGTCTGAAGGCATGAGGAAAAATTTGTCAACTCATATGCATGGACTATAGGTGGTTCCTTTGTGTGTGGAATTTGTGTGCTCTTCCCATTGTGGATGGGTTATTCTGAGAACTCAGGTTGCCTTCCACATTCCAGTGACTGCTGAAAAGCTAACTGGTTCATCTAAATGTTCCTCTCCATGAGAAAGAGAGCTGGGCCACCCACTTCTTAAATCTGCCCAGCCCTGTGTGCCTCTGGTGCCTCTGTGTCCAGGGCTTTATGATTCACAAGTATAAATATATTCACTTTTCTGCTTGATTAGAATGAACACTTCAAGGAGCTCATACACAATACTGAGTCCAGGATTCACAAAACGCGGTCAAAAGACATCAAAAGTATAAACCGTTTTGAAGATCGTTTAACTGAAGCTTTTGTGATCTGCTACATTCTGACCCTTGTAAGTTAAAAACAGCTTTAAGACTTTCAGATTATCTAGTGATGGACGCCTGTTTGAGGGGATGAATGTGAGAGAATGGAATTTAATTCACACTGTGTCAAATTAGGTGCCCCTATGTCAGTGAGCCTTTAAATGTGAAACTGGATTTTCAAGTATTTTTTTTTTCTGTTCACCGCAGGTGTTGAGCTGATGCTTTATTAGCCAAGGGGAGTCTTTGCAATCAAAGACTCATTCAGACTCATCTTCTTCGGGAATTTCTCTCCTTGTATTTCTGAGACTTAGGAGAAAAGTTCATGCCTGTCTGGTAAAATGGGGATGTGGGATAGCAAAGAAAGCTTCACTGTCAATGTGTTTGTCACAGAAGACAGCACAGTGCTGCCTAGAGAGGGAACATGTGGTTAGCTTCTATCAGATAGACAAAGCCAAGATAAAACATTATTTCCACAGTAAAGCAAGTCTCATAAAGAAATGAAAATGAAGGTGGAGGGCATTTGTTTTCTCTTGTGTGTTTGATGCAATGCAATGAAGCCAGGTAATTAAATCTTTATGGTCAAATGGCCACGAGGTTGTCCAGCAACCCAAAAGTGCCAGGATCCTTGAGGGGATAAGGCAGAACCAAAAGGACAAACTACAGACTATGTCACGACAAATGAGAGCATAACACTCATATAAACAGTGCTGTCGATTTTAGGATGCACAATGCACAGTGCTCATAATTCTACGTGTAGATTACCATGCCCAATAATGTTCCCTCTTCTCTCCAGCCCCTCTATCCTGCTGTGGTGGTTGTAGCTCCGTTTCCCCAGAATTCCAAGGGGACCGTGGCTGGGCAGAGAAGAGAGGAGGCGTTTTGCAGGCTGGCACTGCAGGCTGGGTGTCCGTGCCACTCTGGGGCTGTGGAGGGGGGGGCGGGACTCTGTAACACACAGCACAGGCAAACTGAGCAGCTTCTCTTTGCAGGGAACCATAATGCATAATGACCATTACACAACACCAAGTACTGTACAGTGATGAATGCTGCCACTGGAATTGAACAAAAATATTGGAAATATGATTGAATGCAGCAAAATAAGCAGTGTCCTTCTCGTCTGTGCTCGCAGACGATGTGGCTGTAGTGAATAAACTCCCTCCACACAGCATAACCCTCCCCTTCCAGGGTTTGAAAACTCACGTGAGGTGCTTTCCAAATTCATAACCAGGTTTGTTGTTGAACTGTTAAAATTGAAGTTTCAATATAATGTGAAGAATACACATAAACTACCCCATTTGAGAAAAAGCAGCAGACGCAGATCAGAAACATTGTTCAAAAATTAAAATGGGACAACTAATATGCTTCTCACATGGTTGCACCTGGTTTATTACAAGCTAAAAGCCTGAGTTCAAATGCTGTTTTTCTGTTCTGTGCACATCATTGTTATTCGGAGCCTCTGCCAAGCAGAGATTGTACACCCACCTAAGTACTTGAGGACGCTGGAGAGAGTCACTCTCGGAGAAGCTTTCATCTTGGCTGGTCTCTCCACTCCTTCGGGCAGCCGGCTCATGTCTGGAGATCAAAGAAGCCAGACTTCAGATCTCGAGTGGGATGTTAAAGATTACATGTAATGTTAATGACAACACGACAAATAAAGTGCATTAGAAACATCTTCACCAACCAATCCACATAAAAAGGAGATTGATGTTTCTCCATCGACCACTTCGATCTCTTGCACCCTTCCAGGTTCTCTGACTTCCTGATCATTCTTCTTCTGAAAGATAACTGGAATCTCATATACAAGCTTCCAGAAAAAAATGCATGTCCTTTTAGCAGGACAGTTATGTTAAAGTATTTTTTATTACTAGGATAATTCAAAAACCTCCGTGACTAATCGGTAGGCCTGCTCCTCCCAATCTACATATATATACATACTGTACCTTAAACATGAGGAGAAAAGTATACATTTAAGAGACTTTAATTTTAAATTTGTATTAAGGACTTCTGAGTGGGACCACTGGTGAAGAACCGGGCTAAGAATTTGGATTGAGCCCTATAGTCTGGTCATCACCAGATTTAACATGGGCCAGGCCATTGGTTAACTGTGACCAGAATTCTCCAGATGGTGGTATACAGCTGAAGTTCTGATTGACTAGAGTATCCTTGCCTTGCAAGATACGATACGTCCTGTGATCCACAGGAAGACTTGGACCTCTGCAGTGTCGATATTGAGACGTAAATTTCTCCTCTAGTCATAGAAGTTTGTCCTCGCACTTTGGGGTCATAGGGTGGCCAATGCCAAGTGACTCTAACAGTGCATATTGGAGTACGGCATTTGCAATCCTCATTTTGTCTGAGTCACAAATTCATAAATTAGTAAGGAGTTAAATATTCAAGTGTTATAATAAACTTCACATGCAAAAAATCTTAAAACTAATTTTAAAATTTAAAATCTTAAATCATGCCAAAAAATCTAGGAAATAATTAAAGTTTTAGGAATGAACAGTTAACATGCTCTATCATTTCATTTTCAAATGTTTAACGTTCTTATCCTAACAATGTTACACAACTAGCCTATAGTTTAAGCTGAGTGTCTGAAATTATGGATAAAAAAAGAACGTGAAGTGAAATATTTTTCATTTCGGTTCAGTGCGGAATGTAATTCTGGAGCCAAACAATACCTTGTCAAATGCTACATAAATGCCTCTCAGCTACAGATAAATATTTTGATCTGGACATATTTCTGAGTGGGTTGTATAAGCCATTAAAAGAAATATATATTAAATACATGTACAGACACATATTGTAGCCCTTAATTAAGTATATGCCATTTTCTCACTTGAGTGTTATAGAAAATAAGCAGAAGAATTTTATATAATGGATTTGCTATCATGCATTGAAGAGGAAAACACATATCGAAGGAAGTGGATAACTAACAGCCTTTCATTCTGCCAGGACAATCGCTGTTTAAACAAAGCTTGCCAAAGAAAATGTAACCCTTTTCAATTCCAGATATGTTAGCAGAACTCCAGGTTCATTTCCAGAGCAAATCAGACCAGTTTAACTACACTGACACTGGGTTTAGGGAATGTTACTGTTGCTTTTTTTAAAAAACTAAAAAAACTTTAAAGGCAGATCATTTAGCATTGAGGTTAGGTTTTAGTGTTAGGGTGAGAGAATATAGCAACGTCAATCAGGTGAAGAGTATGACCTGCAAATGTGTGGGGAAACAATATAGCAGTAAGTCATTAAAGAAATCTCCACCTTAAAAACAGAAACATAGTATTGAAAAAATATTTAGTGTTAGCCTAACTACACTATGTACATGCCCAGTACTATCAATGCAAATACTGGCCTGAAACTGAGAGCAAGCAATTTGCCAGAACTCCTTGATGAGATATTAGGTCGTAGTTCCTCTTTACTCCTGAGGGTACACAATCTAGGTACTAAATATATCCCTGGATAAACAGAAAATGGATTAATTGTAGGATTATCAGCACAATGAGGTCCAATAGGGATTAGGGGCCTCTAGCTTCCAGATGTGGAGGTTTTGAGAAAATGGGTCGTAACAAGCTTGCCTGGCTGACTGTGGTTTTTAAAATACATCTGCCCTGACAGCGCTAGCTGGTGCTTTCTGAATTACATCTTGGTTAGAAGAATGGATAATATGGACTGCTGGTGAATTAAGAAATAGGAATCCCTTACATTCCTATGTTGAAAGATAACTTGCAGCAAGAATGAACTGTGCTGTACAAACATACCAATGAACTTTCAACACCCAGTGTTACAGTTAATGAAGGTGCCTTCTTATTCATGGAACTTGACATCGCATTTCTTGAATATCTCCAACAACAACGGCCTTCCCACCTCAATTCTAAAATTAGATCATTCTTTATTGTGTTGTTTGCCTTTTCAAGCTTTTACACTTTGTTGTGTGTAGCTTTTGTAGTTGTTGTATTGTCATCCAGAAAATTCTAAAAAAAAAGATAGACAAATGTATGGTCTGTTACAGGCTCATGTATCATGTATGACAGCTCTTGCATAATTGGGTTTGTAAGGAGTCAGAAACAAGAACACCCACCAACATATTGCATGAGTTAGTAAGAAATCCAATTGAGATCAGGAACCTGCTTAATTTACAACTCCACTACACGCAGGCAAAAAAAAGATTAATCGATACATAGGAGAGTGGAGAAGGGGAGAACTAACAAACCTGATCCTCTTTTTCTTCAGTAAGAACACTCTGTTGTTGCTTTTGAGTGGTTCACTGGCGCCAATTGTCCCAGATCTGACACACTAATGTACAGCAGTTAAAAACATTTGGATGCAACAGCACCTTACTTCTGATTGATACAGCCCTTTTGGCTTTTATGAGCCTGGCTAATGTTCAGTCAATATCCTCTGGTTAAAAGAACAACCTCAGGTTGACTGAGCTTTAATGCAGTGAGATCAATTCAGATCAATCAATATCCTAAGTATATCAGCAGCAGACACAAAGATGCTACAAGTCCCTAGACCTTTGCACAGCCTCAGTGCCTCAAGCCAGTTAGAGATGCTCTGCTGCTGTAGTACAGACTTTAATTAATAGTTAGCACTTCTTCTAAGAGGGAATGGACACTTATCCCTGAGGTGAGTCACCAAATTCAAATGAATTGCAGTAGCAGTACTAGGAGCCACTGTCTCCATTTTTATGCTTTTAAATGAACTAGGTTCTGAGAAGCCGTACTTGAGAGGAAACCCTAGAAATTCATCCCAGGAGACAGGAATGAGTGATGTAGAAACAGGAAATGTCCTCACAATTCATGTAAAGGAGTCAAATCAGATGGTTGTGTATTACTGCATTTTGATTCGTGTGTTAAAAGACAACACACAGGCTTTTGAAATGTCACAACCAAGAATGGTTTCTAGGAAGTCTTCAGTGTACAAGGTTTAAAGATACGTTTTGAATTTAATAATTTGCAGCATTTTTTGGGAGACGGTCTCTTAGGATTTGCCAGCTTTAACAATTTACTTTTGAGGCACGTGTGATTTTATTAATCTTTTTGAGAAGCTTAAGAATATTGACCTGGTGATTTGCAGAAAAAAAAAGCTTGTGCCTTCATTTAGTTCAGCAGTGGCAGCCGTCTTGGCAACAGGGAGATGAGCCTTGTTTTTAGTGATATCGGAGTAGGAGGGGGGAGTGGCATCCTGATCCCAGGAAGTTGTGGAGTTGGTTCTATAGTGCGGTGTGGTGAGAAACTAGAGAAAACGGAGGAATATGAGGAGGAATCGTCCAATTGTCCAGTGACCGATCAGTAAATCTTTAAACTAAATAAATGTTTCAGCCAGAACTTCGTTAAGTCTCATATAGCACGCAGCCTCCTAAAAACCTTTAAAATTCATGCTCTCAGAACTTAAGGGAGTGATGGCAGTAAATATATATCTCCGGTCAATATGCAGGGCTACATGGTACGTATAGCATTCGTTGCCATATTATACTGGCATGGCATGGCACTGCTGATTAGCTAATACAAGGGGAGGATAAAGAAAAAAAGAAAAAGGTGAAAGATTTGAAAGTCTGGGGGGGGGAGGGTAAACAAGAGGTGTGAAAGTTTCTGAGACCTCTCCGATGCACAGTACAGCAAAAGGTGTGGATATCCAGCCGGAACAGCATGCTCACCTTTTACTACAACCGAACACAAATTCAGATGTCAGCTCACAAACACACCTTCCGCTGCTTCACCAAGTTCTGAACAGAGCTCCTCACACGAGAGCATCCTCTGTCCACCTAGCCAGACCTCAGCCTCTCAAGGCAATCAAACCCATGGACAGACAGACAAAAACAAAACAGGGTGCGCCCTGAACATTGCATAGTCTGAGCGAGTGCTGCTGCCAGTTTTCCTCATCAAAGCACGTCCCGAAAATGAAAACCTTCTACGTTGTAGGCTATCGTTCCTAGTCTATGTGCATAATGTAGACAGACATGAGTGCAGATTTAAAAAAATGGAATAGTGTGACAATACATTGTATGGACCAGAAACTGTGCTACAAAGTGTGAATGTTGGAGCTGTTCAGAGCTGGAGATCTCTGTCCGGTCCAGGGCTGTAATGCTGCATGCGGTCTTGCCAATCGACCGCGTGCAAATTACTCGCCCAATCAACAGACAAGTACTGTACAAAGCACAAGTGGTACATAAAATTACAAGGACTCAAGAGTGCTTTTAACCTTTTTATTTTTTATTTTGACCAGTCAGCACACACAACATTCACAACAGAAATGCATCACCAGAAATTGACGCACAAACAGAACACTGGAATGAGGAGATCACTGGACAGAGAAAGACAGGGGAGCTGTGGCGGGGGGGGGGAGAGAAATGCAGGAAACAGTGTGAACAACACAGCGGAATAAATAAAAGACAAACACACATTCACAAACAACAGTGAACCAATTCATTTCTAGGATCTTTTCCTTTAATGATTTTGCTCATCGGCTTTCCTGGCCGGTGATTCTTACAACCGGAGTGACGCATTCTGCAATGAAGTAAACAGAAATTGAATCTTTTCTTCCTGTTAATTTCCTTCATTTTGTTTTGCAATCGGTCTGTGCTTTCTGAGAAACAAGTGGGTGTATTTATCCTTGCACCTTCCCAGCCTTTGTGGTAAAATGAAAGAAAGGGAAACCTGGAGGGGCAGTTTGCTTCTCTGATAATTTGAGAACATTCATTTCTAAGATCTTCTCAGATTCTAAATGTTTAAGATCTGCAGCTGATGAGGTGTTCAAACTAACTACTGAGATCTCTCATTGAATAAAGTGTGTTTTAGTGGTGCGAGATTACCGTAAGTATCAGAAGACTGTCACAAGTTCTTTTTTCTCTTTGGAAAAGCCCCACCTAATTAGTTATTCTTGGTTTGATTTCCAGTTACTACCACACATTTTGAAACCCTGTAAGACACCACACATCAAAAGCAAGAAACAGGACCACAGCCTGTGGGATCGCTGACTACATCACTCATACTCTGCCCACACAGGGTGTTGAAAAACATTTTCTGAAAAAGCAAGGTTAAAACATCTCTGTCCACCTTCAGAGCAAAAAACGAATTGCATTGAAAAAGACATAAACCAAGCAGAAAATAGCAGAATACTCATTTAGTCTTCCACTGAAGTACCTAGAGCATTCTTTATTAAGAACTGCACTTCAGCCATAAAAAGCATTTTTTAGGTTTGGCTCCCACGGAAAAGAAATGTATGTTCTTAAAAACCATGAAAAAATTGATCTGATGAATTGTTAATATCAATATTTAGAAAATGTGCTTAATTTATCTTTTCATGATGAATCAAGAACTTAAATAGAAAATGTTTATTTAACCTGCGTTAATGATAAAGAACAAATACCGGAAAGACAGGGACAACCTGCCAAGTTTTCATGTTGATCACAAAGAGGGGAATCAGTTGTCTGGGTTCACTTCTACCAGAGATCAGGGTTTCACATTAGACAGAAAGCAGGGACCTTTATACTCAATTAGCTTGCTGGATGAGAATCCTACATCGCCCGCAGCTCACTAAAGCCAGATTGTTGCCTTCTACAGAGACTAAACCAAGCAAAAAAAAAATGTATACAAAGCAGATCTGGAGACAATATCATTGTAATACAGCAGATATACTATATTATCTAATTATAATGCAAATATGAGCTTGAACATCCTGTGATGGAAACCTATAATAAGGGAAATGGTGGAAGAGGAAGAGAGATATCAGATTTAATTTGCAATTTTTTAATTAAAACATCAGAAGGCTTAGCTCACTAATCACATGCTTTACTACTTATATTCCCTAAGCTGCCCAAGAAACGCAACAACAATTTTATCAAAATTTGCAAGCTGCATGTGTTGATGTCTTTTTGGTGCCGGTTCACTAGTACAATAAATTAATGGGGTACTCAAGTTTTAATTCCTTAAACCCCTGTATGATCTATGATATCTATTTAAAAACACAACGTGTAAAATCACAATACACTGATAAAGGTCAGAAATGACTGAATTTAATAGGAACAATCTAATGACACATTGCCACTACAGTCTCCAAGGTGAAAAGATGAGCTGAAACAGGCTGTGCTGTACCACTGAATCACAAGCCATTATAACATATGGGCCCACAGTATCCTCCATTAGTGTCGTATTCCTCCCTTGCTTGTAATGAGCAATGTTAGCATGGAAAGAGGCTAACCGAATGAAGCATGCAGGCATAAAAATACGGCACATCTAGTTTATGTTTTCCGCTGCCAAGCAGATACATTTTGAACCAATATTTCAGATATTTCCTTGTTTTCATCTGAAAGTTTTGCTTCCAGTGAAAAACATCATGCACTTAGTACTCCAAAAAGTAAAGCAGCACTGCAATCCCTTCACTTTCCTATCATTAATATCCAGCTGGTGCGGACATGAAAGTAAATAGGTGAATTCAATCAACAAAACAGTCTTTTAGTAGTATGAAGTTCCAGCAATTAGGGTTACAAGAATGCAGGAAACAAGTTAGGAGGAGGAGGAAGAATATTCTATTTTAATGCATATTTCATTTTAAATCCTCCTTCAAAAAAAAAAGTCCTGCAATATCATTTGCTGTTGCTCATGCTCACACTTCTCGAGTGCCTCATCTTCTCCTGACAAGTCCTGGCGACCTCTTTTTATTTGAATTTTAAACATCTCTTTCACCTGCTCTGGTTGGCACTGCCTGTTCTCCACATCCTCCCACCCACTTGTCTCACTCCCTACAGACCCTTTCCCCCTCCCAGGGGTCCCTACCCCCTTCCAAACCCTGAGGTTTGTGCTGTGGGCTGACAGCTGCTCTAGGTGGGTTTTCTCCAGCCACCATACCCACCCCTTCACTTTTACTGAAAGCCCTTCTTATGCCAGAAATGTGTTTTGGTATAAAAGCAAGCGCAGCAAAGCCTCAATAACATCTTTCCATCACTCCAAGTCCTGTTCACTAATTTACACGCATCTGAGAAAGAGACCATTCTCTGGGACCTTCTGACCTGATTTACAGCTCTAAGAGTAGGATGCATGTCCCATGCAAATGCTGTAAGACGCGTTTAAAAAGCCTATTAAACATAGACTTTATACATTTTCTTGAAGAGATTTTAATTCACATATTTTGCTTTTACTTTTACAGAAAAAAAGCACCTGAAAGCCTCTCCAGAATTGTCATCAAGTCCCCAGGTACCATGCCTTAACAAGCTCCTCCAGAATTATACTTGCAAATTTGTTCCCTTTGTTATTTGTACTGACGCAACCCTGCAGTGTCTTTTGCCCCTCTCAGGAATAATACATTTCTATATTATGACAATAAGCTATTCCACAGTCCTCATCCTCATTTCTCAGAGCTGCTAAAAATGTTTCAGTCCATAAACACCCTTCCCTTCAATCAATCAGATCGAGTTCACAAAAAAATTTTTTTAAGGGAATAATCCGCTAGCTCTCCTTTCAGCAGCACGGGAAATATTTCCTTTGCTTTCGCAAGCTTCATCACTGCACGATTATGTAATTTGTCACAGTGTGCCATGTCACAAATCTTGTTCCCTGCGGTCAGCCTGAAAGCCAAGAGGAAAAAGTGCTGTTCAGGTCAGAGAAGCGGTTAGAAGAGTTCTTTGTGAGGTATTTTTTGAAAACCAGCACATCTGACAGATCTGGAAACATCCTTTTGTCAAATTAGTAGGAGTCCATTGTACTTTCTAACCCATTTAAGCATGTACTCCACGAACCTTGACCTTTTATTCCAGAATTCTGCTAACCTAACTGGGATTTCTTTGTTTTCTTTTTCCAGTCTATTTTTAGAGGCATCAACTAACTTTTCAAACAGCATACCAGAAAAAACCCAGCTAAAAAAATTCATAGATGAAAGGCAAATTTATGAAAATTTGTTGATGTATATTGGTGAATGACGTATCAAACATGGATCCTTTCTAAGAAAATAGCTCTTCCAGTCTATCAGCCCAGTGGTCACTAAAACAACATCAGGAATGCACAACTCAATACATTTATTTATCCATACAAAGAACAGTCTGAAGTACCCAGCTCAGACACCTGCTTCTTCTAACATCACAAGTACTATACCATCTTCAAAAACTTAAATCACAACTTAAAACAGTTCTCCACAGATCCCTTCAAAAAACAATTTTCAAAAGCATCCATTTTCCCCAATCAGAAAAAAAATGTTTTTGCTTGTAAATTTATGAACAAAACTGCTCTTAAACAAAACTGAGTGACTTGTTTATACTGTGCCAAGAAGTGGAGAAATGTCTGTTGGAATAGTGTACATACAACATTACTGGGACAGACAGAGACAGGCAATGGCAAAGTCATCATTCTGAACGTTACAACAACAGTCAGGTGTCAGCTACTATCCCGAACCTGAAGAGGAACTGATGACAAAACAGCAGAGACCGGTGGTGCTCTCACTCCCTGACATTAATGCAAGGGGCTGCAAGGCAAGCAATTAACTAATCGAGCAATCTGAGAAAACAGCCTTGAAAACCGAAACTCCATTTTGAACCAAACATCTTCGAAAAAATAGTGATTTCTTTTGCTAACCACTTGTGCAAAATAGACATTTTTATAGCTAAAATACATTTATCTCTATACACATAAATAGTAAAAATATAAGGATTGTATTATACACTTCTGATGTGTAATCCAAAAAACAAATGCAATAAAGGGGCGGAAAAAAAAAGTTTAATTTTTGGAGATAAAAATGTGACTAAAAACCAAAACAAAAATAAAACACAAAATAACAGATGTGGGGCCAGGTACAGTTTATTGCAAACAAAAAAATACAAAAAAAGATAAAATAATAACAGTAAGAGACAGGGAAATGGCTGAAAGCATGAGTGAGTGTGACAGAAGTTAAGAATTTAAAGAGGTCTTACACTCTGCCTTAACGGCAGCAATGTTAATGGGCACAAAAGGTCGGCGTGCCGCCTGGCGCAGCCGGATGAGGTCCCGGCACATGTGGCGCGCCAGCTTGGTGAGACGCGTGGCCTGCAGCAGGAAGGCCTGCCTTGTCTTCATGGAGGACTTGGGGCTGCCGCTGTTCCTCACCGGCACGGCGTGCGCAGACTGCCGGGGCCCGTGACCCCGGGACCGCGGCTCCTGGCGGGCGGGCGGCCGGAAGGGGAGGGGACATCGGGGAAAGGAGGAAAGGAGGCGTGAGAGAAGGGGGTGACGGGGGAGGAAGACAGGACATGAGACAGAGGGGAGAAAGACACCCATTACTGCACTGCCATATTTCACTTATAATAATAACCACATTTTATTCACAAAACAATCCCAAGACTCAAGGAAACTCAAGGAAAAATTAGCATACGGAATAACAGGCAAATTTTTAGAGGTTGAATGCTAAATATACATTCTACTGTTTTGCGGGGGGGGGTTAGAAAATTAAATTAATTTCATACTAATAAAAGCTACTCACTTATGTGAGATACCACCAATTTTAAAGGCTGCATGCATAATGCAACAAAAGAATGTTGTGCATTATGAGACTGGGAATAATATGCAGGGGTATTTAAATAATTTAGAATAAAAATGAAAAAGATCCCAGTTGAAATGACTTTTATTCTGGTTTTCTGAAGAGCAGAGTACAGCAGACAGCTCAGGTCCTGCAGCTTCAGCATCTAAGGAAACTGAGGAAGGAAACAGGCTGCGTTTCACCCATTAGGAAGGACACTCAAAAAAAATAATTTCAGAAAGGGTAACGAATGTTCTGACTTTTGTCTTTCTCATTTGCAAATTAGGACAGCATACTGCAAAATCTCTCCACCAGAGCAGCAGACAGTTGTGTTTCAAGGTGAATGAAACAGTTTTAGCTACACAGATAAAGCATCTGAAATTGCCAGCTGCAGAACCGGACACACTAGGGCCTGAATGAGAACAGATGAAAATTGCCAGGAGCCCCCAGATGGAGAAGGTTGAAGAAAGTTCTTACGTTGGGGGCTGGGCTGGGGGACATCTTCTCTTCTCCTTCAGCTCGGCTTGGCATCTTCAGGCCCCCGTACTTCTTCCAGTACACCCAGCAGGACACACACAGACGACACTGCATGTTGGGGGGACCCCAGGAGTACCACTGAGGCGACTGCATGGCTGCAGGAGGAAACACCAGAGGGCCTTATTAAAATAAAGCTGGCGCCACTACACTACCCTTGCATTGTCTATCCATTATCGGAAACCTGCTTAATCTGGAGACTGACGCAGCAAACTGGAGACTATTCAGGAAGATCAGGGCACAAGGAGGGACTGAGAACAAATGAGAACTCTCCTTTGGATACAACGCCAGTTTGTGTTCCTCCTAATAGGAACTTGACACAATGAAGCTCAAGGTGTCACTGAAATCTTTCAGGGTGCTAATTAGAGAAGGGAGAACACAGTACACATTCAAAAGGTGACACCTAGACACACTGCTGTGTTTCATCTCTTCACAGTGGGACGGTCTTTAAACCATCAAAGAGCTTAAGATCCGAGCCTGGTGCTGAATTTGTTTCATTAAGTTGGCGTCACACTACATGACTTGACACGACATCTATTCGGAGAGCGTGTCTAATTTAACGATTGCTGAATCTCACTGCCTTTTCTGTCCTAGAAGGTGTCAAATTATACGACTAGGAATCGCAGGCAGTGACTAATTACACGATTCCCTCATGACTTTTCATTACGGTTCCAAATCTTGTATTGCTCCACGAAAGTACCGCGAGGTCGCCTCAATTTGGGAGCCAATCAACGTGGAGCACTAGAGGAGCACCGCACGAAACTAAACAAACAACGTGGAGAACACAAGCACATACACATCTTGAAAAATTTAACACAGCCATTGTTTTCCACAAATAAACACCCTCAAAAATAGAATTCTTCTTTATAAATATAGAACAATTAGAACAAATGTACAAAATAAAACACAGTTAAAAATATAAAACCAGTTTGATTTTGTCGTAGCGGGTCGCAGAGAGTCATCGGGGCTGTTAAGAGTGCTATGACTGAGTAGCTGGGGGTGTCACACTACACAACTGAGGGAAACGGGAGCGCACTGCGACTCTCTACAACGCGCTGGGATTTTCTTACGATTACGTAAATGAAGGCTACAACTGAAAATCCTAGGAAAAGTCGTGGAGTGTGACGCCGGCTTTACAAAGTTAACCAGTTCGATGAGACCCTGAGCCCTGCTTGAGTAGAGCAGTGTCTTTCAGATCTAGAAGCTCAGCGCCCTCAGTTTCACAGGCGCCCAGCAGTGTCCCCACACAGTGGCCAAAAGCTGACCTTTCAGCGTGAAGTGACCCAGGTACTTACAGAAACAGCTCTCGCAGGCCCGGCCCAAGCCCGGCTGCTGGAAGCTGCCCGCCCCGGCCGCACCGTTCATCGTGGCAGTTTTACCATTACTTGCTGAGATCTGGTTCGGGTTGGGCTTGTTGCTGCAGAAACCGCGAGTAGAGAAAAGAGGCTTAGCCCTCCTGTTTGACACGAGTGAGAATTCAATAACGCAACAAGCCCAAAAGAAACCAGAGCACTAAATTTCATTATCAGTCTGCCCTGCCAGGTCCTAATATCTTCAACTTGGCAATCCGATTCTTGCTCATTCTACACATTTCTAAGTAATTTTAAAAATTCAAGGGCGTTCATTATCTAAATATGGAAGGAAAATTGGTTCATTAGAAGCTTTGGGAACTTTCAGAGGCTTTAACGTGTTATCTCAAGGCCATTTGATAACTTGCGCAGGGAAGTTGTGGATAAAGAGCAGATCCCCCAACCCTGACACAATAGCGGACAGCCTCAAGCAGCAATTCACATGCTACGTGCATCAGCCCCCACACTCCCGAGAAGTGAATGGCCCCTCTCATCAGTGTCTCACACACATAAATGCTTTCTAACATGACTCTTTCCAATGCATTTGCCTCACATGAGCAATATGGCAACAGGAAAATGCAGGTGACGAACTGATTGGGAATAACAGGAGAATCTGACAACACTTCTAAAATAAGCTCTTCTTCTTTGTACGCTTTTTATTAACTGACATTCTCTGAGGTACCTGACAGGACAGCTTGTTACACGTCACAAGATTGGATTTCTTAATCAGCTTTTGAACACACAAATGGAAGGAAATATACAGATTATTGCAAAAGACTCCCTCCTGAACCGAAGAAAGTAGACAGACACTCCTGGGGCTTCAGAAATGTCACTAAAACCTGAGCAGATGTGCATAATTCACAATGTATTTGCCTTCTAATTCTGACAGTACTGTTTGTTAAAATATTAACCACCTGACAACAACATCCAGAGGTTCCCACAGTTCCAACTATTATCTTTGCATCAGTATTTTCCTCCACAAAATTCAGGCACCAAGTAATTCAGCTCTTCCATCTAGCTGTACAACAACATACCATCAATGTTTAGAGAATACAAAAGCATACTTACTAAGTTGGGATGTAAACTTGTTTCAGCTTGCTTTCAGCCTCTGCTGCCTTAAGTCGCTTCTAAACAAAATATAAATTAGAGCAAAAGTATTGAGCAGCAGTTTCTAAATGTTTCCAGTTCCATGAACAAGAGAATAATTAAACAGTACCATCATGAAGAAAAGTTCTAGAAATATCGTTATTCTGTACCAAATACAATGTTGTGATAATTATAAGAAACAGAAACTGAAAAATATGGACAAAAATAAGACTAATGGTGCATTCTTAAGTATTTCTCAGACTTAAGTCAAACTTCCAAAGTTGTGAACTTGCATAAAGATCACACATGTGCGTGATGTAAGAAACATAAGTGCTGTGTATTTTAGTTTCAAGTAGACCCACCTGCTGCACATATCTGTCGGTGGTTTTCCACATGTAGTAATATTCTATGATACTCGTCAGGGATTTCCATGGAAGCTTTCAGAAGAGAAAGACAAAAAAAAATCAAAATATTCAGTTACTAAACCACCCATCCTTCACGGGAAAATTTAATATAGGCGAACATTCTCTCAAAAAACATATCATTAAAGGGTCTATGAGGTCAAGAAGCAGGCTCAGTGTCAATTATGCTTCTACAAATGATCTACCCATCTTCAAAAACACTGGATAATAAACAGAAAAATCCAAACTGCTTATAATTACCAAATGTAATTCTCTTTTCGGATTTCACTGCACACTGTAATTAAACAGTTCAACTCAACTAACCATCAGGCACATTGTGACAGTGACTGATAAAGAAACTACATTCAAGCACTTCATATTCAACAGTACTTTTCAATGTGGTTATATAACTGTAATTTATCATTTCCACACCTCAAGGCTTGGGTAAAACAAACTCATCCTTTGAAAATATCATATGTACTTTGAAACTGCTCTCATTTTCACAGGGAACACTGTGTGCGAGTGTTAGGAGCCTTAATGGAGAACAATGGTCACTGGTGGAGTCAAAGGGCAACCATGCTACTTCGACTTTAACTGAATAGCTATGGATCCATTAGGAAATAAGGGCATCCATAAATAATGTGTGGCAGGAAATGAATAGCTCCACAAAAAAACATAACTAAAACCTCAGAAATGTGTAGCTAATGAGCACTCAGAGTAAACAGTTTCCTCTACATTTTGCATGAGAGCTTGTGCTGTTATTTCTACTTATTTTTTTTTCTATTTTAGCTCCCCCTTTTGCTTAATCGGCCTGCCTCTCTCACTTTGTGCTCAAAATCTCCACTCTCCATTTCATTTTCCAGTCCCAGAATCCCCACCCCCTCCGTGTCAACTCACAAAGTCTTGCCGGATATCATTAAAGTCCTTGCCGTATTTCTCCAGCGCCTCTTCGAAGAGGTTGGCCTCTGAGGCGCTCCACTCCTCCATCTCGTCCCGGCAGAGCACCGGGCCGCCCTGGGGCACCAGCACGCTGATGGCGCTGGACAGGTCGTAGCCGTGCCGGTGCAGGGTGTCCATGGCATGGAACTGTGGGGAACAGGACACAACATCACACTCACACTGTCCAGACCACACTTCACAAACAGCTGCACCGATTATGCAGCATTATTAAACGTGTTGGATTTCGCCTTTTATCCCCATAGAACTCAACCTCAACTTATAATGCAAATTTATTCAGAAAAGGGTTGCAAGCGTGGCATAGGCAGCAAATGGTAAAAGTTTATACACAAGAGAACATCCAAGCAAATAAACAAACCATTAGCTGCATCTTTTCAGCAGGATGAGAGGTGTCACAACCCTGATTTTAATACATTGATTACAGAGCAAGAAACCCTTTTGACACAGAAGCAACTCAGTAACCACTCCGTAGTGTTTACAGTGCCCTAGAGCCATTCCCCTAGTTGTGCAGAAACAAAAAACTATGGGAAAAAAAGGCATTTGCCTGTAAAAGCTTCTTAGATTCATGTACAAGTATACAATACAAAAAAGGTTCTCAAAATGTTACTACTAAGTTGGATCAACCACTTCAGCTCCAATTACACATTTCTCTTATTACTCCTCAGGAAAAAGAAAAGTGAAGAAAAAAAGACCCTACTTAGCGTGCCAGTTCAGCCCGGAGCCCTGAACATGCACTCAGTTTGGATTATGGTATCTTGCCTGCGTTTGGGAGGACTCCCCATTAGAGAGCTCACCATCTTGCTCTCTTGTTGAGAACAATATTTTCCCAGAGACGCCCAGAATAACATCACAGACCTCTGAACCCTGGCTCAGCTCCCCTGGTTATCTGTGTGAAGTGCCAGTAACATTCAACTTCTACACCCACGGCTGGGTCTTTCAGGAATAACATATTGCCGGTTCTTCATTTTAACAGCTTATTACTTTTCTTTACTGTGTATTTAATGTTCAGCGAAAAAATACTTCTGCAGCTAAGCCAGAACCTTGAAGGGATAAAGTTTCCCACTTCATTTTAGATACCAAATTACTTGACTTGTTTGGCACTACTTAGTGAAAATTACATTTTTTAATTAAAAAAAAAGTCCTAAGGCAAATACTATGACTAAAATGACATTACAACACTGCAACAACATATTACCCTTCCTATCAACACAGGGCAGGTAAAGTCAAGTTACAACCAACAGGAACCTAGTGACATTTCCATTAATACGGTCGGCACTGCATTTGCTTTTGTGCTTGGAGTGCTTTTAAACACTGAAGAAGAACAATTAGAAATAATGAACAAAGGGACTGATAATTTGAATCTAGTTAAAGAAAAACAAACAGTGGTTTAAGTGTTGACAACAGAGAAGATGGATTAACTGCTACCAAGCCGGATGTTTTAATCTGCAATGCTCCACACTTCCCCCAGTAAGCAACGCAGAAAACATTTCAGTTTTGTCCCCAATTCATGTTTAGATAATTTTGCTTAGGGGTTGCATTTTGTCTGGGTTACAACTATGGGTTTACCATATTTGGCTTTTATGTTGTTTTGTTTTTACCAAATGACAAATAATATTATGGAACCTATTTTTGCTTAATGTTCCACTTCTACTCCCTGAACGAATTTTAGTGTTAAAGTCATATCTTGTTTGGCCTGTGTACCTGTACCAGTGTTAGCAGTTATTAACATGTTGCATTTTTACTGCCCCTCAGTACATCAGACACACTAATCCCAATGAAATGCTGCCACCTGTGACTTTGCTTAAATAAACCTGTCCCAGATAACCGTCTTTCATGGTTCAACTGCTGCTTACAGCACTGCACACAGTCCTCTCACTTCATAAAGAGAAGTATATTCCCTTGAGCCTTGAGCACATATGCAGTTCATGTCTTCAGAAAACCAAATTTATAATAAAGAGTGCTTTTCTCCCTGTTGAATGTCAAGGGAAAGGAGTAAAATGATGTATTCTACCCTTTGCTCCATTAAAGCAGATGGTCTCTCGTAAAGGGTTTGGTACTGCTGCAGAGCAACCTGCAATTTTATTAAGAATAACACTGTTTTGTATTCACATGTGTTCGACACTCTAGCCGCCAAGAGTAAAAATTGTGTGGTCTCCCAGTTTTTCAAAATCAGAAAAGAGCACTTGAAAAATATTAAGCGATTGTTCTATTATTGTCCTATCGATATCGGCATACACCCTGCTTTTGAAACAACCTAAAAGCATGCATTTTCTATATTTTCCTTTACAGCCTAATTTTTCCAGAAGTGTGGTAAATCGCTCTTATTTATGTTGATGATGCCACTCCAAGAATGTCCAGCATGAATCAATCTCTAGTGCAGACGATGCTGATGGACATGAAAACATGTTGCCTAAAACATGTTAATTAGGGTTGGGTGTTTGTCATCTAAAAACACATGCAAATCAAACTGATAGAAAACTGTGCAGAAATACTTGTGACAATTCAGGGGGAAAATGCTTTTGGAAAGAAAAACCTAAATGGTACTACAGGATATCAGTATCATTATGAAGAAACCTAAAAAATGCATCATTAGACATCTAAGTCTTATGAAGAACACAATTTGCAATCCTGAAACAATTCAGACAGAGAGGCCTGAAGCAATGGACGAAAGTAGAAGCCATTATTCAATTCTGAGGAGGCTGAACCAACACATTAAGAAGAAAAAGTTACTCAATAATGCAAGGACTTCGCCTCACCTTGGAGATTCATTCAAGTCATTATCACCGGGCAGATACAGAGACAAAGAAAAAGTTTACCCACGTTGTGCACCAAATGTACAAGAACCTTACAGAGAAGGGGGAGGTGAGGATGATTTTTGGGGAATTTCCTTCCCCTTTTTCCTGCAGGTGTCCCTGTGGCCAAGATGAGGAAAATCCCAGAGGACAGCTGCAGGCACTCACGCTACAGAACTCACACAGCTTTGCACTTTTAATGAAGGTGACGCGGGGGAGAGCTCTTCTTATCAGAAAGAAGCTAAAACCTATTTATTATATATTATATATTATATGTTTGTCCCGTGTGATTCCTGCCTTTGTTGGAGTCGTTTTCTCAGTGCAAACAGAACAAGAAGCAGTACAAAATCACGGCACAGCAAGAGTGTTTGTGCCCCAATTTGCAGCTGCCTGCCATCCAGCAGTCTTGTCAAGGACAAGACGCACTGTAAAGAATAAATTCCCCCTCTTTGATGACATCAGTAGAAACAGGGGAACACCAGGCCTAAAACAACAGTACAAGAATGTACAATGTGACCAGTATATCCAGTATCTGAGATATATTTGAGAGATCAACCATTCTCTTTTATCGTCTAAGAGCGAGAAATCAGGAAATATCACAACATCCAAGCTTGTTTTCTTATTCAGCGACTATGGGACCCTCAGTTTCATGACTACCCAGCACCTACTGCACGCCCACTCACCGGGGACACCTCTCTCAGGTACGAACTGTAACACCACAGGAACAGTGTGTCACTGGCACGGGTTTGAAAGTGTTCCCCAAGGCCACACCAACACAGCAGGGCTCACATTTCCACTGCTTACCAAATTGCTAAACTGAGTCCCGAAAACTCTGTGCACTGCTTGTGAGGCTGCATTATTTATTTTTTACTTGGGAGTATATTTTAAATTTCAAAGGCAGTCATTTGGTCCTTGCCCCTCTAATTGGCTTGAAATCATGTATTTCTGTAATATTCTGGGACTAGTGAATCTGAGAGAAAGACTAGCCCTTCAACCTAACCATGTTATGAGATGTCCAGAGAGGAGGAGGGACTACAGCTTTGCTGGCTACATTGGAACTGGGTGATAAAGTCTCAAGACAAAAGAAGATGCCACGTGCAGTTATTAAAAAAACCCATCCACTATGTTTTTTTAAAAGACTTTCAAAGGTTTGGAATGCTTTAGTAACTGTGTGTGTTGAACTACCCACACTGATGTTTTAACATTTATTTTTCAGTTACAGTAACATTGTAAAATATGGTCATCCATATGAACATTACAATGTCAATTTTGCTTAATTTAAACATTATGGCACTTCAGTGAAAAACCTATAATATGAAACTAATTGTTTTTGACTGTTTTAACTGTGATCACCTGTTTTCCTTGAGCAGTTTCTGAGCATGTTTAAATGTGTCACTCTACTCATGTTCACGTACTCTGGGCAAGATGACAAAAGAGAACAGTAATAAAGTTGCCATACTGTAATATGAGCTCTTCTTTTTATTGACCATTACATTAATTGCCAACAATTATAGTGGAGCGGAGGGGAATTCTGAATCTTTTTTTGCATTGCATTAACATTAAAAAATACTGGAGACTACACCTGTGAAATTTATATTGAGGACACAAACGTGTCTGACACTAGCAGAGCAATAGGGAAAATAGGCATTCGCATTAGATCCTCTAACAGAGTTTCCAATCTGCGGTGGTCTGTGGCAAAAAAGGTTTTTTTTTTGTGGAAAATTGATCCTCCAGTTTGAAAAGCGTGAAAACCCCTGGCAGAAGAATAATTTCCCATGGTAGATTGTACAGTTAGCAGTGACTGCAGCAAAACCGAACCCTGGGAGCTTACCAGCGTGATGTCCCGGGAGGCGGCAGCGGCGCTCATATGAAGGCTGGGCTGTCTGACAGAGCTGCTGCAGTCCAGGGCCCGCGCAAACGTCCCCACGGCACTGTCAGAGGAAAGAGAAGACGCGTTGCCATTAAAACTGGGCACAGGCTAATAACGCCCCCTGCGACGCCACATGTGCAACAAAGAACAAAGCTCAGATCGCCAGTGCAAGAGCTGGAAGGTGGAAGACGGCAGCCTCTAGTTACCCTACAAGCAAACCATGGATCTTACACAACCTTCAGCTCTCAGTCCTGCCAACCTGTGAATGGCAGCGCAGATGGCTCCCTCTTATCGCTCTCTCAGCTGTGCGATAACACCCAGATCCCTCCGGGTTATTTGTATATTTACACACAGACTCAACCAAGCCGGGCCTGCAGAGTGCTCACTTTATCCAAAATGTTTTGGGACTGAAATTGCACAAAGTGGCCTTCGTCAACAGGTTATTTCAAAGATGTTTCAATGCAGATAAAATGATCTGTTCGCAGATAACAAACCATGTAGCACCAGCTCTTTTCTCAAATCTCAGAGGCAATTTGGGAACAGGTAAGAAGGTAATTGATTTGGCCCGACCCTAAAATTCAGCAACAGTTAAAAGAATAGTTTTAATGAAACTGAGTAACACAAGCAAGATAGCTATCACGATCTCTATGACTACAGTAAGCATCAGCTCTTCCAAACCTAACTGTGTTCCCAAACAGACGCAACACCACAGAACAAAAGAGATTTCAGACTCAGCTCTGAAAGTGGATACAGAGCATCACTTACAGAACTCCAAGGTATGTTTCTATTGCAAACGCCCAGGGCCGAAAAGCTCAAAATATCTCACCTTGTACCACTTACTCATAAATGTTGTTGCTTGTTCTTTTACATGACTGTCCTCTAATTTCTGTACATGTTAGGTTACTAAAACAAATAAGGGATGTCAATGATGCTGATGTGACGCATGACAGGAATGCTCATGAGGAGGCATGGGTTGGTAGGGGAGTGAAACCAGTGGCAAATGCAGTAGACAATCTCTCAGTTTCTCACAGAAGATTTGTGCATCACCCATACAAAGCAAGTGGTGATGTGATAGAGAGGTGAACGGATAACAATCAGAATTGACTAGAAAATTTATGAAAAGAAAAATAAACTGAACCTCAGCTCAACATTTCCACTTAGAAAAATCAATATGCAATTTACAAGCATGCATGTATACAACAGGACTTTTTTTTGAGTACTTATCTGAAGAAGAACCACTTATCCATGCTGTTACTCATTGACTGAGTAGCAGGGAACAGCATTCAAAATGTTTACAAATAGTTTTTGCAAAATTGTATTTTATTTATGCCTTGATTGTCCAATGGAAAAAGACCACAGACTTATAACCAGAATGTGGAAGGAAGTACCGCACAGTAGTTTGCTTAGATTGCTCAAAATAATATCACCATGCTGTGTAATATAATAATCATTATGTGCTGCCACACTGCCTTCATTTCCCAGCCTGGTTTGACTCTGGCACTACAGTGTGGTGTGCTCAAGGACCTGTAAAACCTTCTGGAATAAGACTCCTTCATTCTGGAAAACTGAATATAATAAAATCTGTCATACCAAATACCCAATAAGCACAGATCTAAATATTTAGAACACCAAGAGGCTTTGTAAAAACAGTTTGCAGAAAATACACAAAATCTAGTTACAGATGTACTTGCATATATAATACGTAAATGTGTGTAAACTGATTCACCGGCCAATTTATTAGGAACCTCCAGTTAAGAGAACTGACTCTTTCAGTGGCAGACAATGCATAGAAGGCTTTGCAAGCAAAAGACTCATATTTCCCTTGGCCAGAACAATCACATCACAAGCCTATCTGCATCAACTGGTGGAATATGGGGTTCAATCAGACACATCCTTGCTGAAACAGACATTGCTTTAAGAATAAGAAGCAAAAGTCTTATAGAATACATGGCAAGTCATGATGTTTGTGCTGTTCATGCTGCTTGCAGGGGTCCAGCAACATTTGATGGGGATTCCTGATGTTATGAGATTTTGGGAAGAGAGTACAGAAATAATAATGCATCTAGATTTAGAGCTTGACTGTTCTTGTGCTATTGCTTGGAGGACAAATCTTCGCATAATTCTTCAGCACGTACTGCACTCTCGTGTACTTTTTCTGGTTTCCTACTTAGTCCCTAATCACATTATTGGAAGTCCACCTCTCCCCTCTCATGGGGACTGCTCATAGTGTTACTGGATCTGGCCAGCAGGAGGATCAGTGTGGGACTCAATTAGAAGTCTTGAGGTGATGAATTTAGGATCACTTTTATCACTGGATCCTTCTGGTCATTTTGGGAAATGCAGGTTATTATGTATCCATCCACCAATTTTTCTAACCACTTCAACTAATTTAGGGTCGTGAGGGAGCTGGATCCTAGGCAGGCAAGCAGTGGGCGCAAGGCAGGATACACCCTGGATGGGATGCCAGTGCATCACAGGGCACACACACTGACACACTTGCACTCACATCTGGGCCAGTTTTCCCAGAAACCAATTAACCCACCAGTATGTCTTTGGACTGTGGGAGGAAACCAGAGCACCCTGAGAAAACCCACGTGAACAAGGGGGGAACATACAAATTCAAGGCAGATATCACTGCAGGAAATTACTAACGTTTCATCATGACTACACAAGTAGGGTCACTCCTGGGATTGGATCTCTATGACTACACTGTGAACACAACAGGACACGCTTATATCTCATATTATATAATGTGACCAAAAAGGGAAGATGGAAGTTGTGAGCAACGTTGTGGGGAGTGACTTGTGATTCATTCTAGGAGTCCATCTCTAACTCAATCACAATTAATATTCTGAGTGCTGCTTTTTTATAATGCTAATTATTTTTGCATTAAAATATTTTAATGCAAATCTATGTATACATAGTATGCAATGAAAAAATAAGTTTAAAAAATCAAATAATGCAGGACATTTCACAAATTCAAACCTGGTGTGACATGCACCTGAGCTACGCTTTGGGAACCCGTTACAGAGCCAACAGCATGCTGATGCTTCATCATGTGGCTCAATATGGTCTGCAAACTGAAAACAAGCATGAAGGGGGAAAGGCAAGTCAAGAAAAAGTGTCAGATGTGGAGCTGAAAATCAAGATTTAGAACATGTTAAAGAGCTGGATGACAGTAATCAGGTTTGTGTGTATGTATGGCAAGAATGACCCTTCGATTTGTGCAGTTAGAGACACAGAGAAGGCTGGTTGTGAGAGCCATGCATCTGCTGTGTTCCAAGCATAGTATTATTTTTTGTAACTCTGTGTACTGTACACTCCTGTATTACTGTTTTTATAATAATTTAAACTACATACACATACTAGCACATTAACGATTGATTTTACTTAAGGAAGGGGAACAGGAGGGTCTAAGAGAGGTGTTTTCATTATACGTGATTTTGGTATAGGCAAAATGTCAAGAACTGCGTAAAACTACTGCGTAAAACACGAGTCTACTGTATTTTGACTGGCACAACATCCCGTTAGCCTCTGGAATATGTTAAACAGCAAAAGCTATGAAACAAAGCAAAATATTGCACAGCCCATAAGGACTTGCAATGCATAGTACAGTAGATCAGCAAAGAAGAAATGTGGAGCCTGCAGACTAAAACCAGTTCAACTGTCCAGTATCTTCCTTAGCAGTGAAACCATAAGAATATAAAATCAACATCTTTCTCTTGCTATGGGGAGAAAACATTATTCCCTCTTAAGGTTTACTACCAAAATAAGTGCTCTTTAATAATTAATAAACTAATTAAAAACACTTAGTGGGTTCTGAATCTTAAAGGAGTCTAAAAAGGATTTATAAAAAGTACTACCCCTTTGTAAGGTCACACATAAAACTCAATCATTTTTAATAAATGTTTTTAATAGAAGTAACAAGGTCTGCCCATTGAAAAGAAGTGCGTTTTAAACGTGTGTACATAAACACAATCGGAGACCATTACCAAACAGTCCTGCGGATGAGCACTGTGCGCAGTCGGCGAGCAGGTAGTCAGGGTGCTCTGACCCAGTGTAAGGAAGAGGCAAGCAGATAGACCGTCTCCATGGAGACAGGTAAGGATAGGCTAGGAGAGGAAAGCAAGCAAAGCGCGTTCTGGGCACTAAAAACTCAATTATCAAAATGAACAGGTTCACCCTCCTTCTGCAGTTGAAGGCTAAGCTGTTTGTTCAGCTTTTGAGTGAAAGAGGGAAAAAAATATAAATATATAATCCTGTCTGGTCCAATACAACGAAGCTATTCATCTTAGAACACAGCTCATAAACACAGACTCTACCAGCCATGAGCAAGTCCCTCACAGCATCTGTTTTAACAAATGATTTTTATAAAAATCACTAAGGGGAAAAAGAGTGTTCAGAACTATAAAGGTTATTCCTCCGTTACATTGAAGGGGTATATGTTCATACACACCCCTCCACAAACCATCCAGGAGCTGTGAGAATACTAGAGGAGTGTTCAGGAAGAGACAACTGCATTCCTGTTTTACATTAGTTCACGCTGCAATTACCTCCACTTTGTAATGTAAATAACAGCTTTGCACAAGAATTTCAATTACAGATATGTGTTCTAAAAGCTTTCAGCATACAATTTTCTCAAAATAGTCTTCAGGCATTCTATACTAGAGCTTGTTAGTAATAACATATCAATACCCATTGGCTATACCGCTTCTAAGTGGCTGTATTTGTTATTTTGAGCATCATCTGTGCAATGACAGTCTTCTTCACAAAATACTATGGTCTTATTTTCTAGTATATCTGTATTATACTCGGGGAGAGACTATAATCAGAATACAATACCTGTTTATGGCCATTATAGTGTTACATCAGTATTTGTACCTCACATTTAAAATGTATTCTCTTCTGCATCTGTAGTCTAGTGCCATATTCGTTCAAGAACTCGGTATTGAGCTAATGTTACAAAAGAATCAAGCTTTATTTCAACATCAGCCATGACAAGCACAATTTTATATTTTTTGTACTTAAACGTAAATGTAGTCATTTGTACATGCACTAAAGTATTATTCCACCTACTTATTCTACACTGAAGTGTACTTTTTATACAGTACCCTGCAACTCACAACTGGCAACCCCCTGAAAGAAAGCGGGTGTGAGCCTGGCCAGTACCTGGATGGGAGACCTCCTTGCTGCTGGAAGAGGTGTTATTGGAATCAGTAGAGTACTCAACCTGTGGTCTGTGTGGATCCTATAATAGTGATGGGGACACAGTAATGCAAAAAATGCACAATCTTTCGGGAACACTGACACAGCAGCAAATTTAGTCTCCAGAGGCGTCTGAACATCTGTGTTGAGGTCCACTACAAAATCGAGGATTATTCGGTTCATGATTTTTGATTGCTAACATTCCTTTGTTCTTAATACATACCCTTTGATCCAAAATGACATCAAAGGTACGAAGATGCAGCGTTACGAGTATGTACTGAAGATGAATTTCACTGAAATCCTTAGGAAAACATCTGGATCATTTTGGCCTGATCATCAGCAGTGAGCTTTGGCCACACCAATTCCTGTTGGCATGCTTTAGCATAGTTACCCTATCTTTTCAAGCTTTCCCTCCCCCTGGCTTTTAACTGTTTTCAACATGTCCTTTTTCACAGATCACAGATAAAGTCTCTTGTTGCCGGAAATTCAGATATCAGCTGTGACATTCGAGAAAGGTCTTTATTCAGAAATGCATCCACTGCCAGTTTGTACCATATTATTTTTTATATAAACAGCATCAAAGTAATTAAGCTACATGGTAAAACTTGCTTTACAATCTTTCAATTCATCCGAGGCAGCAAGACGAAGGACTTTTTCCCCAATTTCAGGACAAGCAGGCTGCTACCCCTTTTCCATGAACTAGAGAGCGAGCCTGGGCCACATCAGAGGCTTTCCTTTTAAACACATGCTTACTGTACTTGTCATATTCAGCCAAAAGCCTACCCTTCTGCTTTCATTGGTGTATACGATGCAAAACAGGCAGCATACATTTCAGAGACATATCTAGTATACATTACCTGCGGCATAACAAAATTACATGAGGGGAATGAATACATCAAAGTAATGTAGATTGGACTTTAATACAATTCACGGATTCAGCAGCTCAACCCAATGTATTAAGTTTTAATCAAACCAGGCCAACCTGTAACAATAAGGTTAATCATACACATACTGCTGTGCAAGTCTTAGATACTGCATACGTAATCAGAAATTACAATATACGTAAGCAATGAGCACTCGTTTCTCTCTATACGCCCATTAAGCTGAAAGGTTACATGTTGTACTACAAAATACCCATCTATCAGGCTGAACGGCTATCTTAAAGCAAAGCAGCGCAAAGTTCAGCAAGAAATCACTAGAGATCTGTCTCTGAAACAAGAATAAAAAGGCAAAGAGAGTACAACTTCAGAAAAAATCTTAAGACTTCAGCGTAGCAGCGAACATGAGCTGAAATACATACCGAGCTACTACGAGAAACTGGTCTATCTGCCTGTTGGTTAGAGGGCAGTGTGGGTCCCACATCTTCACCTCCAGTTTGGACTGGTCCCTCTCATCTGGCTCTCCTGGAACACAAAAGTGCAACAGCGTTACAAGACCACAGCACCACTAATCTTTTACATTGCCAGCTCCATAAATCAATGGCTTTTTATCCCACTGTCTTAACATAATAACCTTGTTGTTTTTTTACGAAAAATCTGCAAGGAACTGTTATGTATAATAAGGTCTACCAACAGACTTAGTTTACTTTAAATGCCTGTTTTTCTTACATTAAAATTTTTCTGCCAGATCTCTCTACAGGGTGCTTGATTTTTAAAGGAATACATGAATATATAATTTTCTAAAAAAAAAACACTAAAGAGAGCATGTTAAAAACAGCTGCTGTACGTGACCTCGTATTCACAGACGGATCCAGAGGATGCCGAGAGCCACTGGGCACAGGCAGTGAAGCAAGAAGCCTCAGTGTGGCTCAGGACAGCTGGGCACTCGGCTGGGCCAGGTGGGCCACAGCATCCAGAGACCGCGTATGTAAGCCAAGGTGCTTCGCCAGCCCTCCATCTGCACCTCACGCTCCACCGGGAGAGGGCACAGCTCCCGGCCGCTGGCGCCACACCACAGCCGGCTGCACGGGGACACCTCCCACACAGCGCCAAACGCCGATCTCAATTAGCACCTCGCCTCCTGACAGAGAGGCCGTCCCTTTGGGCAGAAGTAAAGCACGGGAAACGAAAGAGAGGTCTTCCTGTACTAAGGGCACTCTCTAGTGTGGTTCAATTCCACTGGGTGCCATTTCTCTCCAGCAATACTTGCTCACACTACTTTGTCTACTATAACAAAAATGAACCTCTCTCTTCTTAAACCTCCTTAAGATGTATAAGAAAAGGTGCAGAACAGAGAAGAAATGTGGCACAGAGAGGTATATGAAGGCTATAAAAGTTTCACATTGTTTCACTGCAAATCTTTGGACAGAGAGAATCCACCCGGCCTCCTGCGACAGTAAATCTATAACAAATTCAATCCACAACTTCAACTGCCACCGCAACGGGAGTTAACATAAATCGACACACTTTCATCCCTATGAAAAACGATATAATAAATATGTAGAAAAACAAAGATTGCTTTCAAAACCACTACATGTAATCAAGTTCATATTATTAGACACTAAACAAGTCCAGTCCACGTAACTTCTGGTCCTTGGAACTGCAAAGGCTCTTCCGTATTACTGACTTACAGCTACACCAATCTCCCATCAAGACAAGAACAGACTTTTTTAAAGCTGGGTTTAGTCTGCAGTCATCTCCAGACTGCGAGAAATTCTCACTAAATGTAAAGTGCGCTAGGTCGGCAGATGTTCTCAGACACCCTACTGAGTGTTCTGCTTTCCTGTGGTATTTCTCCTGGCTGGGGTCAGCGCTAATGGACTGCATTAGGCACTCAACAGACAGAGTGGAGAAGACTTAGTCGAGCCCACTTCCTCTGATCAAGACAGCTGGCCCATGATGTCAACAGGCAGTGCTGCTCTGAAGCCCTGCAAGAAACTTTACTTGTATTTTTTTAAATATGAGAAATAGAGTCATAAGTAATGATGACTAGACATTGCAATTTAATATTACCAGTAACTGTTCACTGGGGAGAACACAAAATTGACAATAAAAGTCAAATTTAAAACTTTCATACGTCTGACCAATTTAATACAATCTCTACACAAAATAACTTGACCTGTCATGGGCATTTTAAGAGCTGTTTAGTTCATAAACAAAAATTTGTAAGGACTTTAAGTATCCTAAAGGTTCTTACTCTTTTTCTAATTCCTAAAGGGTCTGTGTGAAAAGAATAAACAGCAGTTTCAGTTTATTCTCTGCTTCACCTTTCAAAAAATGCAAATATAAACTGCAGAATAGTTTGGCAGGTGGAAGGAAATGAATAGGTGGAACAACCATGCAATGTGCAGCGCCAGCTGAAATTCTCTTCATGTTTCCCACCTGATCAATCACTGGAGGGGAACAGGAGGCTCACTGATTTACAGTTTAATTTAACCGCTAATATGCCTGGCCATCACGCTATTCTCATTATGCTGTTAAATATAAATTAAACCCACCAAAGTAAACCTACAGTTAATTTTATTCTTCATGAAACATGAAGAAATGTAGAAATTACAACTAAAAGAAAAATGAGGGCATTCTAATAGTTACTTCTCTAGGCTCAGAACCGCAGGTGAACTTATTTTCTACTCAAATTTTAAATGGCGGGAAAAAACCTTGTAGAAATATTCTCCAGACTGGTCACAAACCCAAAGCTACAGCAAAAAAAACTTTACAGTAGAAAATGTAGAAAAGTGCAGAAAATAAGAAGTTTAATTTAATAAACCTTAAACCAAAACCCTCTTTAATATTTAATAACACTGTAAACCATTATTCTGTTCAACTAGTATGTTAATTATGTGCCACTCAGTGCTAATTAAAAATTAGGCATTCCATCTCACTTGTGTCATGGTACTAATGTGCTGCCAAAACCTATTAGAGATACTGAGCTGAGGTTAAACCCATCAACAATCCAGGTCTCTACAGAAACAGAAACAGGTCAACTATACCACTTCTTTTCATAGTACACTAAGCTTCAGTATACAATGTTCATAAAGTAACAGCAGTATAGTTCCACTGGACCTTGACTTCATTGTTAAAACCTCTTCAACTCACTAATGACAGGCAACGAAAATGGTCCTCTTGAAAATGGAGATGTCACATCACATAGCATCATGTTTAACTTTTCGAACACATTCACGTGTCAAGCACAGGGAGAACTTGAAAGTTCTACAACAGAAATGCAGCAATCGGAAAACAAACCAGACATGCTGCAGGTATATATTCACTGAACATTCTCGGCACCAGCTCACGTGCCCGGTTTGGGAAGAGCTGGCAAGAAGACCTATTCCCTTTTGATTTTTGTTGTAACCTGTTCTGCAGTGTGTCCAGTAGTTCAAACCTCTGTCCTCTTAAAAACAAAAATAAATGTTTGGGGATATCTTCCAGCGTAAATGTCCTGGATAAGTGGGAAAAATTCCCAGCAGGCATCACAAATGCCATCCAACTGTGTCATCACATTGCCTTATCATAAAACACTTTGGCACAGGAATTCAAATGAGCATACAACCAAGGTGACACCATTTTCCTGTATGTTTCTTTAGATCAATTAAGTGTAGCATGTATTCCTAAACACAATATTTCATTACATCTGCAGTGGTATTCCTCTTAGGACTGAGGTTTTATATAAAAAACTATATTAAACAGTATCAGTGTTTTCCAATCTATGGTAGGCGTGCCACTGTGCCAGTTATCAACTGCAGGCTTTTCTATTCACTCCTTCTTCCAGATCCATATTCCTCTCCTACCGAGGGATTTGTTTAGCAACGTCACATCTGCTCATGTCAGCCTTGCTCCTACTAAATCAATTCCACGCAGCTAAGTCTTTCAAAAAGAGTAAACAGAAGGACAAACGCATTCAAGTGAGAACCTCCTTCAAACACATTTTTGCTTGCAAAAGTGGTACTTAAGTTGAAAAGGTCGAAAACCGCTGAGTAAGATGTCTCTGTCTGTCACATAATCAGTCATTAGCGTGATAGAGGCATGTCTTTACGCATTGCTCAGGTTTCGCCTCCTTGTACTCTTATGGGTCAGTAATGTCCTAAAACCCTAGCGCCATGATGCTACAACCATATTACAAACACCTGTAGACTCTCCAAGTATGTGCAGACGGCAGAACATTATACTTGTAAAGGAACAGCAATCGTATTGATGCTTCAGTGTATACAATGGTAGATGTCTGGTATCTCCTTTGGTTAGACACGCGCTAATGACACAGTCTCCCATGATACCCACATCCCACTGCATGGCACACTCCTTCACACCCACACAGCTTTAATACCTCCACAGAATGCTTTGATTAGTTAGCTGATGAACTCTCTTCTCAGCTCAAGCTCGGATACTTCAAAGGAAGCACACAAAACCAAATCAATACAGCCTCTTCTGATTAATTTTCATTTTTTTTTGCCTTTTCTTCATGAAAATAAGTCAATTACACATTCAGAAACGTTTTAAGGGATGCAGATACATTTAATTAGAATGATCAGGTCATTCATCTGTGTTGTTCTGAGCTGAAAGGCTACCGCAA
Source organism: Atractosteus spatula (assembly GCF_055471065.1). NCBI lineage: Eukaryota > Metazoa > Chordata > Actinopteri > Semionotiformes > Lepisosteidae > Atractosteus > Atractosteus spatula. The sequence continues at coordinate 17,992,293 of NC_142720.1, forward strand.
TTTTCCTGGTTTTGTGACAGGTGGATTATTTTACAGTCTATTAAAATCACTGACTAACTAGGCTTCCCACTTTGCTATATTGGAACTACAAATTAGGAGCCACTTGAGAAAACTTTTTGATTTTCACCCCAACGCAATGTCAAATACTCAAGAGTCTAAAGATATTAGAATAATAAAAAAGTATGCTTGTTAAAGTGCATTTTTTTGTCTCCAACAGGCACTGTGCAGACTTAATGGCAACAGAATAAACCCAGACACCTAAAGTAACTTCCAGGTAGGATGCGTAGTTACCAAACTTAGTTACCCGTCTATATTTTCAAAGTAATTTAAGGGATTATTTATAGAAAGCAAGCTAATTAAGTGATGTTTCTTGTGAAGCACTGCACATGGCGAGGACATTTCCAATGATTTCTCAGCAGGCTAAATCTGTTGCCGTGCAGCTGGACAAGGCGCCCACTTCCGAACCTTGTGAAACAGTCATGCACTGCTTGATCATAAAAAGGGAAAACTGAAATAATCTGCATTTGATGGGTACAAAAAACAGTCAAACTGTGATGTTCATGAATGCTCAAATACTAAGACAGCTACAGTTATATGGCTGGAAACTATAACCACATACTTAACCAAGTTAAACAGGACTTTTAAAACCAAACACCCCATTGTTTCTTTTATGAATCTCAAACACAATCCTTAGGTACAGGTGAATTATTAGAGGTGATCAATTAAATTCATCATTCGATGGCCATTTACTGTACTTTTAAAAAATGTTTTCCTTTCTGACACATTTTCATAGGCTACGTTCATCAATAGGACCTCTGGTCGATTCAAGTGATGACCTAGCACCTGAAAGGCAATATGAGGTGACCTCTAAAGTCATGTAACAAGTATCTGCTGCAGCATTACATCTCACTGCAGATTGTCAGCTGGGTGCATGCTTTTCTCTTTAAACCGATTCAGAATTTTCTGGAGGAGGGTGGCTGAAGGCATCAGAGGCTTAGCAAGCAATCGGACAGATGCAAACTGTTATTGGTTTTACTCAATGCTTTTAGCAGGCCTTTTATTCAGTACCGCTGTGACTCTCTCTTGTTCTCTTTCCCTTGAAGAAGTCATGCTTTGTACATTACCTCCATGCAGTACAGTGCACACTAATGAGTCAGAGCGGTTCTTAAAAGACCATCAGCAGAAAGGCTGTGCCAGCAAGGTCTTGGACTGTCAGTAGTTCACTTAGCCTTAGATTCTTCCAGTGACTGTCAATTTGATTAGCTGTCAAGCAAAATGAACTCTCCCAGCTTTTCAGCAATCCAAACACGAGCTCCCAAAGCAGCTGTTTACAGTAGTGCTCAGCAAGTCCCACAATCTTTAGACTCACAGTGCTGTAGGAAGTGACAATCTTAGAAAAAGTCAGCAAAGGGTTTACACCTGGTTACACAATTCTGGGTTCAAAAAATAAACAATGCACTCTTTTAATTTCTTAATCCTTTATAAAAAATAAAAAAAGCCTTAGTGCTTGCTTAATCCTTTTCCTTTATGCTCCTACTGTGGAAGCACCCTACTGCTTTCTGTTGATGAACACAAAACAGTTATTTAGCCAAACTCCAGGTACACCAAAAAATTTAATTCCCATGTGTCAAAAAATTGTTCCCATGTGTAATTACTTGACGTTATGCAATTGACAAGAACACAGAAACCCCACAGAGCACTGAACTCAGACAAGCACTGCCACAACAGCTCTGTCGAACACAGCCATTCCCAACTACTACCTGGGATCGTTTTTAAACTCTGATGAAATGGTGTGTGAATTGGTGTCTAGGGCCATTCACTGACTTGTTTCACTGACTTTCATTGAGTGAGATTTGCCCACTAGTTTCATGCGAGTTTAATAAAGAAGAATTCATAACTGTAAAATGTCTCTGTATCATCCTTCTGCTTCCCAACACTGTTCCAGCTCTTCACGAGTTATTGATAGAAGCAGTAGAAGCTTTCTTGTTTACTGTGGAAGCCATAACTGACCTTCTAATAGGTGTGATATGACACTGGATCCACAACACCTTAAGCAAAAAAAAAAACATCTTTACTGACAGCTACACAGGTCCTTTTTTATGGTAGTAGCATGATGTACCAACCGTAAGTATCTGATACATCCTACCTAAAGCCTCACTATGACTTCTCTACCGTAGCCCAGAGTAGCAAAGAGTGCTCTGTACACCCCAAACCAATAAAATAACCAGGATCCTGGCTTAACTGGAGCTGCAAAAAATTTACACTGATGAGCATATAACAAACCCACAAGTTTCATTGTGATGTTCATATTAACTCAGAAACGACTCCTATTTACGGTTCACTGACAAATGAACCTAACTAACACTAAGTGAATTTCAATGATTTAGGCTCTAATTTAACATTTTAATTGTAAATTCCTTAATTACAGAATACTCTTGCAGGCTGATGATTATGTCCTCATCAATCACAAACAGCAGATTGGAGGCACTAAAACTAAAGCCATAGCTATAGCATCATAACTAGGCTTGACCGGAGGTAATGTCAGCAGCACTCCATGGAGACAAAAACCTACTCTGGGATCCCAGCTGATGTTACACTAAAAAGGGGGAAGAACATATTTCCTGAACATTGTGCTTTATCACCTCTTTATGCTGCTTCCTCCACAAAGCAATTTCTGAATGTCTGTGAGAAGTGATATAAGCAAAGGGGGGGGGGGGGAATCTGCAGCAAATCAAACTCACAGGAATGTCAAAACATGCAATTAATTTTATCAGCTGCAGCCCACACACCGCCTGAAATATGACTGGTTTCCGCTGGTCCCATATTGTTAAATTGCGTTTTATCAGAATGAAGTTAATGAATTATCATGAAATGATGGCAAGGATCCAGATCACAGTCTGAGGCTAGCTAGGCTGAAGGCAAACCTCAACACCTAAGTGATCCTTAGCTGGAGCTCACCTAACAGAGGGTAACTAGCACACTCCTAATGAGGGCACCAATTACATTTTCTTAAAAGCAGGACATTCACAGTTTAAGGAAGCCATGAGACAATCTAGTCTGATTCTGCAATCTGCTGTGTGCCTCAGACCCGCCTTTACACATCTCCAAACAATCTCAGGTATCGAACTCAAGCAGCTCCAGAACCTTAGCACAGTAAGGAAGCCTTATCCCTACAGCTCACAGATGGAGGAAAGGCTGCCCATATGCAAATGTTTTATAAAGCAACAGACATTATTTTTGAATTCCAACATCTAATATTTATCTTTAGAGGTCCAAGGATCCTCTTTACAAAGCCTTACAGCATGCCCTTGAAAACATTATGAAATGAAAACTACAGCAGAACATCAATTACAGAATTTACTTTCATGTGCCAGAGGCATTCATTTACATTCAGTCACCGTCATTCATCTACTGTTACACTTTCACATTGCTCACCTACACACAGACCACCTCACATCCACATACAGCATTAGCGGCACAGGCTGTGCAGTTCTTTGAGATCAAGCATTTACTGGCCCCCTGGTCTAATTTTAAAAACAGCTCTTGAACTTAAGAGTTAAATGATGTGGACCAACTGCAAGGTCTGACCAATACGCAGATGAAAAAACTCCTCAATTCCATCAAATAAAGAAGTTGTGATTTTTTTTGTTTTGCCAATCTATCAATCTTGATTTTATTTCCTGACTAATATTTTTACAGCAGAACCTGCCTACTAAATGTCAAGAGCAGCATTTCAATTTAGAACGCTGGCAGGCCACACACTGAAATGTCATCTTATCATCTGGCCCCAGGAGTGGATGCCTTTGTGCTGTTACAAAAACAATTGTTTCTTTCTTCACCTCCATTGCATCCACCAATGTCTGCACAAAATAGCTTTCATGTCAAATGATCAGGCACTGGGAACTTTGAGGAGATGTCACTTTGCCAGTGTCAGGGCCTGTCACACAGAGCACGTTTTTTGTCTCCGTGTTCCGATGAGTCACACTTTTGTAACAAAGGGGAGAGCATTCTCACTGTGTCAGCAGCACCCCCCACTGTGAGGAGACAGTGCAACCGTCAAGGCACAAGACACTCCCATGTTACACCGGAAAAAAGTTACACTGAAAGGAGCTGCATCTGAAAGCGCTCCGAGGTGTTCAGAGTTCAAAGAAGCCAAATAATTGCAATTTGCAAAAGTGGATGTGTCTCAGACACCTCAACTGATTGAGAAAAAATGAAATGAGCAATATAGGGAGAATTAAAACTACAAAATAAAAACAGCTCTGCTGCTCTCCGCATGCTCTTGCTGTGAAATTAATAGCTTTCTTTTTAAACCAACAACTCATCTCTAAGACTTGTGTAATGAACTATAAAGTAGATAATATTTCACTACGACAAATATCGGGTTTGAATGACTATGATCATCACAAAACAAGCCCTGTGATACTTCTAGTCATAAATATCAAGAAAATGAGTAGAAATATAAAAAAACATTACCTAAAGTCAATAAATCTTCTTGATGCCATTAATCCATCTTATTAGCTACTGTTACCTCCCCAAAAAGAATTACAAATAAACACTGCTTCCACACACAGAAGCTGACAATTTAAACCAGTTTTTAATTTATAGCTATTCAATCCCTTCTACAATACATCTCTGCAGCATTAAACACAGAAATTACATCACTTAAAACATGGACTGAAGAAAAGGATTTGGAGTAAATGGAACACTATTCCTGAATAAACTTGCTACATGTAATGACAAAAAAAACAAACAAATGGGAATCACAGAATAAATGAGCACAACTGACGTCTCGTTTATTGATGTAGATCTCGGCACAGTGGAAAATCATTTCAGATACTGGGCAGTGTGAATAATTAATCAATGTGCAGAGAAAGAACATTCTCACAGCCCACAAGCCAAGTGAAAAGCCCCAGTAATCCATTTGCCAGCGAGCACACTTTGTGTGAGCAACTCCTTGCAATTGTTTTTGCTTCAGAGAGCAAGGTGTGCCTTACATCCCCAGGATTTATCACCTAATTTTTAATTTTAAAGAAAAATAAAAAGCTGTGACAGTATTTAAAATGTCATTACACTACCAGCACATTTTAGCCATTTATCTGCTGTGACACAAAATGCAAGAAAGAAGTACACTAGAGCGAGCAAACACGAGAATCTAGCCATAAGCAAATACAGAGAACCAGTTTTGCCACTCACTGGACCACAAGACCTGCAATTTCCAGGATGCTGGGAGACAGTAAGGGAATTTAAAGGTGCCCTTAAACCAAAACCAATTAACATGTAAATGAAACACTTGTTAAGCACACCTTTGCTAAGATTAGTGTTGCTTCACAAATACCACACACAGCAAGCAACACTCTTTTCACTGCTCCTTCTGCCAACTGTTGTTCTCCCTGACAAAAAGAGAACAGCTAATCTGTATTACTGACGTGATCTGGAGAGTCGGTGTCAATTTTGAAAACTAGCAGAAGACACTCATTTTACCTTATGGGCAATGGCAAACTGAACTGAACATTTTATAATAAACACATTTGAAATCTAAAAAAAAATATTATAATGTCTTCCCATGCACAGTAAGTAATCAACAATATTAGATTTTAGGATAAATTATGACCCTGTCCAATTTTAAAACTATACGGTCGTTGCTCAGTACAGCACAGTACTGTACACGGGTACAGCACACAATTGTACTTTAAGCAAAATTGTCTGCTGTATTTTCAAAGGTGTTCAGCTCCTATATTCATTCTTTTCCCCTGTGCTTGAAGAGTTCAAACCAAAGGTAGGAGGAGAAGCATCTAGCTTGTAATAGTGACCCAGAGAAAATCAGATACAGAAAGAGAGAGATGAGACAATCAGCCTTAAATCTAATCCATGCCTTGGCAGTCATTACAGTAATTCCATCTGCAGGTGAACCTCCTCAATTTCAGGCAAGAAAACTACAGTATGCAGCTGTTTCTGATTCTTAGCTCTGGGAGCATATCCCTTCATACCTTATTTCTGTATAACTCAATTACACCACCATGAGTACCAGAGGGTCTCCTCTGTGATGTCATCCTGGATCCTGGAACAGATCCGATCAAAATCACCTCCATTTCTTCAAGAACTGAAGTCTGGCCTCTAACTCTATTAGAGGAATAAAAGCCCTTAAATTGATACTTTCATTACATTTTATTAGCTTCATTTTTAAAAGTCAATATTTTTAAAAGCATGGTTAAAGAAAGCACCCCAACAGACAACAAGAGGAAAAAAAAACTGATTGAGCTTTTACAGTTTCAGTGCTTATTGCCATTCTAAAGATTATAAAACAATGCCCAGAAGATCGCTCTCCTCGCAAGAAGTGAGATTAGACTATGCTACAACCGCACTTCCTGATCGTCAGACAGTAGCTGCTTTCAAAAGACACAATGGGGGAAACATTTCTTCCATTAGAGTTGTTTATGCATATTCCCATCAGCTCCCTCTTTCACTTGAGCAGATCCCCAGTTCCACAACCATCAACAGAGGAGGAATCATGAAACCTACATGAAAACACTAAAACCCCAAAGGACAGACCTGCCAGTGAAGCTGATGTGTGCACGCCTTACTGCCAACTTCCCTTCCAAGAAAGCTTTGTGAGTAAGGCATCATTTCCTCAGAATAAAAATACCTGAAACTTAGTGTTGCAAATAAAAAGGCTAGCGATCACCAAAACGATATCCAAAATCCCCACTTATTTATGATTAATACACTAAGCATACTGCAGAAAGTTACAACTAAAAATATAATGACTATTTCTATTAATGTATTTGACAGAGAATGTTGCCAAATACTTTCGTGCTCATTTGATCAATATCAGAAAATTTTGTGAAATTCAGTCCAGATCAAATCTATTTTAAGTTTCCTTTCAAACAGATTTGAAGCATTTCTAATCACATAACCATGTTAAGCTTTATTCAGCTTACTCAGGTGCTACACCTGTCCAATGCAGAAAATAGCTGCACCTTTAGAAATTGTGGATGATCATTAAATCTTCATGTCTTTATAAATGACATAGCATGATTAAGCTTTAAAACCTTGAGCCTTGAAATGTCTTGAACTAATTATATTAAAAAATCCATTAGACTTAAGAAAAAATGAAAGGCAGAAAATTAATACTGAAATAGGCTTAAAAGCTTGTCTTTGAAAGAAGACAATATAACTGGGGCAATCTTCTACTGTGCTGCTACTGCTGCTGCTCATCTCCACTTAAAAAAAAAGATGTTTTACTCAGCGTGCCTGTTTAGCTCAACAGGGGAAATTGCATCTTATCAGCAGCTTTTCTTGCAAATACACAACTTGACCTTCTTACTCATTCAGAAACCTTTATTAGAGCATTAAAACATCAAAACTATTCTGAATAGTGCAGTATAGCAGGAATGAGATGCTGGTGTGTGTGACCCGACAATAGCAGATATGACCTCATGCTGAATATTGTGGCGTTTCAGAGACAAGGAAGCAACACTGGTAGGAGCAGAGGTCCCAGGGCTGCTTACAGTACATCTTGCATCAATCAGGCCTCAAATAGATTGTTTATAAGGCTGCAGACAGATAACAGGACTTCTTTCTTACTTCCCCCCTTCTTCATACTGAAATCATCCAACCATATGGACACTAAACGTTACAGCAAATTGATCATCTGCAGCATCTGACAGCACAGAAAGACACAACAATTATAAATGGTTTATTTCTTAAAAACACTGCTCAACAATTCCTGGTAGCCGTCAGGGTGCAAGGTATTTTTGAAAACACTGCAGGCTTATTTCAAACACCAAAAGATTTATCAGCTTGTTTCCAGACAGCAAAAGGAAAACATTTCAAACAAAACCGATTCCGATTATCAGATTAAATGTCAGGTCTTGGCAGATCACTGCTGGTGGTCTTGTGGTTAAATATACAGCAGTGGCATCATTTTCTGTTCTGCCTTAGTACACATTCACCTTGGCGAGGGAGATTAATTACCCTGCTTCGTGTTTTTTTACTAAATATTTTTGTATGTCAAAACTATTTAGCTTAAGGTGCCAAGAAACCGAGGCACATTTACATTGCATTAAAGGTAACAATTCTTACGTTTGAACTCAAGGAGCCACAGTGAAGTTGAGGGCCTGCAGAGGAAACTTTCTATTCAGTGGCTTCCAATGTACACAGCCTCCTAATTTCATGCCACACCGCCTCTTCCCCTCCTCAACATGGCTGCTAATGTACAGTATTTCACTTGTAATTCTCCAAAGATAAAAAAAATCACTACTATTAAACACTAAAACTATATAACCTTTTCTGCATGAGGAATAAACAAATTGACAAAGAAACAAACAAATGTGTGTGTGTGTATACATACACAAAAAATAGCAGCCTGGAAAGTTAACTCACAAGAACCTCAAGATCTGAACTAATAATTTATGGAAACGTGCTAGAAAAAACATATTTCCATAGATTTATACTCAAACAGAATTGTCCTAAGAAAATTTAATAAACTGAGTTTTAAAAAACCTGGTAGCCATGAATCTTTCACCAGAGAACAGAAAAGGGCATAACATTTATTGAATTGCAATCTGAAAATGAAGATTGTGTAACTGCAATGTCTCATATGTGTGGATCTCTAATTTTTAGTGATACATTTTCTCCAGCTTTGTAACACCTATACACTGAAGTATAAGCTATCACTAATTCTCATTGAAATAGCCTTCTTACTTATTTAACTTCTTCAATAATTCAATACTGCTCCATGACTGAAGAACAATTGTATAGGTATGTGCTACAGTCAATCTGAAATTTGGCAGACTACCACTTATCCAATAGAGCGAGTACTAATTAGCAGAAATTACCACTGACATTTCCAAAATTTCCAACAGAAAAAGGTCAAATTGTGTTGATTATGTGTTTTTACAATGAAAAGGTGGGTATCAGCACCGATGGGCAAAGCAGTAGTAGTAAATTAGTAGTAAAACTTACTATTTGCTTATATCCATCATAAATGGCATGATGGCTGTTTCAGTCACAGAAACACAGACTATGACCTAAAAAAATGGACTACTGAATCTGAAGTCCTAATTTCCTAGTGCGTAGTCTAAGACTAAAGCTTTAGTATTGTTCATCTCCAAATATTAATCATTAATTGCACTTCAGCTAAATATTTTTTTCATTCAATTATCTTTATTTGCGAATAGTATAATTTTTAGGTTTATTAAACCTATCATGGTGCTGCAAAGATTTCTAGTCAATTTAATTGATTTCTGTAGTCTTCTATATACTTTGTAGAGCTGCCCTTGTCAAGTGCAGTTTATAGATAGTTATATAGTGCCTGACAGGACAGATAGTGTCAGGTGGAGGAGGAGGTGATGTGCATCATGCACTCATCTAACTACAAGCCTGCAGGCGCCCAAAAAGTCATAGGAGTCTCCGTTTGCAGAAAAGCTGGTAGAGAGCACTGGCTGACTTATCCCGACTCTACCCTGGAAGGGCTCTGCTTTGCATGTGAACGATGCCAATCAGTCAGCTAGTGATACGGTCCAGGCTCACACTAGTGACGTTCAGAGCTCAACCTGTCCTCCAAAGAGCACCTGTACTAGTGGAGCCACCCAGGAGTCCCACCCTGCTAAAATAATATTACAGTTTGTTTTATAAAACGTTTAACATTGTATGATTTACTTTAGAATTAAAGATTTGAATAAAACTTTGAGATGATGGGTGACTGCATAAATTACTAAGCTATTTCAGTGAATTACCCTTCAGCTGACTGTAGTGCTTCTGGAGAACACTTTAAAACTTTTGTGCTGAATAAAAAATACAGAGTTGAGATTGAGGGCTAGTAGCATACATGCAGAGAGACAAATGAAAATGGATAATTCTGTATTAAAGGGATCAGAAAGACAGACAAAACAAAACCATCATTAAAAGGTAACCTGGGAGAACAGCCAGCCTGCATTTCACTATGAAAATCCAAAGAGGCAGCTATCTGAAAGATAAGGAGTGGGCGTCAGAGACGGGAGGAGGACAATCTCACTCACCTTCCTGCAGCATATCGGGAACATCCGCCTGGAATCGGGGCCCCACGCGGATCTCGCCCTTGTCTGCCAGCAGGGTTTTCTGCGTGGGGTCATACACCAGTGAGTAGAAGAAGGTGTCCTGGAGAACAGAGGACAGGCAACAGAGGATTTAGTTTCACAGCTCCATCCCTCTTTCAAGCTTCAGTTTGGGGTTCGGCACACCGCAGCTGCACTCCCACTCCAACAGCGCAGCACTTTGAGCAAGTCAGTGTGTCCCTCAGTTCCTTTCTCGAGTTCAGCTTAAAGCAGGAAAACCACCTTGATTCATTTTTCTGTACAAGCGTATGAATAAGATCTAAATCACCTTTTAAGAGCATTAAAATTAAAGACCTACTCAGCCACAGAAATCTTACTCTTACAGAGAGAAAGATGAGGTGTTGAAGAGGAAAAAAACAGCTCATTTACAAATCACAAAACCTTTCATTTTTATTATTACCATTTACTGGCAAGGGAAATCCTATGTGGTCCTAAAAACTTTTAAAAATAATATTCAAAATTATTAGTAATAATTATGCTATCACACTTGGTTTCACTAACGTCTTTTAGTGCTAGAAACCAAGCTTAGGTCAATAAAGCAGTCTAATTAAATCTTTCTCAAAGCTAAATGGACGTGCTGTACACACAGAAAAATAAAAGTTTTCCGACTTTAACACATATCCTTCTTTCCTAGTTCCTCCACAAAGAACCTTGTATGAAGTCCAGCATGTACCTCTTTGTCCAGATAAGAGAGAACTGATTCCGTTTCGTTCAAGAGAGCGACACTGCATTTTCCCCTGCAAAAACAAAAGACAGCTCTCAGAAACACAGGCAAGTCGTGAGCTCCTGAGCTGCGGCACGAATACATTACCCCACCACCCACACTCCTACAATTGAAAAGGTTCAGAATTTAAAAATACTACGGTGCTTGTGCTATACGTTTTAATTACACACTTTCATGCAATTTTAAGAATATTTATGTACAAAACGTCTCTTCATTGGCCCCATTAAAATAGCCTGTGTCCATGCTGAGATTCAAGAGGTGCTCATCAACAGCCTGAAAACGGGCGTTAAGTGAGCAACGCTGGAAAAAAGGATGAGCAGCACCCCCACCCAGAGCTAGAGAGGGTTCCTTTCCCCAGCTAGCCTTTCGAAATTCTACATCAGCTGAACTTAACATTTTTTTTAAATGAATGAAAACCCTCGAGTGTCCTTTCAAACCATGGGGAAAAAAAAAACTTTAAAAAATTCTAAGAAAAAGCGATGGTTTCATAAAATTACACTTCGTAACCAGAAAATTTACTCTGTTCAGAATACCTCATTAACCACCACCATGTTCTCCCACATTTTGTTTTCCTGTAGCTCAAGTGATTTTTCATGCATTAATCATTTTGATTTTGATGTTAGTACTGTGCTTGGGGGGAATCAAGATTAATCTGTGGGCATAGATCATGTCTGCGTTTGCACTGGAAAAGTGTGCCTAGATAAGCCTGTGGACTCTGCATTAGCCCATAACGTTTCCTTTTCAATCTGTTAATGGCACAATTTCAAGATTTAAAAAGTGTACTCACAATCTATAACAATCTAAGTTTAAAAAGTGCAAGTTCTGGAGACACAGGAAAAAAAACATTTTAAAACAAGATCATTCATTTGACATTGCTCACCCTGCTAGTCTGAAAATAAAGAGTAAAGAAAATAGTTCTCAGAGTAGCAGAAAAGTATTGGTTTTATCTAGTTTAAAATGCCTGTGTATGTGAAAATAAAAGTGACCATTTATCAAGAACAGTTGTCAGAATGATTTGAGAGACAGGCTTATGCAGCCAAAGGACTAGACTTGCAATACTGCAAATCTCTTTGAGCAGTTCTCAGGCAAGCCTAAAGGATTGTTGTGATTATTACATTTTGCTCAGCAAACCAATAAGATTAAATGGCCATGTAAATTTAGAAATCGGCGGTAGGGCTGTAGTGTATGTAGCCCAGGGTAAAGTTGGTTACAACACCACTACAGCTGCTAGAAGCAGAAAATGGTGAACCCCTGTGGTTTGCTTGAAGCACTCTGAATGTGTGTTGCACAATGCAATCGGAAGCTCGGTTGCTCATCTTGCGGTTTGACTGTTGACAAAAACACAAAAAAAGCCTCGAAAACAAAACTAACACACACCACCAAACAAAATGTCTACCACGGATGACGGTTTTACTTTCTCTTTTCCATGTTCACGATTAAAAAAAACTGGACGTTAATTGACTTGGACCAGCCAAGAAAAAGACCCGCTAGCAAGTGTGAGTCAGGCCCTTGGTGTATGCAAGCTTTTATTTTGCAGAAACAAGGAATAAAGTCAGCAAGGCACATTCTTCCACACAGCTTTAGAATCAATAAGTGCTTACAGCACTCGCTGCTCCAGGACTTGTGCTATTAATTCCCTTTTGTTTGGATCAGCAGTACAATTCAAAGCAGGCAACTTCCTGCAGCTTGAACAATCAACACTTGTAAATGGAAAAGCAAATCTATTTATTACAGTTTAGAACCATGAAGGACAAATATTTAAATCTATCCTTGCGCTACCTTGCTGAACACTGTTCATCGCAGCAAAAGCAAGGTAATTCTAGATTTGATTTTCTTAGCACAAAATCCCGAGACTAATGTTTACGATAAAGCAGGATACTGCTAGAACCTTGAAAGCAAGTATTTATTACATATAATTTATAACAGAAAAAAAAGAGAGCTTTTGGAAGATGACTTGTCACTGTGAAATCTACTCTAGTTAAAAGCTACAACGAAAACAGAAACAAACTATCAGGAGCTTCTTTTATGGAGGACTGCACTAAAACCTGGTGCAGTCTAGCAATGAGCTACTCCACACAGGCTTTTCAGACAAATGGAACAAATTAGTCAAATATCTGCATCAGCTACTTTTTAATGACATGAATGTCTCATCTGATTAACGCAGTTAGAAGGCGCTGGTGCATCACTTTAGTGATGGTGCAGTAAACCCTTGGCCAGCTACAACAACAGAATTCAAGATACCTTAGAGCCTCTTCAGAGCACTGTCGATTTGGTCACTACCTATACCCTCAGAGGGATCATTTTTATTCTGTAATGTCAATTTAATCTGCCTCAACTCCCAGATTAAAGTACTGACTAATACATTTTATGGCAGCCTAGTAAAACATTTATCACTTGTATACTGGCACAGAATCAGAAAAGCTTAAAAACTTCCTGACGCAGAATGTAAGTACAGTACATAAAGATACCATTCCAAACTGGAAGTCCACTGTAAGCAACATATGCTGAGGTCTGATAATGAAGAACATAAAAAATGACAAAATTTGTCATTTGCATGTGAAATGACAATGCATATTATATACAATTGTTCACACGTGTTCTTGCATCTTTTCAGCATTAGCTCATACACTATGCATGTGATGCATGATCTATTTGTACAAAATGCGTGTGCTACAGTGTTGCAGTTTTTTAAAAGATTTTTACTGTTTTTTAAGAACTTCTTTGTTCTTCAACTATGAGGCTAGGAGGTTTACTCCAAACCCCTCTGAGTCTCTGTGTAAAGTAGAATCTCCTGTTGTTTTAGCCTAATGCTTCTAAATGTATTTTCCCTTTCCATCCGCCATACATTGTTGTCGACCAGGACGACATTCCCTGAATTGACTTGGTGAACAGCTTTCAAGGTTTCAGGATCCCACTTGGTTCTCGTACTTCTTTCACAAGCTCCACATTTCTTTCCCATGGCAGACTTGGCCACTCTCCTCTAAACTGCCTCCAGAGCACCGACACCTTTTGCAGCATGGTAGCAGAAGCAACCAAATGAGTTCTAAGCAGTGGGCTGTATAATTATAGCATTATCCTTCCATCAACATCCCTTACTCTGTTAGTACTTGGCACATGATGCCAAGATGTAGTACCTGATATGTGTTGCTGGTAGTGACTCATACTGGCGGGACAAGAAGAGTTCGCGGTGTCTAAGCTGGTGTTTCTGCTTCTCGGTGAGATCAGGCTCGCTGGGGTTCTCCTTCTCTTCTTCCAGCTCCTCTGCACATAGACAAGGAACTAAGGTCAGGAAGGGTTCAAGGAGACAGACTGCTGAAACATGACAGTAACAACAACATACTAATAATAAGCAGCAATTTCCTTTGGATTACTGCTCTCCAAGCAACCTTAAAATGAAGACCCTGACAGATCTGACACCAGATACCAGAAATGATCCCAATATTTGAAATGAGATCAGTTTGGCTACCCCCTCCGTACATTACAAATCCTCCATGGAAAATGTCTGCAAACCCGTTCCGCTCATCTGTGAAATCTAATATCCTTAGGGCATCACTCCTTTCTGACAGGCTGTTGGTTTTACTTCATTAAAAACGCCTAAAGAAGAATTTCAAAGCACTCAACTTTAAGGATTGCATTCAATGTCTAATAGTGCCTGGGACAAATCTAATTTACAGCACAGGTTGTATTAGAAAATAAAACTTTTCTATACCCTCTATACTTTTGTGAATCACAAAAAGGTAAGTGGAAGATAATTATAAGTTCACCATATCTGTCATGCAGCTTCCTTTTTAGGGTACCATGACATGCTTCATGAAGGTAACTATACAGATGAGTAAATATGCAGGAGCTTTTCACTTTAGATAATGCAGGGAGATCTGAGAACAGCCTAATTACAAATGGGATTGTGATGACAGCATATCTAACAAATCTGACTACCTCTCACAGGGTGGGCAAGAAGACATATCTTCACCTCCGGCACCCTGGAGCCTTTAGAAAACACTCAATTAGTCAGGACACAATGGTAGCTGCATTTTTTAAAAAGAAAACCACAGCAATAAGTAACCATCTGAATAAAAGACAGCTGAAAAAATGGGCTGGATAAATACCTTATTGAAATATCCTTAATTAATGTCAGACAGTCCTATGAACCAAAAACGGTTTGTACTCAAATTCTGAGATGATTAGTTGCATAACGAGTCTTCATGGGGTTTTATTATAGCTCCCAATTAAGAAATGAGACAGGACTTTTCAAGCTCACATACAGCACTCGGCATACAAGAAAACACGGATGGGGGGAAAAAAATGATAATGCACCTCTGTATTCCACCAGTCATATTTATTATTACATTTGTTTCTGCAGCAATCCTGGCACACATCATTCATTTCCACTTTTAAATACACAAAGACATCATTAAAATGATGAGACCAGAAGCACAAGTAAATTACCTGGTGAAATGAACTAAGGTGGATGGCTATTTGTCTGTGCATAGTGTAACCCTAACAACCGTACTGCAGTAAATATGGTGCTGTGCCGGCAGGCGTGTGGGCCCCGTGTCTGTGGGATCCGTGTGCTTCACTTGGCCGTAGGGGGAGCTGGTGCACTAGGGGGTTGTTCTCTTTCCTGCCCTTTCCGTTTCCCACACACATGGCACAACTCCAGCCTTCAGTCACCCCTCCTCTCCCCTCTCTAGTTGCAGAGATGAGGAAAGTGGGTAGTAAACAAGTACATGGACTCTACATCTGCCCATAAAATTCCTCACGCCTTTAAGACATAACAGCAGATGCAGGATTGGATTTAGTAAAAAAGGGAAAGATCAATACCACTGTTGAATACTTCGCTCTGTCCACAATGGCACACTGCTTTGAAGCAGAGGGGGGAAGAGAACTCACTGATGTGGCAAAGGAAACATGCTTCTTTTTGAGGGACGACAGTCATTTCTAATTGCAGCTGGCTCAAGGTGATCTTTCTGACACACACTGGGCAGCGAGACCCTTGCTACTGATGCCAGGACTAACTCGGGGCCTCTTCTGGGTCGACAAGAAGGCCCTGTGTATTCCCCCGCTGAGATCTTCACAGTGGGCAAACAGACTTGTAAGCCTCAGCTCCATAAACAAAATGAGTTTATCTTAATTTTAATTTAATTAATTGTATTAATTAGCTGCTGTATTATTGCAATACTGCAACAAACAAGAGTGCACGACCACATATCTTAATTCAATTCCATCATCTATTGTGCAGAAAGTTCAGCAGGTGACGCTGTATAATGGGCCCAAGGATGCTCCTCTGTACCTTGTGCCCGTCTGCAAGGTCTTCAGATTTTGCTCCATGTCGGACCACGTGGATGTTGACATTTACTGTGCATTACTACTAAGATCTTTTGACAGCTCAACCACTGAGAAATGACCTCTTAGTCAGAATTATTTGCACATGCATTAAGTAACATACTCTCATTCAATGAAACCCAGACCATGACACATGCAACCAATTAAATTCATTGCCGTTTAAGCGAACTCACTGGCATGCTTATCTGCAAGCTGTATGAGGCTGTTCGAGATGTCCCTTCTCCGGTAAAAGCAGACCACCTTTGCCTCAACATTGCCACTTGCAGTCTGAAACACAAAAGGGACAAAAAAGAAAACTCAGGACCCATGCAGTACATAGATACTTGCATACTGGTCATTGTGAGCAAAAATCATTTTATCTTACAATTGCAAACCAATAAAACATCCACAAATGCACACAGGAACAACAAGGAATAATAAGAGGCACAGAGATGCTGGCTTTGCACCTGGTTAACATCTTACACAAGATCAGAATGTTCCCAGTACATGGTCACATCTGTGATTAAAACCAGGTAGCTGCTCCTATGAAAGATCAGGGATGATTTTCAGATACATTCAGTGCTCCATCAATATTTCCCATGGATTTTCGATATTTAAAAATATGATCAGATTACATTTTTGGTAGCAGAAAAACTGCTCTTAGAAAAAAATCTGGGTTTCTTCATTAGCACTTGTTTTCTGTTTTTCTATTAGATGCTGTTCTGTTTTTTATGTATTTGTTGGTGTTTCTGCGTGGCTCTGTATTCAAAGCACTTGATAAAAACTTGCTGTGGCCGTGAAGACTGGGAGTATTAATGTTTCTGCGGAAGGAATAAAATGGTTATCGAGAGGTTTCCTCCATGTCATCACCGTCTGGCAGCTGCAGCAAAATGAATAAACAATTTCTCGCCATCTCACTCACAAATTATTCTGTAATTGAGGGGGGAAATCAAGAAAAACAAATGATGTTTATCCTTCATCTCACCAATAAAACCTGTGCCCTAAGAGATACTAACTCAATACAGCCCATTTGACAGGATTTAGCAAGGGTCTACATTCCTTCCAAACTCTCATGTTAACAAAATGTAATGTGCCACATTTCCTTTGTTAAAAAAATCCAGGTATGCCTTTGTTCCTTGTTTTAGAAATGCTGTTATAGACACTATCACAGACAGTTTTGATGAAATTTGCACTCCACTGTCTGTCACCGCCCACCCCATCTTCCTGGTGCAAACAACGATTTATTTGTGCATAATGAATGCGTTTATACCTCAAAGCATTCCTCTGTATGCCAGCTACACATTACAAAAGACATCTCAACATCATGATACTTATTAGAAAACCCCACAAACACTCTCACTAGTCTAGGCGCTTCTCCCCTTCATGAAGGGATAAATCGTGTGACTACATGGATTTCAATGTGAAACACTTAATTCTACTTAACACCCAAACACAACTGATTCCATGCATGTAATGATCAATAGGCCGTTTCCCTAGTCACAAAAAGACCTTAAAAAAGATTTTTAAATTAATATCTTCACATATTCTGAGATCTTTACAATTGGGACAACGTGTCACCTTGAATAATAATTTTCAAACAGAGCTGTCATGTATAAGATCTAGAAAAAATGGACCAGTCGTTCTATTTTGTGGGTATGGGGTAGGAAAATACTGGAATAGTAAAGGCTACAGGAAGAGGTTTATGATGTTATTCCTGATTAGCAACATAAGCAAAGGAAAGTCCTTTCTCAAAGACACTACAAATGAACTGCAAAATGTCAATATCTGATCAGCTAAGTTAAGCCTTAGGTAAAGGCAGAGTACCAGAAAAATTACTCACATTACAGAAGAATGTACTATAATTTCCCATCTAGAACCAAATATTAATTACAAAAGTCATCTCTTATGTTGTGATGGTTCATTACAAAGACGCTTGCTCATTTCGCTCATTCATCTCCAAGGCTCAACATCTGTACAGACCTGAATATCATTTTCAACAGTGTCCAATTGCATCAACGATATTAATGCTTATATCATTTAAGGGGCAGTGATCAGATATGCCCTGTGACCCTACTTTTACACTGGTGGTAGCCTATGGTATCTATAACTGACAAGAGCTCCACTGGCCACACAATGATACTGGTCAGACTACAAGACTACAAGTAATCCAGGGATCTGCAACCATGCTCTGGGTAAGACCTGGTGTCTGAATTCTAGTCGTTGGAATATCTGAATGAAGTAAGTGATTCATCAAATTTACTTGACATACTTTCCAGATATTGGTTCATTGATCTTTTAAATCTGTAAAACATGGAGAACTGCAGATATCCAAGATCCAAAGATCAGGTGAGATCAGCCACTGCAGACTCCTTTCTTGTTACAAAGAAAGCTTTCTCTTTTCTTGTTACAAGTCAGGGGAAACTTCAAGCCATCAAACAAAGTCACAGGAGGAAAAACGTCTGTGGAATAAAAAAAATGTGCTTCAGAATCTTTCCTGAATCCATATTGTCTGAAAATAGGCTGGGCAAACGATTTTTATTTTTTTTAAAAAGAAATAAAAAATGAGATATAATGATGTGTTCCTGCTTAACTTAGACATCGCACGACTTTAAAACCTATAAAAACGGGTTTCGAGAGTTAAAAACCACTTTTTATGCGCGAAAAATGGGTGATTTTTCTTCCTCGTGATCAGCTCAGAATCTTTGTGTACGCTGTAAGGTTTTTACTTCTTAATTAAATGTTTAAAATACACGAATTTCATAAAGACAACACACGTTTCGAAGAGAAAAAATCCCATTCTTTTCTCTTCCTGGTGTGTGAAACTGATCAGCAGGTCTTTTTTTCCCAATCAGAGGCTCTGAAAACAGCGTACCGCCCACTGCGCTCCGTCAGAGAGGGGCGCGGCACCGAGAGAGGGAGGAGGCGCGGAGCTCAGCAGTACAGAACGAACGTTCTACTGCCTGGAGCGCTTATGGCACCAATCGCGTCTGCACTTATAACTTAGTTTTTAAAATAATCAAGCAATATGAACCATCTCTTTTTACTTTTAAGTCCCTTAATTATCATTAAGCACAACTTTCTCACCACTTAGACTATTTTTTGATACCATCCTTAGACAAAGCAGAAACTTGTTGTTCTGTCTAATGACATTACAAGTGGAAAGATTACAGATTTTAATCGTCTTTAATTTTGTTACACATTTTAGAAACGTTTCATCCATACAAACACCACAAAACTATTCTCGATTGTATATCTGAATGGTATGTTACACTTAGTTCACTGTTTTAAATACATCTAATTAAGAAAGTTAGGTGTTAGCATAAACTATTAGCAATCAATAATATTAAATTTAGCACTGTAATAAGTTATTGCACTTTCCCCCGCATCTTGTAAAAATATATTTTCATTGTTCAAATATACATTAAATCCGACTATCATATAATAAGTTAAATACGAAACTAAAGAAAAAATAGGGTTAAATATAATTCAAAATATTTTGCTAACAATGTTAACTGTTTATGAATAATAAAATGTATTAACTAAGGAGTAGGATGGCACAGTTGTTAGTATGCTTTTTGTTTTGTTTCTTTTTCATAAATACAACAGTAGTGCCTGATGTCTCAGTGGCTTTCAAAATTAAATTATGCATGCAAACCTGTGAACTAGAAAGATAACTAAGATATCCATCCATTTATAATGGTGGCGAAGTGGTTAGCATTGCTATCTTGCAGCACTGGGGTCCTAGGTTCAATTCCTGCCATCCTGTGTGTGTGGGGTTTGCATGTTCTCTCTGGGTTACATGGGTTTTCTCCATATGTGTGATATGACTCCCTCTCGCACTCCAAAACATAAGGAAGCTTAAGGAAACAGCCTTTCCACCTCTCTTGCACATCAGTATCCATACCTAGTTATTTAAACAAATTGCCTCTAATTATAAACATCTTAATATGCTGGCTCTGTGGATCCGCATCAGCTATGTTTGCCCATTACTTCAATTCATGTGCATCCAACACACAGTTCAATGCTAGCAACTACACAAAATCTAAAATACAATCCTCATTTCAGTATCTATGTAAACATACAGTCTGTTAACTTCATCATCTTCATCAAAAGTATGCCTAACCCCATTAGGAAGTGTTCTTGTTATCAGTGTATTCCCCAGCTTTCCTAAAATTATCTTCTTCTTACCAACATCTCTAGTCTTTTATCCTGCAATAACTCAGCCAACACTTAAATCTCCAAAAGCTGCTTGTGTTAATTTCTTTAAATCACAAATATCATGTGTAAATACTGGCCATGTAATACTCTGCATTGTGGAATAATAGTTTATTTTAAAGGGAACTAGAGAAATCAAGAAAGGCTTTTTTTCTAGAATTAATAAATGCACATCCTGTTCACTGGGGAAATTAAATCCACACTGAGCAATCTTCAATATGTTCAGAATATGACAGCGAGAATCCTATCAGGGATGCATTACACCTGTTTTCAAGTCCTTGCACTGGTTACCTATCAGGTTTCGAGTCAACTTCAAAATCCTCATCCTCATTCAGTACTTACAGTATATGGCTTATTATCTGTCTACTCCCCACCTTTGTCCGTCTGACTCTGGTCTTCTAGCTGTCCTCAAGAACATCTACATTCTGTGGGTGACAGGGTCTTCTCTAGCTGCACCCCAGAGCTCTCAATTTGTATTCCCAGTGATATCAGTCACGTACCCTTTACTTTGTAATCTGTGGTCCTTTTATCTG
Source organism: Atractosteus spatula (assembly GCF_055471065.1). Classification (NCBI taxonomy): domain Eukaryota; kingdom Metazoa; phylum Chordata; class Actinopteri; order Semionotiformes; family Lepisosteidae; genus Atractosteus; species Atractosteus spatula. The sequence goes on from NC_142720.1 coordinate 18,013,184, forward strand.
TTTTTACATCTACTGTATTGCTTTGAGATGCCACTTTTAAAGGTGGTATATAAAATAAAGTTTTTTATTATTGTTATAGAGAAACATGATCAGATTTTCCCTGGTTCAGAAAAAAAGATCTAAAGTATACTAGTTTGTCACTCTTCTCATTCCCTTTGCTAAATGACTTTTCATACTAATCTGATCAATCTAACTGCCTGTTTTCTGTGCTTTCTCTATCCTGCTAGATTTGCAATTATTCTGAAAATTTTCTTCTTGAAATAACTCATTTCTAAATACCTTTTTTCACTGTTAACATCTTGCAGCAACTCTGCGACAAAACATACACTTAGCTCAACCTGACAGTTCATCCTGCTACCAACATTGAATAAAAAAAATCTTAAGATTTCTATATTTATGTCTTTATTTAGTGGTTTCATTAGTGACAAAGGCTAAACTTTCTTGGAAAAATTTATTTTATGTGTTGTGGAAAAAAACTGACTTGCTTTAACAAAATATGTTTACAAATCCTTTCACCTGGCAATCTACCTGAATGCCCAACTATCTGAGAAGCCCTCCATGAAACCATGGTTGCTATTAATTCATTTAGGGCTCACTGACAGAATTGCTGTTTTTTATGCATGCTAATTTTCTGATTCCTCACTCTGTTTCATGTTTATAGATAAAACTATTGATCGCGAAGGGAAATTGATGTACATGTTCATGTACATGATGAACATGTTTGCATGTTCTTTTGTAACATACACCTTTTTGTGATTTTTTTGTATATCTAAGCAAGTGTTCCTGCATCCCTCTTCTGCACTATAGTCATGGCTTTTTTTCTGTTTGCTTATTTCAAAGCAACATCTCCTCCATTTCTAAAACTTTTTGCTCATGTGCATTTTTGTAGTTTTTACACCTCTAGCACTTTAACGTCCTGAATTTTCATTTGCCTTAATTTGTAGAATGAATTTGAGTTTTAGCCTTAAAAAGCTTAAGTTTTCACTATCTTTTGTTTCTTGTCCTACAACTGTTATTATTGATCACCGAATTATTGTACTTGACATGACTTCATTCAGCCTTTCCTGAACGTCTATGACAGGCAGAGAGAGTGCTGTTTCTGGTGCGATCTTTTGCAGCTGACATTTCAGTTTTAAACGAACAAGAAATTAGATTGTTCATAAATCACTTATTCTATATAAACACAGCGTAATTGCCCTCCGAAAATCCTCTTTTTCTTGTTCGTTTTAGAGACCTTGATCGAAACTGATTTTAGATGTCAGAAAGGATTTATTTTCTCTGTATTTCCTACATTGCTTTGTCGAGATTTTAACTTTATATTTAGGCTCAGATTTCAACTATAAATCGTACAGTAATTAATAGCAGTAAATACTGATGTTTTGCTCCCTCTTACCACAAAAATATATATGTTTTATAGCTGGGATGAACTTTATTTCGTACGCGTAGCTACTACGGCTCGGACACGGAACAGTTAAAGATGGCGACAAATCACGGACCCAGAGGGGTGGGGGGGGGGGGGCGTCTTCTCGCCTCCATAACTAAAATGCCAAATAGGAGTGGCTTAAGCGACATACACAGTCGTGTAACTGACAGTTTGAGGTAGCCTATCGTGTAAATTTCGCTTTGTTGCTGATAGGTTAAGCTTTCGAAACTCTGCCCCAAAGTCATGTGACTGATTTTTCGCCCTGTTTCATTGGTTAAACGCAATGATCACAAGCACCACCATGGTAACTGGGATGTGTAGTTTTTAATTCCGTTTGAATTATAACTGTACGTACTGTCTTCATATTTGGCCAGGGCTTTAAAGAGAAGGCGCGCCAAAAAATTTCGGTGCCGTCGTCTCCGCTTTAAATGTACCCCCGTGCTGGAAGAATTTGACCTCGGAACGTTTGCCCAGCCTACTGAAAAATAATGAGGGTATTTGCACAAAAGAGTTAAGCCAACAGTAATGATTACGCTGCAAAATGCCAACCTGTTTATAGAAACAACAAAATGGCATGGAAACGCCTGTAAGCCTCTGCACAGTAACTAAAACTACATTGCCAAGGGTTTCATTATTAAAGGAGAAGGTCTGGGCTGCTTCAGAAAGCTCACATTTCCAGCTGTTTGGCCAGGAGTAGAGAGAATAATATCCATGCTTTATATGCACCAGTTTATTAATCTGATTTTAAACCACAGTCCAGCACATCTGCTTTAAAGTCAAAAACAATACTGAGTGCCTTTCATTATGCTTTACTTTCAAAATGGGAAATATTAAAAAAAACATAAAATTCATAACAACTTTGTTTTTGCAAAGCTAGACTAACTCTTGGTGCTTGGTGCATAAAAATTGTACATGAAATACAAGAAATTCTACAACAAGACAGTGAGAATGAGTGCTGGTGCTATAAGGCAGGATAAGACACGAAATGCCAGCCACAGACCCACTCCAGGTTAAAATGTGTACAATAAAGCTGACACAAAGCAAGGCTAGAACTATAAAAAACATGCAGCACTAACTCAAACTTCTGTTTATTAATTTTGCACAGAAAAAGGCTGAGAGTACTACGTCAACCTCCCACCAAGGTGCTTTCATAGAGCCCTTTGAAACATGCATGAAGAAAAAAAAACATGCTTCCATTTTAGAAAAACACGTGGCAACATTAGGGCCCTGGAGCCGAGTTAGTGAACAAAAGCCCTTCTGAGTGCGCTCTACAACAGGAAGCCACCACACACGCCGGGAGTAAACTGTCCAAAGCAAGGGAAAAGGTAAAGAAAAAGTCTTTTCTGGCAAACATCGACCACCAACATTTTAAACTAACAATATCAGACTGGCAGTCGGAAAATGCATTTTGAGTTTAAAATTCTTAACATCAAAGACTCTGCAAAGGCATTGTCTTGACCTGATGAGATGCTGGAGACGTTTAACATGGCTTCAGTACTCACACATTGCACAAGGTATTAATAACCAAATACTGACTGAAGCAGCAGAAAAATAAAATTAATGTCCTTTTGTTGCTAATACTTCCTTTGAACACGTTAAGGGCTGGTTATAGGGAATGCGATCAGATGAGTAAACAGAAAGGGACTTGCTTCTTTTTGACCCTGAAACCCAAAGACTGTCAAACGGACGGACTGAAATTCAGTGCCAACGTAAACAACTGCACCACTCTGCAGCTAACAAAACGAGACTGAGCTCTTAAACCCAACACGCTGTCTCGCCATGCTGAATCGATAAAAGTCTTTGGAGCATCATTGTTGTAAGTAAACTGCAGTGAAAGCTCTATATTCACTGATCCTTTGACCGTTATCCCGGGCACCTCCATCTGCACAAAATTAAGCATTCTTCATTCAAACCACAGGCAACTACAAACTTAATATACACACCACAAGCCTCCGTTTACCTAGTAAATGCCTAAATCACAATACAAGCGATTAGGTAATTAAATCAAATGGAACATACGGAATAAAATATCACAAATTGCTGGTGTGTGCCGAGAAAAAGGTACCCCGCAATTACTCTAAGGAAATAAACTCAGACATGGTCTCGGCTGCCTGCTGTTGAGAAGCTGCTAGCTCTTGCTTGGCTCTAATGACACTTTGAAATCTGTAATTCTGTTATTTAAAATGTTGCAGCTTTGGAATAACTATGAGCCATTTAGCCATTGATCATGTAACTTCCAATCATGCCAAAAACCCCTCATTGCTCACAGTAATATACACCGAACATATAAGTCCTCACAACATACTTGGAATATAGCCAATTCTAATTGTAACACTCATTGTTTACATTTCCCAATAGATGTAATTGTCTTAAACTACAGGCCAGCTTCCCTTTAATTACACCAAAATAGAACAGTTAAAATAGAGTCCCTTTAGCAGATTAAATCTAGTCCATTTTTTTCAAATATCAAAAGGAAGAAGCTCTGATCAGGATCTAACAGAACAAATAAATCGCACCCGAATAGAAACTGAAACTGATGCCCTCTCTACCAAGTCACTTGATGACTGCAGCTCCATGCTGTGGTTCACATTGAATGATTAGTATTCCATTATATTCTCCATTTGTGTGTCCCAGCACCAGGTGACTGCTCTTGGCAACTTTAAGTTGATGTGAAAGCAATTTCACTGAGGTTTTAGGATCCCAGAGTCAGTCATGTTCTAAAGCCAAGAATTACTTGACCCGGCCCACACTGCAAGGAAGTGCAAACCCACTAGTATTCTGCAAACACCACCAATAGGAAGTTGCCCAGTTTGCCTACCAATCCAACAAATATCCTCAAACACAAGCTTTGTAAGCCACACACAAGGATTATCGATTTTTATTAAATGTTTCTTAGACGAATTTGAAGAGGCCCAAATAACCTAAAAGCATGGGTGATTTGTGACAGATCTGTAGTACAATCTTGCAGACTAATGAAGATGCAAAAAGGAATAGTAGCTTTTAGGAGTAACAGTCCACTTAATAAAGCTGATTCCAGCAACCATATAAGCAATTTGACTTGTCCTTGTGTTCAAATGAAGAAATAGCTTACAACTCAATACTGAGTGCAGATAGGATCACAAATAAGAACACTCACCAACTCAAGCAAAAAATGACCTTGCTGGTGTGACTTATGACCCTTCTAAAAAGTCATATGCAAACAATCTTATGTGGAACAAAACTTATAATTCCTTTGAGACTCTTTCCTTTGGAACTCTTATATGCTTGGATTAAAAAAACACTGTCAATGACCTCTGACCTTCCCTTAAGGTCACAAGAAAAATCTAATTCTTTAGAGAGTACACACCAGGTCACAGCTTTTATGCAACATATGCAGGATAAGCTATATCAGAAAAGCATCCTCATCCTTGAAAAGTGATGGCTTGACTACCAATGATCATTGCTTGCAGCTATATTTATTATTATTGCAGGAAACAGTTATGGCTTACTAGTGGTTTAAATAAAAAAAAGCCGGGTCTACTGTATGGAGGCATCTGCTATATCAGAAACATTACTACAGCACACTCGAGCCCGACCCCAGCAGACCTCTGGAGCTAGGCCAGGCTGGGACTGGTCAGTATTGCTGCTAGGTTTCACCATTACTTCGCCTGGTGAACCAATGTCTCACCTGATCTGCTGTGCAGTGAAACTGCTAGGTTACCTACAGTGTTTTGTAAAGGTATTCAAGTTTGCTGTGGAACAACAATAGATCTACACAAAAACTCAAATGAAGACTTTAATAGGTGAAAGAAGTTAAATATCGCCAAAAATCGCCATGAAAAATAAAAAATTAAGATGTTGATGATACATATTCACCCACCCTAGGAGTCAATGCTTGGTGGAAACACAATGAACAGCAATTTTGACTGCAAGATGCTGTGAATAGTTCTCTACATACGTCGCACAGCCATTCTTTTTGAAAACGTGCTCAAGCTCTGGCCAGTTGGTTGGGAATTGGTGATGGACATCTATTTTCTAGTCTTGCCACAGATTTCCTTTTAGATTCAAGACAGGACTTTGACTCCACCACTTAACCTTCTTGTTAAAACCACCTCAGTGCATATTTGGCTAAATGCACCAAGTTCTAACTCTTTAACAGATGGAATCAGGTTTTACATCTAACATTTCCTTGTTCTTTGCCTCATCTGTTTTCTCCTCAATCTTGACAAGATATCTAGTCAAGTCCCTTCCTAGCCACTTCCTAAACTGCTACGCCTGACAGCAGGGATGATATACTGCAAACCCAGCACAGTGCAACATCTTGTACATGCTTTGTTGTACAATGCTTTGTTGTACAACTCTGCCACACAATTCTGCGGAGCAAACAGGTTATTGCTGATTGGTTACATTTTCTCCCATCTCAGCCGTTGAACTTGAACTCTATTTCATTACAATTTGGCGCTAGCAGTGGCATCCATATCCAATTTCCTCCTTTCTGGCTGCTCAGATTGAAGACACAGCCTGATCTAGATACACCTTCCTCATGACTGACTCTACTATGTTCAAAAGGATATTCAGTGTCTTTGAAATTTTTGTTATACTCTTCTCCTGATCTGTACCTTTCTACAATGTTGTCCTCGAGTTGCTCTAAAAGCTGTTTGGTCTCCATGTGTGAGTCTTTCCTTGAATTTCACTACCTGACTGAGGGACCTACAGAGACAGGTGTATTTATACTGAAATCATGTGAACCATTATTATTGCACACAGAAAGAGACAAAGTAGGACATCAGTGAAGGGAGGTAAGTACTTTTGAAAGGCACTACTGATGGTGCTACACTTAAGTGGGGGATAAAGTGTGTCCACTTCTGTATGTAATGCACTTTGGGATCTTTTGACATGGAAAGGGCTATAGAAACACAGGCAATAACAACATATTGCTGACATCTGTCAGTTACACAGGACTGAGAGTCATCAGAGAGATGACTTTCCATGACTTCCTTATTGCCAACACTTTCCCCAGAAGTCAACTAAAATGGTCAGATCGAATAATTCCTCAGCACAAAGGCAAAATGAATTACATGCAAAGATCAACCTTCACAAAATCCTTAACAATGATTAAAGTCCGCCCACCTCGGTATACAAGTAGGTAAAAATAAGATCAGTGACCATGAGCAAATACTGGCCGGTCAATTTTACCCAGTTCCCTTAAGCAATTTAAGCTTTTCTCTCCTTAAAGGTCATCCCCTCAAAGGTTTTACAAACATCCACTCCCACCCTGCTCTTGGTTCCACTCCAGAAAAACAATGCAAAATACCTTGTTCAACTCTTCTATTCTTCTGATTAGATATGGGTTGCTTGAAGAGTTCTCGAAGAACACATAATCTGCAACAAAACAAACAGGGTTAGAGCTTTTCAAAAGAAATGTTTTTATTGTGAATGTTTAACTTGCAAACAAATTATTTTTCTATAACCTAGATTTACAATAATTACAGATTTACAGTAATGCACGGATGTCTAATTTGTAAAATGAGGTTAACTGTTTAATTGAGTACGTAAATAAAACCCGAAGACAAAAGCCCCCCCAAGGAACAGAGTTTGAGACTCCTGCACTTTCATGCCTGAAGATTTTTTTTAAACTGAAAATAGAAATAACGGTTATAATTCTGATAAAAATAATGCCTATGACGATGCTCAGTGAAAAGCATATCATTACTGTTGCAAAGGTGTTTGTAACACAGAAAGTGGCATATCACATAACTTTAAACAACATTAACCCTGTTGCATTTTCCTCATACACAAAAAAGCTCCAGTAATGCCGATCAAAATGCAGAATTCCACTGAATAAGGTACATATCCACAGTTATGCTGTTTTAGGTGAAAATGCCAAAAGAATAACATGATAAATACCCAACACAAGAGTCAAATCAACTCTGAATACTGCTGAGTTTGCTATGTGCATGTATTTTTATATATATATACCTGCATGTACAAATAAAAGCCTTAATATCTAGAAAGGAGTGTTTGTTAGCAATGTCAGAAAAGGCAACATTAAGATACTTAAGAGGTTTAAGATTGTTAGTTGGTCTCAGAGGAAATTAAGGAGCTGTAGGACCAGTTTCCATGGACAGGTGCAAGTATATGCAGGTTTTTCCTGAGCTCCTACTTCCTAACCCTGAAATCAGCCTCTGGACTCTGTGTTTTTAGAATATTAGAGCTCATGGGAAAGCGTCCCTAGTGATCCAAGACAGCAGAATTAGGAAAAAGTAGAATTAAAAGATCTGAACACAACAACATAAATAATTTAAAAAAAATAATCCATGGGTTATATTAAACCTTCACAATGTATAAACCAGATACAAATCTCTAAAATATTTTATATGCAATAAAGGCAAATTTGGATTGAAGGGCAAACATCAGAATGACTTGCTCAAGTGAATTTTAAATAACAGCATAAAAGTCTATATCCATATATAAGTAATACATATGTAATGCGTTTGTTTATTAGGTGTTGACATAAAAGTGCATATACACTACTGGCAGCTACGTCACGTTTTAAGACACCCAGGCCAGACACCTACCTATGTAAGGCCTAATTTAATTCAAAACAAAGTACTCTTATTCTGATCATTCCAAAAAAAAAAATACAAAGAAGCCGGGACGATTTCAAAACAGAAAGCAAAGTTGTTATAGCATTAAGGACGAACTTCTCCAGTTACCTGATGACAAAGAAAAGATTGTCGTAAAAGATGCCAATATTTTAGATGTCACGTGACTGGAACATTCCCATACTTTGAAGCACAAAATTTCACACAAGACCAGACTGATCGCACTAGCTTCGTTCAGTAATTTCGATATATTTTATTTACTTTGAAAAAAATAATGCGTGGGGGGGGGGAGGGGGTCAGAAAATTCCAGCCATTATGAAAAATGTATGTTTTTTTTTTATCCTAGCAACCGGAGTTTCACAAACCGATAGACATTATTATAACATAGGAGACACTAAAAAGAACAACCACCTTTTTTCCAGATTAATGACAGAAAAACACACTCTGGAACCATACGACTGCCGAATTGCAGTCTTTTGATGTGACCGTGCATAATAAACCGTGAATGACTGATTTACGGACAGGGACCAATGGAGATCATTGCAAAGACAAGGGCATAAATACAAAGAAACACCCGAGAAACAATGGACGCACATCCAGAATATAACTGTAAAACTTACTTTCAACTTCACTCTTTGAACACTCAAGACCTTATATCACAATAGACGTTTACACGTGTAGGAAATGTATCAAAAATGAAAAAGTATCAGATGGTGTTTGTTTTGGGAGTCCTGCTTTCAGTTTCTAATGGTTAGTTTTAAGGCCCGACCCAGATTTTAATCCCAAATAAATGAAAATTCCTGCTGCACCGGGCTCGCAAAAGACCGGCTTCCCGCAGCTTTTTGACAGGCACATTAAAATCGTACTTCTGCGAATATCTATTAATGCACACCCCGTCACGCTGAAAGAAATACCAACACTTTTGTAAATCAAAAATCTAGACTGACATACCTCCGACCCGGTACATGTTGGCCGCCATTTCTGCCCTCCTGGAGCGTGAAAAAAATAAAAAGGGAAAATCATAAACTACAAAATAAAATAAAAATAAATAAAAGAGTACCTATATATAAATATACCGCAATGAAATGGCGTGGTGGGGGGTGGGGGGGTGGAACGAGACTTGAGCGGGAGAGAGATTTAAAACAACCCCCCCTCTCCCTGCATACAGTACAATACAGCAACAAACACGCCGAAAGGCTTCAGATCAGCTCGGAGCCCTGTTTCCTGGTGGGGGTGGAGGGATGTGGGGGATTGGCGGGGAGGGCACAGACGGAAGGCGGTGCCATAGTGGAGCTCCGGTGCTGCGTCCACTCACAAGCCGCAGCTGTTCAGTGCTGGGCAGGAGTCTTGATGAAGTGCCTCACGACGGAGGTTATTTCACGTACTGTGGGTACTTACTACCACGGAAATACCCGAAGGCAACTGAGTAGAAGGGGTTTAAAAAAAAACACACACACACACCATTCATACATACACTCGTTGTTTGGGCATTGTCTTGTGTGTCTGTGCCATGTTTTATAGAATAAAGTTTTTAAGCATAAAAACATAGGTTACAAACCAGATGAGGCCTTTCCGTCCATTGTGGGTATTCTGCTGCTAAATTTGTGTCATCTCACCCTGCGGTTTCCTGAACCATACCTGGGGTTATGCATCAACAACATGGCTGGATCACCTGTTACACTCTCCTGCAGCCCTTTGTGTAAATAAATCTAAAATACTCTTGCTCTTTTCGCCATTCTGTTATACACTGCTGGAGAAGACTGTTGGTTTGCCTTAGTCAATCTCTTTCAGGAATTTGAATCCTTGAACCAAGTACCCTTGCATAAAACTCTGTTTATAGACTAAAAATATTCTGTTCCCTCAGTTTGCATATACACGGCTGTCTGTCTGTGCAGAACATGACATACCTCAAAAGTTATCCTGTAACCCGGTTGGGGTGTTAGGACATTTTGCGTACCCATGTGCATACTATTACGCAGCACTCTTTAAACTGTAACATTGCCACGTGAGTGTATTTAATGACCCCAATAAAGGTGTGTCTAGAATCCTGGATTTTTGTGAAAATTATTAAATTCAGATTAACAGAGAGGAAACTGAAAATCCCATGCCTAATAAAATACCACAGAAATAATGAGGAGGCAATAAGATAAACAGCTGGATTCAGCCTAAGCTTCATGATGACAGCCCTAATAAGGCCGTTCATTAATTAACCTGTTCAGATCACATCAGCAGGCTGTAATTGTTCTATCTGTAATCAATGTCTTTAATTAGACTGGAGTGCAGCAGAGATATGTCAATGGACTCAGTGGGAGACATGTTGCCAAGGGATTCTCCTGCATTCAAAGAGGTGCTAGGCAGCAGTTTCAGTTCCTCTCGATGTCATAACAATCAACAGCTGTATATTTCTATTAACGTCTACTGTATACGGGTATGCAGAGATGAGGGTGGAACACTTCTAATCAAACTTGGAGTGGCCCTGTTGTTAAAAGGCTGGCAGAACCCAATCAGATGCACAGATCCATTACCACTCAAACAGATTTGTTGGAAAGGGGATGGCTTGGGTCCTATTGGCAGCACGTTCTGCAACATTGCCTATGCCTATTGCCTGTCTGTTTCTCAGTTAATAAACAACATTGCTTTACAGAATTACAAGGGAAACTTACTATCCTCTATGTCGAACAAATCTAAGATCATGTTTTGATTTAGGAGGTTACAGCTGCCACTAAATCTTTTGGCCAAGACGATATTGTGTTGATCCAGTGATTTGGGTGTGCATGCAAGCCATCAGTGAACAGTACACTACAACAAGATTTCATACGAATATTGTGAATAAGACTTCAGCTGGAGTTGGTATGGTGAAGATAGCACATGTAGACAACTTAATGGTGACTGGTGACTAACAAAACAGAGAAAAGAGTATACTTGAAAAATTCAATTGGTTTGCTTAAGGCTTTACAGTCTTAAGGTTTTATCTTAAAAATGCACCTTATTTCTTATGGAGTTTTTTCTGTTTCATAAAATTAGATCTAAATATGTTAAAGAGAGTGCTAGGTGTGAGTTCTTCACCATTTGGCTTTGATAGAATGTTAAAATCCACAAGGCTCTCTAACATATCAGGAGAATGTATGTTTTATGGTCTGATTACTTTTCATTCTGTGTTCTGAGCTGTTTAGTTTTGAATGGTCCTGTCCATCAGCCCATGATGTCATACCTAAAAGGCATTTAAAGGTATGCACCCATTACTGCACTGTTGGAGCTCCATCCCTAGACTTACAGTACATATCTGGAACCTCCAGCATGTGGAAATACACTCTTGTTTAAATCTCAACACCCATCAAATCGGTGGCCTCTTGCTTTCATAGGAAGAAAAATCCACTGAAAGAATCTGTTGTAGCACCAAGGGTTCTGCAGTTTGCCAGTATAGTACTTTATTCACAATGGCCAAAGTGAACAAACAAATAATATTTCAATACATTACTGAATCCCATGGCCTCTGAATAATAGAACATGTGCTGTTTGAGTGCATAACATTCAATGTGCTGTCTTCAGTGCATTCATCTTTTATTGAGAGGACTTTTGAAAAATTAATTGTTCAGTGATTTACCATTTCATAAGCACAGCACTTTGCAATAATATGCTAGTGTTTATTTTGATAACCTTGAAAGCTGCTCAGTATTTTACATATACAAAGTAAAATGCACTGCATTTGGCACTTTCTAATATTTATAGTTTAAAGAAAACTTAGAGAAGTCAAAATTAAAATATACATTCTTCATGAACAAAATGTAGAAATATAGAAAACAGTGACCAGATCTACTTTGAAACGAATGTGGCCCACGTGTAAGTGTCAAAGAATGAAATAAGTCTGTTTGGAGGAGTTACACATTCATTGCAGCATGTATCATATATCACAGAACCCACACATAGAGACAACAAAAACCACAATCTATCTGAAAAAAAACTAAAGAAAACCCCTAGAAACACAGGATGAACATGCGAACTCCACAAAGAAGGATGCCCAGACAGGAAGTGAGCCCAGGACTTAAGATCTGTATAGCAGCAGCACTAACCACCACACATTGTGATACTGTACACACCAATTCATCCACTTGTCTTAGATAGATAGATAATACTTTATTAATCCCATAGGGAAATTGATGAAACTTGGTAAGCTTAGTGGTACTACTGTACACTGAATCTAATCACCAGATAATAATAAGTAATAGTAAATAATACATCTCTAATCACTAAAGGTTAAATAGCTATATAACCCTGCAACTCACAACTGACCACTCACTGAAGCTCAGTGAGCCTGGCCAGTACCTGGATGGGAGACCTCCTGGGAAAGATAAGGTTACTGCTGGAAGAGGTGTTAGTGGGGCCAGTACAGGGGGCTCACCCTGTGGTTTGGGTCCTAATGCCCCAGTATAGTGACGGTGACACTATACTGTGGGGTAAAAGGGCACCGTTCTTCAGATGAGATGTAAAACCGAGGTCCTGACTCTCTGTGGTCATTTAAAATCCCAGGACGTTTCTTGAAAAGAGGGGGTGTGCCAAATTTCCCCCTGGTCTTTACCTACAATGGCCTCCTAATAATCCCTATCTATGAATTGGATTCATTACTGAGTTCAGTCCCGTCCACTGAGAACTAGTGAGGCAGGGGCGTAGCCACGGGTGAGCCTGGTGCATACCCATGACGTTTACAGAGCTAAAATACATCTAAAGTATGTATTTGACGCTTTTATTAGCAGACCATTCTTGCAATTAAAGGTACGATTAATTGGTTCGCACTGTAATGCGACTATAACAATTCAGTGTCAAGTCTTGTAGGAAGTCACGAATTTCCAAATTAGGTGTCTTTTAGCATCGAAAATAGAATACTATTTTCATGGGTTTCATACAAGTTTAAAAGCATCATGAAGGATCAAACAAGCCCATTTTCACTTGTTGCTTGTAACAGTTCTAAGTTTTTCGTACGCCTGCTTTTAGATTGTTCAGTAGTTTTACGAGTTACTCTGAAGTTAATATTTTATTGCACAACACAACGAATACAACGCAAAACGCAAGATTCAAAATCCGTCCGAAATATTGTATTTAAAATACCATGCAGGGTTTACCTTGAGCTTCTTGTTATGTTATGTTATGTTATGCTCAAGTCCGCTGAATATTTAAAGGCAAGGTAAAAGCTCCGTGGCGTTGGCCCCACTACAGACAGCACAAACGATGAAACCCACCTCATTCGTTAGTGCTATGTTTGTGCCGGTTGGCGCCGTTGAAAGTAGCGTTTGAGGTCCAGTGACCCCGTCTGCCGAGTTCAAGCGCGCTGTTACAGTTTAGCTCGTACCCTTAACATTTTAAAGACAATCAATATCCATAAACATATAGCCTCCTTAGAATAATGCCAACAAGTTAACCATCTATGACATAAACCTGTGGTTGTAATGTATGTAAAATCACCGTGATTGTAAGATCTATGGTTTTTATTTTCTAAGGCACGTTTTCCCTTTCTTTCCCTACCTTGACACGCTTTTGCCAAACGCGTAACTGTGGGATACCATCGCGACAAGACCTAGATAGGGACCCCATGCATATTGCATGTATATCGCAGCAGTGTATATCACGACTGGCGCCTTGCTTTCATGCCACCCTGGCACCACTGTCGCAACAAAGGTCTCATATCAGGACATGATATACCCAGATAGGACGTGGGGCAATATATGGACTGAATGAATATGTGAATATATGTGTCGCGACATGGGGTCGGTATATCCTGTCAGGGTATGTCCTATCGCAACATATGGACTCCGTGTCACGACATGGGGACGGGGCATTTTGTCGGGGTATGTCATATCGCGATATATGGGCTTCACGTATCGCGATATGGCCGTGACAGTTTTTGTCATATCGCGATACATAAGCTCTATGTCGCGACATGGGGGGTGGGCGTTTTGGCGGGACATGTCATATCGCGATATAGGGCCTTTCATGTCGCGACATGGGGCGGGGCATTTTCGCCGGGGTATGTGATATCGCGATATGCGGGCTTCATGTCGCGACATGAGCGCGGGGGCATTTGTCATATCGCGATATGTGGACTCCGTGTCGCGACATGGGGTGGGGGCGTTTTGACGGGACAATTCATATCGCGATATATGGACTTAATGTCGCGATAGTAACGTGCCAGTCGCTATTGGTATCGCGATGTGATCGTGATGCGCGCACTCCTATCGTGACATGCTGTCGGAGTCGTGAACGCGCTGTGGATGCCATGACATTCTTTGTCTGCTATTCAGTTTTGACCTCAGTGCGACTTCTCTTAGATTGATCAGTAATTAGAAACCAATGGATGTGTTACTGTATATCCAGCGTGCTCATACAGCACACACCGGGCTACAGTATTTGGACCAAGAAGAACATCCATCACTTGTGTATCTACATGTTCTCGGAACTTCCGCTGTGGCGCTGTACCCAATCAGAGTGTCGATTCTCACTCTTCACCCAATCGCGACCCGAGCTGTTGGGGGGTTGAGCCAATCACGGGTCTGGGAGCTGTTCAAGCCAGCAGCGCCGGGTGGATCGGCTTGTTTACTGTCAAGGAGAATCTATTTTTAAAGTGCTTTACTTATTTGCAAAATAACTACATCGACTTATTTTTTAAAGTCTTTATTGATTCACAATGTCCCGTACTCGTCCAAATAAAGACATTTTTAACCGTCTCCGCTGCTTTCTGTAATGAATACATGGTATTTGAACAATTTTAATCGTATATCTAAGGTAGGGGAAACACCTTCTGCTTTGTACTTAAAAAATGAATAGAAATGTAAAGTCTGTGATCATTATATTATTATGCTCGTGCTTTCAATGTTTTTATTGTTAAATTATATCGATCTTGAAACTAATACCTGAAAATGTGAATATGGGCTCTCGTGTTGTACCAGCAGTAATGTGGAAACTGGTGTCTCTTCACCAATGAAAGGTTGCCCCCATTGTTTTCATCACAATCAGTTCAAGTACCGAGTTTGTTGCTACCTGTACATGTCCTTGTAGATAGTCACGTGATTACCCGAAAACCAAGGCGCTATATCTCGGAAAAGAAAGCAGCAAACAGAAGCTACTTACAGCGACACAAACCGGCACAAACGCAGCGATAACGATTGATTCCGGTCCGGTTCCCCTACGACGTTGTAGGGAGACTGAGTGACATCACCCCCCCCCCCCCAAAAAAAAGAAGGCGCTATATCTCGGGAAAGAAAGAAGCTGGGAAGTTACTTTCAACGGCACAAACGTAACACTAACGAATGAGGTGGCTTTCATCGTTTGTGCTGTCTGTAGTGGGGCCAACGTCACGGAGCTTTTACCTTGCCTTTAAATATTCAGCGGACTTGAGCATAACATACCAGATGAAGCTCAAGGTCAACCCTTGGTATAGCATGGTATTTTAAATACAATATTTCGGACGGATTTTGAATCTTGCGTTTTGCGTTGTGTTCATTGTGTCGTGCAATAAAATATTAACTTCAGAGTAACTCGTAAAACTACTGAACAATCTAAAAGCAGGCGTACGAAACACTTAGAACTGTTACAAGCAACAAGCGAAAATGGGCTCTAGTAGCCTTTCTTTAGCTAAAGACAAAGTCCTCATCTGAGAGACCTTTGCAAACTAGCTGTCATTTGAAAGGGAATTTGCCGACTCTCTAGACAGTGACGAGATTATCGCCATATTCAATTCCAAGCCCCGACGCCTGCGTCTGGTCTAGAAGGCCAAAACCTCACAACAGAGGTAGGCACTGACTGTTTTTTTGTGCGTGTCCGCCGTGGCACAGTAGCGTTCGGCAGCCTAGGTAATTGTTGCTTAATCTGTGTGTGTGAGAGAGAGACAGTATGTACAGTATACATATGTAAAGGTTCCGCTAATTCTGCTTTTGATTATACCACTCGAGGATTGCATTGTAAATTGGAGGGGTGCCCCTGTGCTGGCAGGACGGTCAGTTTGAGCCCGGGCCACCCACTTTTGCACAGACCCACCCAAAAATCAATTCCTGGCTACGCCCCTGCTGTGAGGTGACCGTACTGGCACACTATGGCTGCAGTCGTGGATGCTACACGTTGGCTCCTGGAGGAGGGGTCCCCATTACCAGTAAAGCGCTTCGAGTGGAGTGTCCAGAAAAGCGCTTCATAAGTTTCAGTAATTATTAATTATTATTAAATACAGTGCTCGTTTAAAAGGCGCCCTCTAGTGTTTATAAGGATATTGTGTTGTAGATTTCCTTTGCTACCAACGGATTGTGCAACTGAGGTGCGTTTAATTGGCAGACACCACCTGTTCTGTCTGTAGATAATCTGTCCAGAGAGTTATCAGTCAGTTACAGGTCTGCTAGGTTTTGTCATGAGATTTGGCGTGAGAAAATATGCGCCCGACTCCATAAGAGGGTTCAGATGCAGTTAAAAAGTGACCGTGATTCTGTTTTCTCGTAATATTTAAAGCATATACGGTCATTTCATTTCACAATTGGGAATATTGTCCAATGTGCTTTCGTCCCTGCATACTTCAATATATAATATTCACTCTATCTTTTGAGGGTCAGGTCATTCATTAGTACAGGCGACGTTGGGAGAAAAGTCCATTTGTATGGATATTTCTGTATTATGTCTATATCCGTCTCACCACTTATAGTGAAGCCCTTACCTGACGTGTAGTGCATAGTGACAGATTTAGTCCATCGCGCCTTCAAAGAGAGCACAAATTGCCTTTCAACATTTCAGATAACCTTCTATAATCTATGAGACAATTACCCAGTGAAAATGAAATGTAATTTCACTGGACTTTTAATTTGAAACTAAAAGCACAATCAATGACCAATTTATTAGGAAGAAAAAGTGTGACTGGCACCTTAAACAGACTCAAAACTAATACTGCTACTAAACTTTAATAGTAGTAGGGGTAATGAAGAAACTGCTCACTATAGCATCAATCAGGTCAGTTAAAAGCAAAATAACAGCTCATTAAAGCTGAAATACATGACGAATCGCTAAATATCATGTAGTCGAACGTGACGCACGACATGAAGGTATTCACAGAACAGAATGCACTTTATATCGAGGACCCCTACATGTACTGATAGCGGTCAATCTCACTCCACGGAAACCCCTTTCAGGACGATTTCGACTTGATTGCGCATGTCCGTGACTGGTCCCTAGTTAGGTATTGTGTGAATCGTCGCAGGAATGCCCGCACTTTTCATATCGTTTCATGGGGGGTCTCTGTGGGGGCTTTCAATGCAATATCTTAGTCCGATTGTTGACAATTTTTAATCTAGGTTACAAGCACACTGAATATTTTGTTGTTGTTTTTTCCCCCCTTGTCTCCGCTGTTAAAAGATACTCGAGAGCCGTAGCAGCAGCAACAATAAAATCCCCAACACATTCCATAATGTATAACTTGATAGAACTATGTGTTATTTTTCATACATACAACAAGTGAATGAACGAATGCCTTTGAAATTAAACGGGATGAAATGGAAACAGATTATGGACAACAATCTGATGTTTAAACAGGTCTATGTATTTAGTAGTCCATATCAAACTCGGAGCGTATGAATATTTTATTATATAACAATATAGTAATCGATATTGTACTAAATCACAAGAGTTTATGGCGGCATCTAGTTATCCCATTGTTTCCAAGGTGCATGAACCTCCTGGCAAGTTGAGCCACTCTTACTGTTGTGTGCGTGTATATGTGGGGGGGGGCGTGTCCATCTATGACATCACTCCTCGGAACTGCTGGCTATAGCTGAGCAGGAGCGAGCGAGAGGAACCACAACCCAGCCTTCCAGCAAGGAGTAACGCGAAAGCGCTCTGTTGAACTGACTTTACGATTTCAAATTAGCAAGCTAAGTGTCTATAGTAGAAGGCGGAATAACATGAAATACTTTTTCCTGACCACCCTGACAGCTAAGCCTTGCCTGAAAACTTACATGGTGACCTGAAACTGGAACTTGGGAGAGGGGGAAAAGTATGACGGTAAAGGTGTACATTTCCATGGGAAAGAGTCCCCCCTCTTTTCACTCTCCGTAAAACTGGAGGGGGTCCTTCGCAGATCATTGCACCGCTTTGCACTCTCTGCTCTAAAATGAAGTTTGGTAAAAGCATTTGCATTTTGAATGTGGGTGGCACCAAGTACGCGTTCCCCAGGGATGTAATAAAGGATTTCCCTCTGAGGAGAGTAAGTCGGCTGCACAGCTGCGTCTCGGAGAAAGAAGTGCTGGAAGTTTGCGATGACTACGACCGGGAAAGGAACGAGTTTTTCTTTGACAGGCACTCCGAAGCTTTCGGCTTCATCATGCTCTATGTCAAGTACGGGAAGCTCAGGTTTGTCCCGCAGATGTGCGAGCTGTCCTTCTATAACGAAATGATTTACTGGGGCCTGGAGAGCTCCCACCTGGAGTTCTGCTGCCAGAGGCGCCTGGATGAGAGGATGTCGGACACCTACACTTACTTCTCCGAAGAGGACACCAAAACGGAGGACGAACTCAGAGCCGAGGAGGAGCTGGAAAACCCGGCGGCCACTGGCAGAGGGAGCGCCAAGTGGCTAGAGAGAATGAGAAGGACCTTTGAGGAGCCTACTTCGTCCGTGGCCGCACAGATCCTGGCTTCTGTGTCCGTTATATTTGTCATTGTGTCCATGGTGATACTTTGCGCCAGCACTCTGCCGGACTGGAAAACCGCAGAGAACAACAGCGTGGAGGAGCACAGGTACACAGACAATTTAATGGATCCATCAGGGTATTTATATTTTATTTTATTTCATTACTATTTGTTTTTTTAAGTCTCATTATACAGCAGCACCTTGCAATATAGTTGTATATATAACTTTTAATCTATGCAGGTTTTAATCCCACATGTAAAATATTTAAAAGATTTACATTATGTGTAATCCCACTCTTAGTTAATACATCTATGTGGGCTGCAGTTAAAAAGGATACATTCATAGACATTCATTGCACACGCAGGAGTGCAATATATCTATTTACATTGTGCTGTTCAGCTAGTTAAGGCATTACTCATCCGAAAATGTCAGACAAATTATCAGAATAAATCAGATTAAAATATCGACGATTTCCCGAAAATCACCACTGCATGTATTATGATCCACAGAACAGTTACAATTCTAAAATATATTTTACATCATGTAAGCAGTTGTATGAAAAACATGTATCAACATTTTTAGGATTCTCAGTCTCATGATTCAAATTGCATTAAAAGTTAAAAAAAAGAGTATAACCTTAGCAAATAACCGTTTAGAGACCGAGTGGTTCCTTAGCACGAGAAATTGAGGCTTTAGAAGTCTTGAATGGCGATACATATGACATACATTCTTCACAATTACAAGATTGACTGTTAACCATTTTTGGTAGACTTATTTGTTTCCATAGGAATACACACCACATCTTAGAAAGACACACTGATTGTAAAATCATGTGAATTTGTGTGTCATTTCAGTGTGTCTAAACGTTATATGCACTTCGAATAGTAAGCCATATTTACCCTAACATCATTGTCAAATGTCAATGTTCTGTTGTCTTTTCCTCTGTCGGAATTCACAACTGTTCTTTTATTTTTCAGAGTTTAAAATTACTGCATACAAAATCTATACAAAGCAGAGTGGAACACAATTTAAAAACTACCGTAAATAATCTCACTTTTCGTAGTTTTGCGGATAAAGATTCGTGACTCCTCGTGTGTGGTTTGCATAAACTTTTTCTGATACAAAAAAGTCCGAAAATATGGATGCTTTAAAATGACATAAAAGACATAACATCCATTTGAATGAATGAATAAGCTGTACATTAATACCACTTGTGTTTTTCACTCGCTCTTCTTTGTTCTCGTGGTAAACAACTTCAGGTATAAAACACCTTGTTTTGAATTGTCTTTACGAATTAATGAGCTCATTTTGGAACATTACCCAGCACAGTCTTCAAAAGGATATTTTGAATACGGTCATACCAACGTTATAACGCGCAGTAAGGCAAGCGCTTTAGTTTTTAATTTATCCGCTTCCAGATACACATAGGCATTTTCTTTTTTAAAAAAGAGAAAATACAGATAAAAATATAGATTTAAATTTCACTCAGTACCGATTTGGCGCGCAATAGGATTTCCCTCGGGTATCCCTGAATTTAGTCAGAAGTTTATCCAGCAAGAGATCGATGCAAAACCGAGTAAGAGCTGAGTTAAAAAAACAGAATTACGTTTGTAAGCTAGAAGACGAATGAGGCCAGCACTCGAAGTTGTCGCAGCGATAATCTAGTCGATTCGGCTGTGGTCCGTAAACATACTGTAAATAAGTTATCCCTTTTGTCGACCCGCTCGAAACTAGATTGTCTGACCGAATGCGAAATGTGTGCAGGTGTCAACGAGTATCTGTTTCAGTCTATTGCTTGCTCGACATTTCCATTATAGAAACCTACTACTTTTCCCCAAGAACGAGTCAAAATCATTAAACTGTCTCTTGTCTCATAATTCATTTGGAATTAATCTGTGCTTAGCTTTTGTTTTAGAATATGCACAAACGAGAATAGTAGATTAGTTGTAATGATAATGGCTGACAGGTTTTTGCTATTAAAGTGCACAAGTATAGAGATAAGAGGAGTTGTTATTTCATGATTGATTTGATAATCATTACAGTTACTACCACCGTCAAGGCACATTTAGTCCAAAGCAAATACTATTAGAAGACTTGTACTGTATCCCTCTCACAATGTACACCTTAAAATCTGTAATAGTGTAGATCTAAAAAGCACTGATTTTTTAAACGTGTTTTTAACAATACATTTGCATTAAAAAAAATTAACATTAGTTTACAATAAATCAGTCTTGCTACATTAACAACTGTTTATTACTTTTAGTTGAGGTAGGATCGATTGTGGAGCTGTGGTATCTCAGATGGCTAGGGTGTCTAGCTCCTAACTGGAAGGTCCTGGGTTCAATCCCAGGTAGGGGCAAGTGCTGTACTGTAGCTTGCTCTAATTCCTTCCAGATGGCTCCCAGATCACAGCCTGCTTTCCAAGTGAGTACTGGCAGTTAATTCTTCTGGGGTAATAGGCTGGCTGGAGTGTGATGCTGACCCCATCACCTCCACTTCCAGTGTCAGATGGTTGAGAAAAATGGTGTCCCTTGCTCCCCATTCCCCATGGGCCTTTATGGCTGGAAAGGGGGATCCTACCAACCTAAGATAGATTGTAAAATCTTACTTTTAATGTCCTGTTAAATTTAGTAACAAAAACGGTTCTCATGGCTTTTTTTTACTACAAGTTTCTGTAGCTGGTAATAATTGTTATTTTTAATACGGGAAAATGAGCTATCAAGCTAAACACAAATGGTAAAGGCAGTCATTGTAACTGGTTAAAAAAAAACTTCATAGACTTTCTGACTGGATCGTTTCAGGAATTACATTTCAGTGTATAAAGCACTCTCAGCGTTGGGTGTCCTGTCTCAACTCACACGTCCAAGATGTATATTTTTATTGGAACTAATGCATTTTCATTTTTTCCTGCGTCTCATATCTATTTAAAACACCGCCAGTAGCACGTTGCCTTCTACAATAGCACTGTTTCTTGTCAGAGCACTCTCCACCCAGATTGTTTTAACTCGTGTGTCTGTCTTGTTTTCATCGTCGTCACACGGGCTGATCACAGGTACCTGAAGGCTCCTGACCCCTCCCGTTTGATAGGTTGTAAGTTTGTGAGTGTGTACAGTGGGGCACAGGTGAGCACAATGTAAGTTTACAGCCAATCACAGCACAAGAACACAGGCCAGGTGGAGGTAACACCTGGTGACTGGCTGGTCAGAAGGAAACTGGAGCGCCAGAAGGGTCAGGTTTGTGACTCATGGGAGAAGCATGAAGCTACAAATGTCAGCTTGCCGGAGTTTTAGCCAAGGGATCAGAACCAGATTGCCGGAACCTTGGATTCTGTGCGGTCTATAGATTTAAATAAACAGTAGTTACTAGTTTGATATTGCTGAGAAAAAAGGTTAATATTTTATAAAGAACAGTTCATCTAATATTTATTCAACAAATTCATGTATCAATACAGTTAAGATCCTAAATAAGAAAAGAAGAATGCATCTGTGATCTTTTCTTTACTGACACAGATATTTTATAAAACCACATAATAATACTAATAACTTATTAGGTGTAAATCATATGATGGACAAAAGTAATATGTATTTGAAGTTATATATGTATTTTATATAATCAAGTGTGATATACTGTATTTACAGTTTGCTCCCAATTCACTGAGAATCAAATCCTTGTTTGATAGTATAGATTTGAATTGCAATTGAGACAGAACCACGTGTGGTGCTTTTTGTGTGCTGAACTAGCACCCATGGGCCTGGACATTTGTTAGTGAATTGCTGATTCCCATGCTCCCCAGCCTTTAGCTTTCATACCATAGTATTGTGTTATTTTTCATCACTCGACGCTCAGTACTCGGTGTCACGGTCTCTGGTTTGAGATGATCACATGTCACAAATCCATGGGCTCATTTTACAATAAAGTGGTGCTAGTCACCAAAATAAGGAAAAAATCTGAAGAAAAAAATCTACCATTTATCATTTAGGCTGGGTACTGAGCAGCAAGACGCTCAAATATTTTCAGTTTAACCCCTTAAGGCTCAATGGACTTTGTCATACCTCAATATTGAGATAGTTGCAGGTCATTTTTTTAATATGTAAATGTACTTCAGTGTTGTACAATAAATAACTCTTGAACCGATTGAGTTTTCATTTTCAAGTACATTTATCTTATTATATAGAGTGCTGCTTAAGACTTTCCTGAAGAATCTTTTTCGAAAAACAAAAATGGGGTTATTGAAGTGTCTACTCCTTAAAGGGTTAATAGATGCATGGCTACAGAGAGGTTCATAATTTAAATATACATGTTAAATATGATAGATACAACTGCCTAAATTACAACAGTTATGTACGTATTATATACTGTACATACGGAAAAGTGCTCTTCAAAAATTTGGAAACACGGTGTACTAAGAGAGAGAACAGCATTATTCATTTTTCTTCTAAGTAATCTCTGGATTACATATAGAGATATAGAGCTCATTCTTGAATAGATTCCAGGCGAAATGTAAGTCCATCTCAGATATATAGTGTTTGTCATAAGAGAATAACCATACTTTGCTGCTATTATATTGGACATCAATGTCTGTAAATCTTAAAGTAACAGAGGGAAAATCAGTTTAGGGAATGCAAATTGTTAACAAATTGTACAATCCTGTAAAAAAACAAAACAAAACAACAACAATCTTTTAAAAGGGACCAGACAGTTAAGGTCCTACGTGAATCTAATTTCGTACTGATTATGGTAAAAAAAAATGAACAGAGCTTTGTTCTTTCCCATAGCATATCCTCCATATGGTGTTTCCAGACTTTTCAATAGTACTGTACGTGTATGCGTGTTTGTCATTTTCAGTTTGAATTAAGAATATTGAAACGACCTACTGTTGATAGACGTGTTGTTTAATCATGACAAAAGGTTAAAAGTAAAAGGTGCCATTGTATTTGTCTTCTTTCAGTAAAGTTTTCTCCCGCTCTCTCTCTCTGTTGGCTGTGCTGGGCCTTACAGGATCATTGAGGCGGTGTGCATCGGGTGGTTCACAGCAGAGTGCATTGTGCGCTTCATCGTGTCAAAGGACAAGTGTGAGTTTGTGCGGCGGCCCCTCAACATCATCGACCTCCTGGCCATCACACCTTACTACATCTCCGTGCTGATGACCGTGCTGACGGGCGAGAACTCCCAGCTGCAGCGTGCCGGCGTCACGCTGCGGGTGCTGCGCATGATGAGGATCTTCTGGGTCATCAAGCTGGCCCGCCACTTCCTGGGGCTGCAGACCCTGGGCTTGACACTGAAGCGCTGCTACCGGGAGATGGTGATGCTGCTGGTATTCATCTGTGTGGCCATGGCCATCTTCGGAGCCCTGTCTCAGCTTCTGGAGCACGGCCTGGACCTGGAGATGGGCAATGAGGACTACGCCAGCATCCCCGCTGCCTGCTGGTGGGTTATTATCTCCATGACCACCGTTGGCTATGGAGACATGTACCCCATCACCATGCCTGGGAGGGTGCTAGGAGGCGTCTGTGTGGTCAGCGGAATTGTGCTCCTGGCACTGCCCATCACCTTTATCTACCACAGCTTCGTCCAGTGCTATCATGAACTCAAGTTCCGCTCTGCCCGCTGTAGCCGGAGCCTGTCCGCCGAATTCTTAAACTGACCGACTACACCACTGCCCTCCTCCTGCCTACATTCTAGCCCTTATTTACCCATTGATTCATTCTCCTGTTTTCGTTTGTCGTTCAGCAGCATCAAGGGCAGACATATTCCAGATGCAGACGCAACTTTGCCTTTAGTTTCTAAAGCTTTTTGAGCTGTTTCCTCCAGTCTTTCTTCCTGGGGGATGAGAATAAGACCTGAGGACATGCCATCAATGGTCAATCGAATTCTCTTTTTTAGGCTTTTTTTTTTTAGGCAGTTTAGGCTTTGTTGTAGGAAATCCACAAAATGTCAGCACTGAGAATGGAAGAATACAATGTACAAAAACAGAATGGAAGATATTGAGTGGGCAACCAGAGAAACACAGTTCACTTTTTTTGGCCTTAAATTTGACTTTGCATTTACAACTGTGTGGTAGCAAGCCACAGCGATGGAAATTCACATTTCAGCATTAGTGCTGGAATTAGTAGAAAGTAAGGATCAGACATGAACCATTTTGAAGACTGTTCCTTGATTTCGTTCCTAAATTTCTTGATTTAAATATAACAAACTTTGGGGATTTCAGGTGTGATGATCACAATGGCCTGACATGCTTAATAATCTGAATAAGGCTACAAAGACCACAGATCTTAAATCCCCTGTCCTTTTTCTATTTTAACAAGGTATGCACTAAAGAGTCCTGAAACTGCCTGGTATCAGCTGCATGCAATAGGGAGAAGATGATTGGGCTATTTTGTGTCCACTGATAAAGGTTTTTACTTCAAAGTACATCTTGTACAAATCTTTGTGAAGAGAAAAAAATACTAAGTGTCAGACTGATGGAAGAGCAACCTCTGAAAGTGAGAGCAATCAGAGATATCTCATTTTTAACATAATATCTAAACCAATTTTTCTTTTCTCAGAGATAGGTGCTAGTGACACTTTGGAGCAAAGATCTTTGCCTATCATAGCATGCCTGAAAATGTGGCATGCCACACAATCTACTTTCTCTTGCAGTGCCAGCTGTAGTGATTCATTGATCTGCCTGCTTTGCCTGGTATCTATTTTTTTTATTTAATAGCCTGGATTGATTAAGCAATTCCCTCTACATTTTGTCTGTCAACACAATGGAACACGCTTCAGTGTTCCACTGCTAATGAGATATCACGATCTTCTGTTAACAAAAAAATAATGTGATCACTGGTTTTCTGCAAGCCCAAAAAGTAAAACCTGTATACCATGTAGATTGGAAGGTGCCACACAGAAACAGTAAGCCACAGGGAAAACGATGGCATGACTGACACCTTGCAACCAAAGGGGCAATATTGAGATTCACAATAGATTCACAATAAATGGCCCTTTTGGCTTTTTCCTCAAGGGCTGTGTTTTCTAAGGTCTGCATACCAAAGTGAAATACAAACATGTGCTTAAGGAAGAAAATACAAGATTAAGGATACAGGTTCATTTTCTTCACAGAGAGATGTGATTTTTTTTGGTATGACGATTTTGAAACACAATCCGCAAGGTACTGGCTATACCACCCTATTTCCCTGCGTCTTACTGCCACTGCCATGGTCACAAGACACACTCGCTTCTCGTCTTTGAGTCCTTCAAAATGAGTGGTTTTGAAGGAAAAAAAACATTACATGTATGCAGCAGGAACAATATCTGAACATTGTAAAATATGTTGTCAGTATTCTTGAAGACTCCCTGTACCACAGTGTGTGTGGGCAGGGGGTGGTTGAGCAGGGACTTCAGTGATGAAGGTTACATCATTGACACATCAAGACTGAGATATGGTTAGGGGTGTGTTATCTCATCCTTTTTATTGGCTGTTACCTGCAAGAGTACAAAGTCATTCTTAAATTTGGAAGACTACATAAGTGCTGGCATAAGTTTCCATATCAGGGAGTGGTTGAATTCACATTAGGGTCTCATTACATGATTTAGCTGATCCGGTTGGTAGGGATTCTTCGTTTCTCCACTGCTTAATATGGCAGGTTAAGTCAGGGCCATATTAAATACAATGGAGAGTGAGGTTAAAAATATTCCGAGGAATGTGGCTATAAAGTATACCCCTGTTGTAACCTCTTACAGATGCTGTATGATTTATTTTATTAATTTTATTTTAGAAGATATGCTGACTTTCAATAAAGGTTTTCATTAATCTTAAATTATAAGAAATATAAATTTGCAGTGGGTTTGCTTCAAATAAAAATAATATATTTTAAAATATTAATGCTATATAAGATTTATAATTATAATAATAGACTTTCACCACCCGATGTTTTAATAAACCTTTCTGTTGGTAAAGTGAAATGAAACAATACTCTGGTGCACTCTTGTAAAAAAAAAAGCATCTACCTTTTCCAGGACTGAATTCTGATTGCTTTTTCACCACCAGTCTTCTATGGGTTTTGTAGTATATATGTAAATTCAGGAAATTAAAACTACCTAAGAAAATTAAATTTGTGCAAACTATGAGAAAAAAATCAGCTTGTTCGTTTTGGTTTGCTTAGGTTTTGAATTGTGTTAGATATTGAACAGTGTTTTTGTAAACAGGCTCATCGGAGGTTCACTTACATTTTGTGTCTAGGCTTAAGCTTAAACAGCATCAAGGAATGTACTGTACTGTGGTCCATGCAGAGTTCCTGGAGATTCTGTTGAAGACTTTTAGTGGCTTGGCTATGTCATAATTATTTAGTACTTTTAGCACTGTGTTCAACTCCATGCTCGATTTTATATTAATGTAGCAACAATATTTTTCTCTCTAACAATACAGGATCAGGGCATAATGTCTCTTCGTTTACTGATGTGACCTGATTTCACTTAAGTAGGGCTAGTTATCCAGTAGAATAACAGCACTCTGCGCCTACAATATCATAAGAGTGCGGAGTCCTTCCTGTGCCTGTGTGCCTGCCACAGAGGAGCTTGGCAACAGGGAGATTGGCCGAGCTCTGATGATACTGTGGGGGTGAGCTGCTGTTAGTCTATATTAATCTGAAGCACAGCTGCTCTTAAGAAATCTGGTTGTGCTTTACACAGCTAATAGCGTAATATACTGTGTCCTTGTTAGAGTTAGATATTTCCCATATCCACAGTTAGTGTAAAACAAAAGCAAAGATTCTTGCAAGACTTTCAAAGACATTTAAATAAGATTCAATGAAAACTTCCATCAATCCACCAACTGCAAATTCTAGACCCAATACTTTAGTTTGCTGTGATTTCTGTGAACTTGCATCTATCCATCACAAAGCTGCCATTAGGTACTGGGTTTTAATTTTACAATTAGAGGTGAGTCACATTATTGATTTAATCTGGTTATTAGCAAATAGAAACAGTGGCCATTTCAACCATTGCTCAAATTATCATACACTGCGAAATGGATTTTTATAAACATCCTTGGACAAAAATATCTTATATTCACACAATGAAGGCCATGCACTCAGCCTGCCTGAACATTAATCAACATTTTCCATGTTTAATGGCTGCCAGCATTCATTATGTGTGATGATAATGCGCTTGGAGAATCTTTGCAGGTCTAATCACAGCTAAGGTGTGGGAGCATACACACCGTGGAGATCAACACCTACTGTGTCAGCCAGGTCTGACTCCAAGCAAAAAGACATGCTCACAACACATCAGTATGCCACATACTGCGCATTATAATTGTACTGCTTTAACAACTCATCAGAGATGGTAAGAGGAAGCTGCAGAATGAGTGTACCACATACAATAAAAAACAGATGACAGCTAAATTATAAAAACCTCTTTATCTTGCAGCAGCATCTTAATGGTTTAAATTTTCCTCTTGACTCGATCCCTGAATGATGTAGAAATGAAACAGGAACATTTTCAATGGCTCAGAATACATTTACTCCCCCAAAAAAACGTAGGGCTTTAATACAGGCTAATACTTAAATGGCGATGTAAACCGTCGAGGTTACACACTTGCACTTCATTCATGAAGCATCCAGACGTTATGTTGAATAAAACAGCGTTACCATCTGGCTCGATGACCTGAATCATAATCCAAAGGTGATATTGTGATGTTCAATGGAAAGTTTGTGGGTTTTCTTTGTGGGTCAGAAAAATCTAAAAAGAAAATGATGAATTGTGTAAGTAAGTCAAAATAGTGTAACCATGCAGTAGGTCTGGTTTGTTTGAACAATCACATAATCCGAACAGGCTTGCTCGTAATGAAATGCTCATGCACACTGCCCCCTGTGGAGTGTTTGTGGAATCATTTAACATTTAATCTATCAATTGACTAAATAAAAAGCATTTAGTAATCAATCATTAGGTTTTGTAATTAAATCCAGCAAGACCTAATTCTATTCCAAACAGAGTTTAAATCACACTGCACTGGGAATGGTGTTGATCAGAAGAAAGCTGGTTATTGTTCTTATTAGCTTTAACTACAAAAAATGCTTATACCATCAATTTTTAACATGTATCTATTTTCATTTAGAATAAGTGATTAAAAGCAAGTCCAATACGGTCCAAATGGTCAAATAAACATGAATAATGAGATTTTCTTGCAGCATTCCTGAAAATATTTTAGTTTTTTAGCACCTGAATATCTAGAAATGTCATCCGATTAGATTTATTATTTTATTGTCCAATCTTGGCCTTTTTTTTCTGTTTTATTATTAAATGCATCTTGTTCCACTTGGGTCTAAAACTCACAAATCTCCTGCTGCCTTTGCTCTCATATCTAAGGTGTTGCTGTGCTTATGTTATCTGAAGCAGAATATTATACTGCACAATATCCATATTGGTCCAATGTTATTAAAGACCTTCCTATTCTGAAAAAAAAAACACAACCAAGAAGATACAGGATGCACATTCCACCTTTAATAGGTGGGGACACTCTTATAATCTTCCATGTCTTTTAAAGCTGTGTCCTTTAAAATAGACTTTCAGATGACTCTCCGTTATGTGGATTCATTTTGAAAAGGCCTGGAACTTTGAACAGGACACTCCTTTTTATAAGCCAAAAGAGTGTTGTAAATTTATAAGGAAGCTGCAAAGGCAGATTTATCCAGGACATCCCAATCTTTTATACAAACCACACTATATTAAAGAAACCTTGAGACATTTATTGAACACAATTCTGCATCATAAAATTTATGGAAGGTAATTTTGAGATTAACCATTCAGGTTACAAGCTACTTCAGTTTCATACTGTATGAACGATATGGCTAACACAATATGCAGAACAAATTGCATTTTGGTGAGATGTCCTTGATAAAACAAGGCCCTTTCTTTGTTTCAGTGTTCTGGTAGCTGATGGGAATTCAAATTATGTTTGTTGCATAGAAATAGAATTTTGTACATTATGTACTTTTTTTCTGATAAAATGTGTAAAGTAAAAAGCACTGGTAATAGAATCACAAGCTGTGTTTGTGGCAGAACGCTGCTGAGAAATGATGAATTTCTGTGCTTTCCCTTTTGGAATATGAAATCCTGTAGAAAATTGATGTCCCAAGACAGCTTTTTGGTTTTTCTAGTAAATAATCTGCTTCAATAGAAATCTTATTTTCAATATGGGGATCAAATTTCTGTTGTGTAAAATGTGACTGCAATTTCCGCAGAACCCTTTTGTTCATTAGCAGATAAGAAAGTTTATAGTTTTTAATTTTATATAACATCTATTTTATATATTGCTTAGGTTTCCAGATAGAATGGCTATATGGCAAAAAAATACTTGAATATAAATAAAACAAAATGCTTCTCAAGTTCTGTCTTGGTGACTATATTTGGAATGACAATTGCTGACTTCAACAAGGCAGATCAAAATCTGGATTCTACAAGTATGAAATGTCTAGCATGTTGCCACAGTAAACGCAAGTGGTCGTTTCCAGGTTTTCTGTCAGCACTATGATCCAATATACACAGTCCTGTGAGACCAACTGTTAAAAGGAAGTCCAGTCTGGGAAGATCAGAGGCATGTTTTCACTGTCAAGCTTTGACTGCTGACATTTAAAGGCTCAAAAACACCAGTGTGTAGAGAAGGTTTGATATTTCTATAACCCCTCTTCTCGGGATTCACTCAGGCTGACTTTAATCTTTAAAGCTTGAAATCTTTCCACCTCGTTAATTATTATTTTATTTATGTTTGAGGACAATTATTGTCTGTGTCTTTCACACTTTCAAATATCTAGCAGCATGGGAATGCCAAGTTAACTCAGTGTCTTTGTGTCAGAATCCAATCAGGTTACCTTGGCCAAAGGTTGCTGTATGAAACAGAATTAGAAAGCAGGAAAGATATTTGAGAGGATTCCAAGTGTCTTTCTATGCAGTTTCTAGATCATGTCAGTGAGTACAAGTAACACACAGCAAACACCAAACCACAAAGATGCTGCACAGGTCTCTAGATTTTAGTTGCTTACAGTCGTTCTTTTATTCTACAAAAACATACATTTAAGAAGTTAGTTGATGTCGTATATAGATATCCAAAATAATAGTTACTCCTTCCTTTTCCATTCAACTTTTACTTAGCACAACCAATACCCATAATTTACAGGTCTGTGTATTTTTTCTACCTTTTAGTATCCGCCTTCTTTCTGTGCGAGGAGGCAAACGCTAAATGTACTTCAAATTAATTTTAAATAACTGATATCTGCATGTGTCTCCAGACGTTTAACTCAGGCAATCTTGAATAAATGCATTCATTTTATTTCACCTTATGTCTGAAATTGTTTCACGTCGAGATTACAAACTTTACGAATCTAGTTTGTGATTTTACGACCCTCGTCAAAGTGCAGTTCAGGCTACTTTATACCGTTAACATTTTCACCACAAGGCGGATAAGCACGAAAGAGGTCGTTGAACAGAATAGGGATAAATAGCAAGGGCAACTTCCATCTATAAAGAACTACGTATCCCTAACCAAGGGTTTGACTGCAGATTTGTTTTGTGGACAATATTTAAATCAGTTTGTATTCCAGTTAAATAGTTTCAATCAGATACGATTTAATTAGAAAACTTTCTTCATTAAAAACGTTCTATGGGGACATACCTCGCTCTAGTATTTAACGTAATTTTTAAACTAATCATATTTATTTAACAAAATCGCCTAGTTCATACAAAGCCGATAAAATGACCGATTATTTTTTTATTAAAACAATCTTTATTCTATATCAATCGACACAACATACAAACAGCTCACTTAATACTGTCTTGCCTAGTAATGACGGCTCAATATTATCAGGTAGTTTTGCCTGACTGAAGAAGGTAAAAAGAATTTTAATTAAAAATAAAGTAACGCGTGATTTATTTTAAATAAATAAAACACATAATTTCGTTATGTCTAAAAGTAAAAATATAATTAGTGAAGCGATGTGCAGGCTACAAAATGTTCTTGCTTTTTCAATCAGGCAGGCGAAGCCAGCTCACGACGTCACTAGTGTGTGACAGCTCCGGAGGGTCGACCCTACGCCGGTCGCTGAGTGTAGGTGGCTTGTGGTGGAGGATCGCGCACCTCTTTATTTTGCAATAAAAGTGTAAAATGTATTACAAATTTAGTGGATTCACACAAAGGCTTACGGGAGCGGCACCGGCTACAGCCTACAGCCCCCAGGTAAGTGTAAATCAGGTTATTGTAAAGTCAGAAAGGCGAGGTTTCAAGGGTAGCAATGACCTTCACAGAGGCCAAGTGTGAGGATTATGAATGAAAAATGTCCAGTTAACCACTTTCTTTATAATGATGATGATGCACGACTTCACCGGTTCACCGTGGATTATCATGGCAACTGTTTCTTGATTTTGATCAAAGATATGGACGGTATTGTAATTGTACAGAGGTAGTCATTTCCTGGCTTTTGGTTTTCATTCCATCTCAGAATTAAATGACTTAATCTAGTTAATTAAGTGGATACGAAGTAACACCTGATCATTTGTAGGTTGGAATCAGGTGCTAATAGAACTTAAAACCAGAAAAAAGCTTGTACTAGAAGAATAGGCTGCCTATCCCCATTTAGTATGCAGCTATATATGGAACCGTAATGTACAAATCCTTAACATATTTCATTTTCTGTCAATGTATTCTTCTTCAGTGTAAATTTACACCAGGGCAGAACATGGTTTGCTTAATGTTTTTCACATTGTGATCTAAACAAATTCAGTGCGTTTACGGTATGTATTTGATGTTTTTGGATTAGACGTTTTTGCCGTGGTGCTGTAGGACAATACTCCTGGGACGTTAAACGATGACATCAATGTCAAGTGGTTTACTTTTTGTATTTTATACGGATAGTGTCTTCTGGTCTTAATCTTAATCGAATACGCCTGTAAAACATTACTATGATGATAAATGCAGCCCATGAAAACTCATTGTGGCATTAATAGTAAGAATCCAGACAAGTGCCAGTGCCCTTCACCAGTTCCCATTTCTCTCAGATTACCCTGGAAGGACGTTGTGTTGCTGTAATGAAAAACAGCCGCGATTCAGCCACAACTTGATTGAAATGAGTTGAATGCAGGGAGAGTTTAAAAACAGTTTGATTAAAGTCAGTGTTACAGTAGTAATCTCAATAAGACCACAGCAAGCACGTAGTACAAGTGTAGATTCACGATTCCTGTAGAAATACAGGATTTATTTAATTCCAAAAGGTCATTTGAAAGTGTCGCTTTAAGAACCCAAAACACTTTACAAGTTCGCAACTTGAATGGTTTACAGTGACTTAAATAAATTCCTTTGACTAAAAGTTTACATTTCCGATCCTTTTGCAAGACATCTTCAGAAGTATGTAAGTCTTTTCAGCACTGTAATGGGTTGGTTCTTCACAATGTATCAACATATTAGAGTAAATGTACCTGAGAGACGGTTTACCATTGCTAATCCTCTGTGGAGTCATAAATGCTCAGCTTCTCTTTCTGATCAAGTGGAATTCTAGCAAGGCAGTGATTCAGCTGGGAGCTTCTTTCTCTAAACTGTAAATAGTGCTTGACAGGAGATGGGAAGTATTGTTAAGCAAATAAAGTTGTTTGGCAAGGTGACCTTGGCTCCTGACAACAGTGATGTGTGGAGCTGGGTGCTGGCAGGTACAGGGAGTGCAGGGGTGAAGGAGGAGAGGACACACAATCAGCACAATCCAACCTTTTTACATCCCAAGTGTTCACAGCAGTCAAGGACGAATTTAATTGAAAATTTCAAATATTCAGTGACATTTCAAAATTTTCTTCTTTAGATATAATAGACTAAAAGACTTTTGAAAAAGAAAAACTTGCTGGAGAAAAGGTAAAGGTGAACCATAGTTCAAATCATCCCAGTAATGTTGTATTTAGCATAGCTTATATAGAACAGTCCATTATTATAAAGGTCATTCCATTGTAGCTGAGGCTATAGGCCTATTGATATTCAGACTGTGACTAAGAGGAAAGAGTCTGAATAAAGTCTGTGAGGTTAGGACTTAATCCACCCATCTAAAGGTTGTATAATCTGTCACGGCAGCTGATTAGCCACAGTGTGTTAGTTGATGATAAAACCTTGTCATTTTTTGTATGATTTTCAAAAGAATAGAAATTGTAGTGTCAGAGTGCCGAAACTCAAAGAATTAGTTGAATACAGCAGTGTTAATCTATACATATAGTTTCTCTTTTCATGCTGACAGTGAAGGATGTTGTCTTTCAGGGGCTGAGACCAGCTGTACCAGCAGAACCCCCGCCCATGATCTTCGCCACCCCAACCAGAATTGTGTCCGAGTCGGGAGAAGCTGGCCAGTTCCTCGGTGCCAACAGAGTTCCTGATCTCCAGAAGTTATTTCAGGTAAAAAAAATCTCGTTGTTCTGCTCTCAGGCAGGCATTATTAGAATGATTGGAAATGAGAGTAGGCCATTTTGGTCGTTACATTGTTTTTGTAATATATATATGACTGGATATCTTGTTGCAGACAGGGAACTTGAAGCCGCTTTCTTTCCCATTCATGTGAAATTTTGTTTGTAGTGACCCTCTTAGTCTTTTTTCTTTTTTCACTCTCTTAGTCACTAGAGAGTGGTTTCTTTATACATTTCTCCTTCTGTTTTCAGAGGCACTACAACTATAAATTAGATTATTCTGTCTTGAAAATGTCATGTTCTGTATGTGTAGGTATATTGACTTATGTTTTTGCTGCACATAATATATTGTGTAAAATACTGTGATATAATATTATCTTGTATGTTAAACTGCTTGTTTAAACCTGTTAACTATTTAACACATCAGAGTGCTTTATGTTTTTCACCTGTTAAAAAAAGATCTTCAATGATACAATGGGAAATTAAGAATATTTGTAAAGAGCAAGATAATCTCTTATTTAAAACTTCCTTTTTTAACGAATGCGTGACGGTATATAGACAGGTTATGGAAATCTCTTGTATTTTGCTTGGTATTTGGTGATAGTATTAAAATAGATAAACTAGATAATAGAAGAGGCTGAGTACGTGGTCAGATGGCAATACTCAGAATGAATACTTGATGTCTTGTGAATAAGCATCTGTTTAAGTGCACAGAATTGCAATATTCTGTATTTGGGTCACCATGTTGTAATGGGTTTTTTAAAAACACAATATCTTGCTTTGTCTCATGTCTTAAGAGTGGGTTTTTGGTACTTTCCTACGGTTTGGTTTTTCTTTATTGTTGTTAGAGCACAACTATCCTGTCATGTAATTTAGGATTAAAAGCATGTAATGAAGAAAAAAATAGATGACAGTTGTTGCTTTAAATGGATAAGCTTTCCACTGGAGCATACATGAAAATAAGCATTTCATTGCACTTGTGCATATGACAATAAACTGAACTGACCTATCCCACCAGAGTAATAACACAAGGTGACAAAATCAGTTTAAAATGACCAACTTCAAATATCAATCTCATTGTTTTTTAACAGAGTCAAAAATTTGACTGAAGTTGGGGACTTTTGTTTTTTTTTGTTTTGGGGACTATAATATATTAATAACTACAGGTAAAATGGAAAATATCAACTGCAAGATTCAACATTTTAACTGACTAAAAACCAGTTTCATGTTTGAACTGAAATCGTGAAGCAGCTCAGAGCTCTCCTGCTGATGCCCACACTCTCTCACCAGAGGTCTGACGGGGTGCCGGTACACCTGAAGAGGGGAATGCCTGACAAGCTGCTGTACCGCACCACCATGGCTCTCACGATAGGAGGAACCCTCTACTGCCTCATTGCTCTCTACATGGCCTCCCAGCCCAGGAAGAAGTGAATGCTGTCTTCCTGACCGTCCTCTTATCTGGTGTTAATAAAACCCCTAATGACAATGACACTGTACAGGAATCCCAATCAGCGACAACCTCGTTTCCATGATTAGCCTGTTAATATTGTATATAACCCCACTTCTTTAGAGCCAGTTGTTTTTTCTGCCATTTATTTTTCCCTTCTGACAGCTTTTGTTTTCAAAACAGCTTTTGTTTTCAGAGGGCATCCTTTAAAAACCCAGATGAATGGCAGAACAATTCTGATTGCCTTGATTGGTGTTATTATGGTGTTATGGTTGCCTGAGTGGAGCTGTGAAAAGGCACTAATGGCAAGTCCTTTCCTCTTAGTCAGACATCACTGAAAGGGATCTTGATGTTGGTGTCTTTGTGTAGGCAGGTTCCATTGTTTGTGTTTAAAAGCAAATGTCTAGAGAAAATGCCCATTCACATTATGGTCTTGAACAGCCTCTTAACCCCAAGAAGCCATTACATTTAAATATTATAGCAGGGTCAAGTACAATGTTGACTACCACAATTATACAAAATTAGTTTTTGTTTTCCTTACCCTCTCAACCTTTCAGACTACTTCACATTGAAATGAGCTGTTTATAATGTGAACACTTGAACCTGAAATTAACAGAACCCAAGGAGAAATCGATGTGGCAGTCACCATGGTATGCAGGGATCAATTCACATTACAGTCCGTGTTCTTATGCAAGCAGTGTGTTGTAGTGTCTAGCAATGGATGGTTCACCTTTTGCATTTTGCAGATGTTCTGATGTATTTTGGATTGATAAATGGTTTGGGACTACAAAATGTTATATTCAGCATGTTAACTAATGGCTGCAAGAAGAAATGACTCAACTTGAGAGATGGAAAATTAAAAGATTTATTGTCAAAAGGGTTTAGGTTTTCTTTAAAAAGCCAAAGGCAATCATAAACAGTGACATGGCTTAGCAGCCAAAAATTGAATTCTACATGTTAAAGTGTATGTAATATAACATTGTTGCCACTGATTCTTACAATAATTAATTCCACTTATTGTACAATAATGAGTGAGCTGCTGTAGAATAAAGGTGTCCGGATCTGTGTTATACTGTGACTATATCGTAGGATGCTTCTCTTGCATCCATGTCTTTTTGGGGAGAGTAAATTTATTTTTAAAGGCACATTTGTACAATAGTTTGTTTTACTCTTTGGTTTAAAATATTGCAATAAAAATACATGGAGTGAATGAGTTCCTAATGCTTAATTTGCTGTAGTTTATTATGTATGCAGTGTTCTGTATTTGCATAATTTACTACAACATCCCTTCCTTTAATCAATTAACAGGTATTAGATCTTCACTAGATCACTTGACGAAAATGGTTATTACCCACAAGATGTAAGATGTTCACCATTGCGGAGTAATTTTTTAAATATTGTAATAGTCATTATTAAACACCATAGACATCTCCATTCTTTCATCTCATTCATCAGCTGGTGAAAATAAATGCACGACTGTGCATGCAGATGAGTTGCCACACTGTATGACTGCAACAGGTTAAATTAAACAGGCTCTGGGATTAGTGATCAGTGTTGCCTGTAAACTGTGCTTGAGGGATTGATGAGGTACAACACTGCTGTTGAGAAGTTAAATGAAAAGCTGCTCAGCTTGATTTTTTTAGAAATTGTGTTTTGAAAAGGGAAACCAAATTGATCAAAGTTTAAAGAAACACCACATGCTAAAAGATAAATGCAGAAAAGGTGGAACATTGCACGCAGTAAAGTTCATGATAAACCATTCCATATTTTGTAAAACAGGTTAGGCATTGGTGTGGTGTATCAATAGTTACAGGAGTACTATTTGAACCAGAAGTTATCGTTTATCTGATTTAAACCTGACCATTTGTGTTTGGTTGATGTTATTTTATTGTTTGTGTTTTAAACATTTTGCCATATTTGTGTGCAAATAACAAAAAAATCTGATGAAATAAAATCCAAAAATAGGTTTGTATCTCCACAGAGAAGGTAGGTTATGTCTACATAAGACTGAGAACCTGTCATGTCTACGTTTTCCACTTGTGTAGTTGCCTTGACCTCTGTCTGTTTGCCCTGTGACCTTGAGTGGGAGTTCCTTAGGGGCAGCAATGTAGAGTCTGAGTGTTGACACGTGCTGTCCCTTAGGAAAATGGTTCATACAGTTTTCCATGCTTTGTGAAACAAAGCATACCCCCTCAAGCTTAGAGGAGTGCTGAATGTCAATGGAGGATCACAGGTTTTATTTATAATGAGAGCCATCCACACAGAGAACTAAATTAGGCAATTGCTTGTTTAGGTTCTTCACTGGTATGCAATGGGCCCTTCAGTCTGTGTTCTTTTGCAGCATTTTGTTTGCATTATTTGTTCTCTAGAATATACAGGTTAGGAAAATAATTTTGATGTCTAAATTCATTACAGCTAAATTTACATTTTCCTCCTTCTTCAAATTTTCTTCAGTTTTTTTTCAAATTCTTTTCTTTACAAAAATAACAAGGTCATGCCAGATTATCTAAAGTACTTCCTTGTACTACATTTTTTCCTGGCATTTGGAGGAAGGCAGAAAGTGCAAACACTAGTGGTCTGATGTTGTTTTAGAACATTTTGAAAAAAAAACATTAACAAGTGTATTGCTGAATAGAGTGTCAGAAATTGGTTACATCAATAAATCTTTCTATTAAAATATGAAAGAGAACAATGCTTCAAAAAAAAAGTCGCAATTCAGTTGAACCTGACAGAATTAGAGGCGAGTTTAGCGTGGTGAATAATCTTGCAATTTTTCTGTAATAATTAAAGGCATTTATCAGTGTGGCAAACCAAAGATAATGCATGGACAAAAAACAACCCTATTGGTATAGAAAGAGCTTTTAAGAAATTTTAAGTGTTATAAATCTGAGAGAATGTGAAGGGCTTTCATAAAGAGGTAATACACTACATCTGACAAGAACTATAGATTGCATTATAAAGTAAAATGGTATGCAATAGAAATCCATCCATCTCGTATGAGGTACTTTAAAACAGCAATACAGTGAAAAGGTTGTTTAATCCGCGTCCAGTTTTGGAAATTGGAACCTCTAAGCTGAAATGTTCTTAAAGGACTACAGACAACAACATCCAGGAATTGAATGCAGTGGGAATGCTTGTTATACTTAGTGTGAAGAGTTCGGCTTATCCCACTTGGTCAATGGATAGCTGCTGCCCACAGGAGGAGGAGACTCGAGCCCTGTTCGGACTGAGAACCAAGGGGAAGCTGTAAGGTGGAGATGGAGCAGAGGAAAATGTTTGAGACGAATGCAAGGGGAGGTGTTTGAGTTCGGTAGCTAATTTCATTATAAAGGTGAATAAGTGCAGCTGTGTGAGACAGATTCATCATTGTTACCCCTCCTGAACTTCTGTTAATAACTTCCATTTAGAAAGCCAAAACTTAACACACGTTATTAGAGTTATTGTCAAATTATTGAAGTAAGATAGGCTAATCAATGAATATAAGTATGTGACCATTCTGTATTGTAATTATACAAATAATTTTCACATAGCATTGCATGAGTGCAAACTACGTTTTTATGAACTATATCTGTAGTGTTTTGTTCTCATGGCAACAACTCAGTTGCATTAGCCAAGGTCTTGTGTGCTTGTACAGAGCTCTGTTGAAAGACTGAAGACAGGCAGTCACACAATGACCTACTTAATACCGTTTCTCCTTCAAAGTTTGAAAACAAGAAGAGACCTTTGAGATAAAGGAAGAAAAATACCCTTTCAAATTGTCATCTTTTTTTGGCCTGTCATAAAAAACAACAGATTTTATTTGTACACTTAATAACTCAGAAAACTGTAGGCTAACCTTTAGAAAAATAATAGAATTGCATTTGTTTTGTATGAGCAATAGATGCTCATTGGTTTATTGTTAGGACACAAAAGGGAGCACACGTCCTTGAGAACAATTGCCATTTCAAGGTTTGATGAAAATAAAAAGGGAGTGATTCATCATGCCTGACTTTACAATCAATGCCAACTCAGAAATTTTGTTTGGTGAATAATCACTCATCCTGTGGCCCCCACCCTCCAATTCAAAAATCAAAAATGCACGTTATGTGTCATTAACTGTACTCGATTATTTCCAACTATTACACACAAATTTCACAAAAACAGTAAAGTGAAACACTAGAAATTTCATTTCTTAAAAAGAGAAAATCAGCAGAGTTTAACTGGGTCAATTAAGGGTGAAGACATTACATTTTTAAAATATTTCTTTGCCAATCTCCCATTCCCTTCATGCTCATGCTGGAAAGAGCATAGGTTCACAAGTTGTCAATCTGCTTTTTTTTCAGATTTTTTTCTCTTACCAAATTCATCACCTTTTCAAAGTAAAAGAATTCAACATAATCCTTTAATACCAACAACTCCACAAACACATGTTTTGTATCTGAACATTATAGAAAACATGACATGCTTTCTGAGAGTGAAGCTCACAAAACATGTAGCTTTACTGAGAAATTGTCTATAAGATATTTGCAAGTGTTAGGTTTTAATTTTAATGTTTAATTTTATTTATGAAACCATGCGTTGTTTACTTTGTATAAATGTTTATTAATAAAATGAAATCTATTAGAAATGTTAGTCACTAAGCACTGCATCTACTCTTCACTCTCCAGCTTCATTCATCTCCACATACTGGAGTATTCAAATCCAAATAACTGGGTCACCCAATTCTTAATCTTCACTAGTTACTATTTACTTTAGTATAACCAAGGGCTAGAGTGAATCTCTCACCCAGGAGCAATGTTCGGTAAAACACTTTATTTTAAAACTGATAACCTTCCTCTCTTTACCAAGCACCAGGTATTCACTAACAAGAAGTAACTATTCGTAACGCTGTACAGGCTGATCCTGTTTGGCCAGGAATGCCTCTTTGTAACCAACACTTACAAACACTCCTGACACAGCAGCAGTTGGTTTGTTTTTTTGCATTTTTCACACCCTGAGATTACCTCTCTGCTGACAGTAAGACCCAGAGAGGAGTCGGGACTCAATCTGTGCCATCTAGACTTCTCACTCTCCACTACAAGAATGCATATTTCTGCCTTGACAGGCAATGCCCTACTCATTCAAGTACCAAAGCCTGCAGTCAGCCCTGGTTCAACTGGCCAACTCTGTTCGTCAGCCTTGCACTTCAACCCCATTGAACCTGGCAACTTAGGAACTTTGCACACTGCTCCTCCTTCACCTTCAGGACTTTTTGCACATCTGGGAACTTAACAGTTCCTTTTCTAATTACCGTGCCATCCATCTATCTAGAGCCTGTGATGGCCTACGGTACAGCCTAAGCTGTATTTTCTCAGGCATCCCTAGCTCACTGAGTCCCACAGCCCTGTAAGCCAGCCCATTCCAGTAAATTACTAATGAGAGCTCCCCTCTGAAGTGCTCTGTTTCCTGCCTACCAGGTTGAAGTGTAGATCCAGAGTGATGAAACCCCTTTCCTCCTAGCTTCTCACAGACCTTTTACTTAGCCCAGAGCAGTGATTAATTCCACACACCTATCTTGTCAGCTTCTTCACCTTGTTTGGAATTTCACTTCCTCTGAGTGCCAGTTACATAATCAGTCCAGGTGTGCATCACTCCACAGTTTTGTTCTTCATTAACAGGGGGCTCTCACTCAAAGCCACCTCTCATTCCCTTGCAATAACATTATATTTTTGTGATTTGATAGTTTTTCTGAAAATAGGGACCCATTAAATTGTGTGTAAATCGAACATCAAAGACATTTTTCACTGATTCAAAAAACATTCTCAATATAAAAAAATGTATGTTACTTTAATACCTGGTTAATTTTCCAGTCTCAGCTCAGTTTGTGATTGTGTGGAGTATTAAAAGCTAAAATGACAGCTTCAAACTCAATGACTATGTTTTACTGCTTACATACATCACATCCTTCACTTGCAGCTGGGGGATTACAAAATCCCTTTAGCTGATACAAAGCCTAGGAAAGACATCTTTCTACATTCCCAAAGTTTCCCCCCACATTTTTAGCACTTTAAATGCAGTGAGCAGAAATATTTTATCCAGACCCCAAGCATGCATTCATCTCCTTTATTATCTGAAAGTGTTTTCTATTTCTTCCAGTTTTCATGTATGAATCTCAGTTGCAACACAGTGGCTGATCTGCATGGTTTTAGGCTAAATTCAGGCTCTGGACAGTCCCTTTTCAGAATATAATGAGATAGCTGAAACACTTCCAGGTGTCTTTATTTTAACTACATCACCTGTTACATTCATTGAGTACATTTCCTTATTTCATGAATAACAGACATTTATTTTACTTTCTGCCCAAAATGTCAATTACTTTAGTCAAATTAAATTGATTTCTCCTGCAGTTCAATTATTTAGAGAAAACTGTTTTTATATACAGTGTGTGCTATCATGCAGCCAGTTAATCAGTAGTTCTTCAGTCCCTCTAGCCTCTGCGGAACGTTTTCCAAGATTTACAATAAATAAACAACAAGCAGTAAACACAGCCTGTTGTATTTGAGTATAAAGTGTAGGTTTATTTGCAGAATAACTAAAATAATAAAATCATGATTCATGGTCTATGTTGATGTATACTCTCAATCTGAACTACCATTTCCATTGCAAACTGTCCATACAACAGAGCATGAAAGGCCTTTGAAGTGTTCTATGCACTGCTTTTCATCAGCCTCCAGCTGCTTCTCATGCCCACAGTAATTACTGGCCCTCTGAGAGCTGGGAAGCAGTTTGTCCCCTGGTTTCAAGCACTGCTGTCCAGTCATGGTGGAGCTTTGAGCCCACACTGTCAGACATCAGCAAAAACCATAACAATCGAACGGCTTCTACCTTAAATTGTTTGCTCTTAATCTGAAAGTGAGCCATAATAAATTGCATATATTAGTTATCTGAATGCTTTATAGTAACCTGTGTACATTAAGAAGTTACAAAAGTAATGCTTTCAGTCGATCTGTTAAATATTTATTCTAACAAGAGAGGAAGATGCATTTTTGTGTTATTTGCAGTTAATGCTCTCTCTCGGCCCAGTGGGTCTTCACAAATTACACCCACACAAAACAACTGTTTGTTGCCCACCATCA
Source organism: Atractosteus spatula (assembly GCF_055471065.1). Lineage (NCBI taxonomy): Eukaryota > Metazoa > Chordata > Actinopteri > Semionotiformes > Lepisosteidae > Atractosteus > Atractosteus spatula. The sequence continues at coordinate 18,055,782 of NC_142720.1, forward strand.
CACTCAGTCTGTGCAGCAATGTGCATTTTCTGTTCAAGAAGTAGAGCCGCAAATGATTGCAGAGAAAAATCACCTCTCAATCAACAGGGTTAAATCGCTCCTGTTTAAATTAGTGTTAACAGCCTGCTCTTCATTTGTACATTCATTTAACTAAAAAGGGCAAAATAAAACTTGAGCCCCTTCAAAACAGGATACTTTGTCAGCCACTTCAGTCACACTATCATTACTAGTCTGATGACCTCTTAGGAACAAAAGGCATGAATAGACATTGAGCATTGATCTTAAAAGGCACAGGTATCATTTTGCCCATATGTACGTTTACAGAATATTTGTCCCCTAAGAAACCACTGTGTGTTCACTGTGGCCTGCCAAGTAAAAACAGATAATGTGCAGTATGAAAGGACTCAGTGACTGACCACGATCCTTTAATAATCCAACTGCTGGATCCCGAAAATAAGGAGCAACAATTCTCCATGGATGCTCAACATTAGAAAGAGTCTTTAAATGTATGTCCAAGCATAATTCCAAGCTCCTTTCTTGAAGCAGTAAAACTGGTACAATGGCCCTGTTTTACTTTCCTCTTCATCTACTGCTGCAATAGTCCACTCTCTAGTATCTAGCATTGTGAAAGTCATTTTCCCACAAATAGTATTCTAAGTGCTTTGAAATTTGTGATGCATCAATCTCATTTTTTTACATTCTTTTTGGAACTGATGTTGTGCAAGCATTTTTGGCCATAGTAGTGAGGGACTTTACTCTTTCGGAGATAACACACAATAAGCTGCAATGAGCAGCCGAGAAACAGGAGGCTACACCCTGGCTCCAAATGCTCTTCTAAAATGATCAGGTTTACTTTGAAAATCTGCTCCCAACCTCCATCTGCACCCAAACGGCTCAGCTGGCATTATGAGGGATTTCTCCAAGAACACTGGGCCCCAGGGGGCGTTTGCAGTGGCTGTAGGGTTTGCCAAAGACCCACTTCTCTCCACTCCAGTGAATGGGCAGCTGAGTTAGTCACATACAACCCATGTTTAGTCAAAAATAGTATATCAGTATACGCTTTTACATTCCTCGGGTATAGAGGAGAAAATGAATATTTGACAGAAGATGAGTAACAGATACTCTTTTTGATTGATAACTAAAAGGCAATTAAACACAAGCCAACTAGAGACCTTCTTTGGAAGAGAGAGGCTGGATGTTAAAGGTGTCTAATAGGCTGGGCAATGTGCCATTGCAAAGCCATATCTAATATCCGAAATACTCGGTATCACACCAGAAACAGCAGAAACTGAACAATCTAGGACTATCAAGGAGCTGCAGAATCATATTACATATTGAGTATCCAAATAAAGTCTATTTATGCTAATATGTTTTTAGAAAATAAAGTATCAGAAATCCATGTATTGATTCACATCTTTGTGCTATGTTTATGTTGGAGCAAAATCTCTCATGGAGATAAAGGAGGCAACCACCCCTAGTGTGACTGGACAGCAGCATCTAATTGGTAGAACCAAGTTCTACAAAAAACCTTCATTCTTCTCAAAAGAGATAGACCTGACAGATATCAGCAAATGTTGTGTAGATGTGCAAAACAAAACCATAACAGACCCTACCCTTAACCAGTGCAGACCCAAACCTCTACAGTACTGGTTCCCAGTCCTGGTACTGGTGACCCACACACCAGTTGGTTGTTTGTGTTCCAGCCAAGCCCTTAGTTACACAAATCCTTCATTTACTTCATAATAATAAGATTAATTTGAACAGTTTGTTTCCAGCTCTTAAACATGTCACAAGTTTAACCATTGTATTTGTGAGTGAAATAAAATCCCAAACTTGTGACTAGAAACAAAATGCAAATATGCAATTGAAGCAACTTCTAAGCTCAAGGGAGGCTTCAGTTATTTAATTAAGGAGGGATGGAATGAAAACCAGGAGGTGTGTGGGTCACCAGGACCAAGACTGGGAGCCACTAGTCTATAACAAAAAGACAGCACTCGAAACCCCAACCATCACTAACACAATAAACATCCCGAATATACCAAACAAATGGTAATTTGTATCTACACAGGAATGTGAAATTCTCAACTCTTTACCGATTAATCAAAAATTGAGGCAACCACCCCTAGTGTGACTATTTACAATTAATTACACATAGTATAGCAGCCTCTAGTGGTAGACCACTAGAGGCGGTTGTGTATAACAGACCAATTCATGGGGAGGTTTGAGTGTGATGCTCTGGACAGGTGTTTCTAATAACTATACAACTTCACTGGTATTGATTCATGCCAGTGTGACTGTTTCAGCTCATCTTGATGTGATAGCTTTCCAGTACAACAAATCACATTCTCGTATAACAGAGCTATTCTTGCGGGCTGGAATGCCGTGGATGCCTTGCTTGCCAGTCCTTGAGCCCTATTAATCATTTGTGGAATGAGCTGTGACAAAGTAAGGCATCTAGAGCTGAGAGACTGGTGAACAGGTACAAGCTTCTCCACAACCTACAAGAGGAATGTGACAGGATCCCACAAGGCAGCATCTGCAACCTGATGCGAAACATGTCTCTTAGATGTATAGCTTGTATTGTATTCCAGCAGTGGCCACATACGCTACTAGCCTGTCACAGCAGTAGGCCTACTGTTGATTGGCCTGCTTAACGTTTCAGGTGTTCGTCAGTATAATGACTTTACCCATGTGATGTCTATTCTGTAAAATGTCAGTGAATCTGCTACAAAATACAATTTTCCTGTAAGAATTCTGTGATGTTGTTACAGTTATAAATGCTAAGTTTCTTCTGGAGCTCAGTATAAAATGCCAATTAAAAAAAAGCAAAGTATTTTCTGAGCGTTTGTTTCCATATGCACAGTAAATTTAAATTTGGCATTCTAATGCATTAAAAATCAAAAAGTGAAACTCAGTGGGATTTTGAACAATATCATTTGCAAGGCTAAGTGAATGGATTTAGCTCTGCTAAAGGATCCTTTGCAATGAAAACTCCAAGAAGATGTGTTATCCTACAGTATATAACAGTCTCCATGGCTGCTGGTTTCATCTGTTTCACACATGAAGCATATTATTGAAAGGGGCAGGTCCATGACAGAGAACAGCAATAAATAACCAATGTTGGCAGCAAGTTGTCAGTTTAATAGCTAACAGTATAAAACAAAACTAAAGACCCATGCAATGTAAGAAGTGTTTTATCTGTATTCTGCGTCCTATAAAATAAAGGCTTATATGCCTTTCCAGTACAGTTTTGAGTTCAAAGAGTTTTCCAATTTTATATGTTTTTATATATGCTTTTTCTATAAGCAGGAATGAGAAAATTGAAATCTAGAGTAAAACAGGATACAACTGTTTTCCATTTCAACTAAGTAGAGAAGATATTAATCTTTTGTCAAGCATTTTGACAGGTGCCAGGGTATTTGTGTAGTTTTTTTATTTCCTTCCTGGAGGCCATGATTATAGTTTTTACCCTCCTCATCATTATGCAGGTACCATCACCATGTTTGTGGTTTTAATAGAGGTTTGATGGTTTGTTGTTATTAGGAATTGAGTGCAATGTGACCTTTTAAGGATTTTGCAGTAAGCCTAGTGGTTAAGGTGTTTAGGGAATGAAAAGCCGGAGTATATCTTGGGCACTTAGTGCCAATGGACATAAGTCTGCATTGGCTTGAATCACACCTCTGGTGTCTGACATTCCTTTAAATAAAAGATCAAGCACCAGAGAGGAGATTAAAAAACGGACACAGTTTTAAGAAATGAATCATAAAAATGGTTTTGCTGGCAGTGGAAAAAAGTATTTTAAAAATCTACAGTCAAACCTGAAAAAGACTTTGAGCTGCTGGGTTAGCACACTCTACAGTTCACCACTCACACACAGATTTAAATTGGGGGATATGGATATATACTGTACAGACAGGCACTCACTCTAAGGCGATGCAGTCAGAATGAAAGTCATAAACTACAGTTCATTTACACTCTTTTTTACTACAAATTGAATGAAAAAGCTGTGAGAATAATGCGAACAAATCTTAGCAGAGATGTTATTTGAGAGAAAAGCTAATTCTAACTCTAAACAAGGCTTATTGAAAATAAGAACCTTTCCAAGTGAAGGGTTTCAAAATAAACAGGTTAACAATTATCATATACAGTACCATTCATTAGCACAGTTCTGGATGTGTTCCCTTATTTTTACTCTAGTTTGTTATAAATTTTAAAATGTAAGGCTTTGATCTAATTTAGTAAATGTGTTATTGATGGAAAAATATAAACAATATCTCCAAAGTATAAACAGATAAACCAATATGTGCCTATGTTAGCATCAAAATCTTGTTAAAGACATGAAAAAACCCATGCTGGAGATATAATTTAAGTAAGTGAAAAGGTAACCCTAACTTGGGTTACAATTAAATTCTTGAAATAAGAATTTACACTAGGATCTAAAAAATAGCTAACCTAAAGGATGATTTCATTTTGACTTTTGGTTGTATTTTCTTTTTGATATTTAAGCTTTTTTCTTCCGCTAATATGTTCACATATACAATATACTTTTATTTTGATTTGGTGAAATTGACAATGATGGGTATATATATAATAGAACTATCTCTCCAATATTGGTTAGCAAAATAAGTGAATATACTTGAAAAGAATCACTAAAATTATCTTTAAAACATCTTGAATAATATGAAAAAACTCTTATTGGAGGTGTAATGTAAACTGAAAGCTAACCCTAACCTTGAGCTGGGGTCATATCAAGATCAAAAGCTTGAAATCATAAGGGTTTGCACTAGAAACAGAATAACAATTCCCTTGTAAGGTTGATTACATTTCGATTTCTGGGTCTTAAGCATATTTCCCCCCTGGTTTGGTTTTATGTTACATTCAAGCTTTTGACTTGATTTAGAGAAATTCTTATTGATGGTGATAAAAAAATCTACTATATGTTTTTGCAAAAAAGTGAAAATACAATTTGTCAGTTGTCAGTAAAACCCTTTTTACTGCTTTGTGAATAATGTGTGACAGATCTTATTGCAGGTGAAATTACGTAAGAGAATGCATTTAAAAAACACTTGGAATATCGTTGCATGTCCACTGTATCGGCCTGCCATTGCTAGTCAATGTCCTAGACCAATGTTCTGCCCGGCAGGCTTGTGTTCTGTCTAAGCATGCTGCTCAGACAACCAGCTTAACTTTTGTTCATGTTCATGTTTGCACAGTCTTGGATCTCATAGCCCTTATCAACAGCATCATAACTCCAGGTTCCATTGGAGCACAATTGATCTTTCTGAACATGCCTACAGTAGGTGCATCTCCCTCAAATATGCCTAACAACTAGGGCTTCAGGAAGTAAAATGAAGTGCTAAAAACATGCTCATGAAAAAACAGAGTGAGGAAAGATGTCTGGACCCTAATACCGTGGTGAGACATCCTGAGAAATACTCCAAGGCCATTAGATACGAAAGGGGGCTTGACGTCTGTCAAAAGGTTAGACAAAAAATGTATATCTTCGTTACTCAACCCGTAGTAAATCAATTGTTCTTTAGGTCTATATCAATCAAATATTAAATAAAATTCCTGCTGCGTAGAATCACGTTGTGAAGTATACATATCTATGTGTTTATAGCTACACTATATAACTTATAGCTCATAAGTAAGGGACTCCCATACTCCTTAAATGATTGACTTTCCCCTCAAAATGAATTAAGTTTCTAAAAAATTATAAGATTTATTATCTGCACATGTCATTGTGATGTATTTGTGAATAAGTGTTGTATGTTACCTTCTTTGTGCCTCAAATCATATTGATTTTGAGCCTTTTGTAACAATTCTGTTAAGATGATGAAGTGAGCCTGTCATTTCAAGCTTGAACCAAGCTGCCCAATCTGTCAGTACGATTAAAAACACAATGCATTTTTGCCCAATCAAATACATCTCTATCCCACCTCTGGCCTCTGAAATATAGAGGTGTGAGTCCTCCCACCAAATTGAATTAGTGCAGGGCTGCACCTGAAACCTCATGAATTCTAATTGGTTCGACATGCTAAGCTACCGATTTAATGTGGACACAGTCACATACCTTTCCTGTTTCTCAATTCCTTTTTTGATTGCTGCTGAGATTCATCATGATAAAGTTAATTAAAAATAACTTGGTTCTAATTTTTGCTGCAGCTGTGCCACTATTCATGCCATCTTTAAGTCCCACCTTATTTTTCTTATACCTTTTCATCAGAAGATGCAATATCCTCGTTGGACAATGAGGTTAATTAAAATAATGGATTTTTTCCCCCTTCTACAACAAGCCTGCAAAAACAGTTTTTGAAAGTGTTGCAAGCTTCTCCACATCGTGCCCAGTGCTTCCCAAGGTAGGCTCCAGGCAACCATACCCCTGAATTAGATGAGCGTTTATTGAAATTTGATAAGATGTGTTTCTAGAACATCTGGAGACTTTTGTAGACATTTTTAAAACTCAGTTTGTGGAGAAGAAGTGCTGATATTGCAAGATCCAAATAATATTTCGTTTTTAGTTTTCAGACTGCTTTTCATTCCTATGTTATTGTGAGGTCCTCACGAGCTCCAGTGCACCTGCACCAGATTCCATTCCACATTCCACACGTGGAAGGAGCTTGTCAGGATCATCTCAAACGAGATCAGGCTGGGATTATCAACCTCATTAAGGGAGCCTCAATCACTATTTGAGTCAATCTTCAGGGCTCAGACATCGAGTTGCAAGAGCATGTGTAGTTGTTTGTCTCCCAGAACTCCTCTCAATCTGATTTCCCTTAACACTCCATTAATTTTCCAGTAAACCGATAAAACCTTCACTGCTGAACCAACTCTGGCAATTGTTAATTCATTGTGCCCTATTTTCCATCCATAGGCGTGGTGTAACAATTATAGGGAATTTGGTGCAACAAAGCTGCATAGCACTTGCTGACAGATCTAGAGTTCTGGGTTCTATTCCAGCCTGGGCTGCCTTCTATGTGGAGTGTTAATATTAGTCCCATATTTGCTCTTGTTTTTGTTGAGAGCTTTGATTTCTGTTCCTCTTGAAAACGTACGGACTAGGTTAATTTGTGCCTCTAAATTGTCCACGTGTGTGCCCGATGGATGTCCTGCAGAGCACTGTGCTTCCTGGATAGTCTATGGGTTGCTGCAGCCCATGCCAGGAGTAAGTGGCTTTCCAATAAAGGATGGTTGAATGTAGGGAATGTAGTGGTTGCAGAAGCAGTTGTTGGTTGACACTGAAACCCTTATGTGGCCCAGTTGCTTTTCCTGAGAAAAGAAAAAAGATCAATTGGATTCCTGGCAGGGATCTAAAATCATGAGCTGATGGCTCCAGGGTGATACAGCTGCAGGCATAACGAAATCCCCTAATAAAACAGTGAAAACCACAATGAGGTGGGCTAAAATAACAACTCCAGTAACAGACTGTGGAAAAGTGCACACTGGCTTCACAGAGGTGGGATCTGATAATTACTTCATCCCTGTGGTGCCCAGGCAGCCTGCTAGCAGCATGAGTCTTATTCCAAGTTAGCTGCTAAAAGAATTGCAAGAGCATTCCGAGCATTACAATACTTTATAATAAGACCATGCTTATAGTAAGGGCAACTAGAAATATATAAGCCGTGTTTAGAGTAGAGGGAGAGAGGAATTGAACAGCAACACAGATGATTGTGTTAGAAAACTACAACATAGAAAGCTGTTATGCAAAGTTTATGCTTGTATTTTTCTTGGTTATGTTTTATTTTCTGGTTCACTATGTATATAAATTACGCCTAGATTCCTGGCAGGGAAGCACTTACAAATATTTGTAGTCAACTGCTGCTGCCAGATTAAACTTTTTTTGGTTGTCTATTGGCTTGTGATATTCTTACCAAAGAAAGCAGTGTAGCAATAGCAATTTTAATTGTATTCAAGTTTAGCTTAATGTAATAATATAAACTAGGGCAGTACAGTGGTGCAGTGGTTAGCATTGCTGCCACACAGAGCAAGGGCTATGCATTCAGTTCTGGAGCTGGGGTGCTGTCTGGAACTCATGAAAACAATGGATTGAAATGGCATCACAAGAAACATTATTCATTTCCCAGGGATGAATGAATTTCACAGTGTACAAAAGCGGCTTCAAACTGTAGAAGTCCACTAAAACAAAGCTGGATGTGCCAACTCTTTCTCTTACCTTTGCTTCTTAGCTCCTGTGAAACTGCTCATGCGTACCTGTATCCATATCAATAAGGTTAATAAATTTGAACCCTGATCTTCAGTTGAGGTCCCAGGGGAAAGGTTTATATTCAAAGTCAGTGGATTCTGAGTGGGTGTGTTGCTTGCCTTTAATCTGTTCTGATCTTAAATATTCATGTATTCAAACTGATAATTGCTTGGGAAGAGTAA